>NC_092372.1:14803783-15106908 GCF_030028105.1 Mobula birostris | reverse complement strand
TTGGAGGAGCATCACCTTATATTCTCTCTGGGTAGCCTCTAACCTGATGGCATAAACGTCAATTTCTGAACATCAATTTTTCTAACTTCTGGTAATGTCTCCACCTTCTGTCATCCTCTCTTTTTTCCATTCCCTATTTTGGTTATGCTCTCACCCGTTCTCCTCGCCTGTCCATCACCTCTCTCTCGCTCCCTTCTTCCTTCCCCTTCTGCAATAGTCCACCGTCCCCACCTACTTCAGCATCTACAGAATCTCTTGTGTTTTAGATTTACCTGGATTAGAGAACAGTCATATGAGGAAAGATCAAGTAAACTAGGGCTTTTTTCCCTTCAGAGCAAAGGAGTGTGAGAGGCAACTTAATAGAGGTGTATAAAATTATGAGAGGCATGAATAGAGTGGACCTGTTTCCCAAGGTGGTAATGGCAAATGCTAGAGATACCTAGTATTTACGATGAGTGGAGGAAAGTTGAGAGACATTGTGTTTACACAGAAAGTGATAGGTGGCTGGAATGCACTGCCAGGGGTGACAGTCTCTTGAATAGGCATATGGATGAAATAAAAATGGAGTGTTATGAGTTGGGTAGGAGGGAAGGGTTAGATTGACTGTGGAGTAGGTTAAAAGGTCAGTACCACATTCTAGGCCTTAGAGCCTGTACTGTGCTCTAATGTTCTATAATTCCAGATAAATTCCAGTTTTCAAGGTGAAAACAATCTTGGTCAGGATCCCTTGGTTAACGATAGGGATCCATGGCATAAAAAACACTGATCTATCGAAAAATTAATTATTCCAGCTTCCAAGAGTGTGTCAGAAAAACCTGCACTATTTCAGGTGACTCATTAATAAAAATTAGTATGCAAACACAAAGGAATCTGCAGATGCTGGAATTTTAAGCAACACATATAAAAGTTGCTGGTGAACGCAGCAACTCCCCCTCGTACCCCATCCATTATTTATTTAAGTACGCACATTCTTTTTCTCTCTCCTTTTTCTCCCTCTGTCCCTCTCACTATACCCCTTGCCCATCCTCTGGGCTTCTCCCCTCCCCCTTTTCTTTCTCCCTAGGCCTCCTGTCCCATCATCATCTCATATCCCTTTTGCCAATCAACTGTCCAGCTCTTGGCTCCATCCCTCCCCCTCCTGTCTTCTCCTGTCATTTCAGATCTCTCCCTCCCCCTCCCACTTTCGTATCTCTTACTAGCTGTTCCTTCAGTTAGTCCTGACGAAGGGTCTCGGCCCGAAACGTTGACTGTATCTCTTCTTAGAGATGCTGCCTGGCCTGCTGCGTTCACCAGCAACTTTTATGTGTGTTGAATAAAAATAAGTACCTAATTTCTGGTGCCCAGAAAGGAATGCAAGCCAAAATAGATACTTCTCACTTTTTACTCAAAAATCCATGAATGAAGCAAGAAAGGTCATGATTTAGCAAGTGACACAGGAAGGCATTCAAATCAAATCTTAACTTAAAAGATGTCCCATGTTTTATTTTTTGCTTTGCACTCCACCCTAGTGGCAGTGGTGAGGAGCTACGGTCAAGAGAAAAAAAAATTCAGTATAATCTTTTCCTTCTATTTGTGTGAGCATCACAACAACATTCAGGTAATTTACACAAAATGTTAGGGGATCTCAACAGGTCAGACAGCATTTATGGAAATGAACAAACAGTCAACATTTCAGGCCAAGACCCTCCTTTGGACTGAAATGGAAGGAGGAAGACGCCAGAATAATCGGAATCAGAATCGGGTTTAATATTGGCGGGAGGAGAGAGAGCAGCGCGCCGCACGTGCGCAGCCCTCCGGTGAAAAATGATAATGTATTCGTTAAATAGGGGCTGTGGACAATTCTGATTTGATGGAGACAGATGTGAAAGCACAGAGGAACATCTGGAGAAATTTCTGAAACGCCAGTTCGCTGCTGTTGTTACTGTGCGGTCGGGAATCTTCCGGAGGAAAGGCCTCAAAATCCCCGGCTTTGCCTGCGTTGGCGACCGAGATTGAGGTCGAATCGTTCGGACAGAGATGGCACTCAGTACTCGGTGTTGGAGAGCTGGAAGTTTTCGGATGACTCAGATTCGGACTGTGGTCGGCATGACAGGGAGAGTTTTTCTTCCTTCTCCCGTCTGCGTGAGATGTGGGACATTTGAGGGACTTTATACTTTTTACTGTGCTCATGGACATCTTCATCAAGTTATGGTATTGTTGCACTGTTGTAACTATATGTTATAATTATGTGGTTTTGTTAGTTTTTTCAGTCTTGGTCTGTCCTGTGTTTTGTGATATCACACCGGAGGAAATATTGTATCATTTCTTAATACATACATTACTAAATGACAATAAAAGAGGACTGCGTGTCTTCGTAATCTAATCACCAGCATATGTTGTGAAATTTTTTGTTATGCGGCAGCAGTATACCAGCTGGTGGCACAATGGCATCAGCGCCGGACTTCGGAGCGAAGGCTCCCAAGTTCGAATCCAAGTCGGGCCACCCCCCCCGAGCACGCTTTCCATTTGTGCCAGGTTGAGCGTCGAGCCAGTCACTCGGCCTCATTAAAAAAGAAAGGGTCGAGTCAGTGAGGTTCATATCGTGACCTGGTTAATCCAAAAGGAGACCAATCCTGACACTACGTGCCAGACAAGAATGGCCGACTCTCTGGTGCAACACGCTAAAAAAAAAAGCAGTACAATGCAATACATAGTAATAAACACTGGGAATTAGTTAAATTAAGTAGTTAGTGCAGGTAGTGAGATAATATTCATGGGTTCAATGTCCATTCAGAAATCAGATGGTAGAGGGGAAGAAGCTGTTCCTGAATCATTGTGTATGTGCCATCAGGCCGCTGATGGTATAAACAGGTGGAAGGAGGGGAAGAAGGATAGCAGGTCATTGGGACAGGTAAAAGGCTGGAGAGGAAGAACTGACAGGAAAGGAGAGTGGACCGAAGGAGAAAGGAAAGGAGAAGGGGTACCAGGAGGAGGTGATAGGCAGTTGAGCAAAGGAGGTAAGAGGCCAGAGTGGGGAAAAGAAGAAGAGGGGAGGGGGAGGGATTTTTTTCTAAACAAGGAAAAGTCAATATTCATGCCATCAGTTTGGAGACTACCCAGATGGAATATAAGGTGCTATTCCTCCACCCTGAGGGTGGCCTTATTGTGGCACAAGAGGAGGCCATGGACTGACGTGTCAGAACGGGAATGGGAATCAGGATTAAAACATATGCCCACTGAGAAGTTCCGCTTTTGGCAGATGGAGCAAAGGTGTTCGATGAAACAGTCATCCAATTTATGATGGGTTTCACCAATGTAGAGGAGGCCTCATCAGCAGCACCATACACAACAGATGACCCACGCAAATCCACCACTGAAGTGTTGCCTCACCTGGAAGGGCTATTTGAGGCCCTTTATGGACGTGAGGGAGGAGGTGAATGGGCAGGGGTAGCACTTTCGCCACATGCAGGGATAAGTGCCGAGAGGGAAACTGGTGGGGAGGGATGAACGGACAAGGGAATCATGGAGGGAGCGACAGCTCTGATGTCCTGAAAGGAAAAGTACCATCTGGGAACAGATGTGGCGGAGATGAAGGAATTGAGAAAAGAGGATAGCACTTTTTTTTTTACAGGGGACGGATGGGAAGAGGTATAATCAAGATAGTTGTGGGAATTAGAAGGCTCGAGAGATGGAGACAGAGAGATTGAGAAGGGGGAGGGAGGCGTCAGAGATGGACAAACTGAATTTAATGGCAGGGTGAAGGTTAAAGGCAAAGTTGATGAAATTGATGAGCTCAGAATGGGTACATGAAGCTGCACCAATGCAGTCGTCAATGTAGCAGAGGAAGAGTTGGGATCATTACAGGGGAAGGCATGGAACATGAACTGTTCTACATAGCCAATGAAAAGGCATATCTGGGGCCCATGTGGGTGCCCAGGCTACTCCTTGAGTCTGGAGAAAGTGGGAGGAGCCAAAGGAAAAATTGTTCAGGGTGAGGACCAGTTCTGCAAGACAGACGGTGGTGATGATGGAAGGGAACTGGATGGTTCTTTTATGGAGAAAGAAACAGAGAGCTTTAAGGCCTTCTTGGTGGAGTATAGAGGAATATTGGGACTGAAAACCCATGGTGAAAATGAGGCGATCAGGACCAGGGAATTGAAAGTTACTGAGGAGATCGAGAGCATGAGAAGTGTCGCAGGTATAGGTGGGAAGAGAGTGAACCAGGGGAGGTAGAATGGAATCAAGGTACAAGGACAACAGTTCAATGGGGCAGGAGCAGGCAGAGACAATGCCTGTCCACCGACAGGTTTGTGGAGCTTGGGTAGGTGGTAGAAGTGAGCAGTGCGGGGTAAGGGAACCATTAGATTGGTGGCAGTGAATGGGCGTTCTCCAGAGTTGATGAGGTCACTGATGGTGTCGGAGACAGTTTTCTGATGGTCTGGAGTGAGGCCTCTTCGAGGGGTAGGTATGAGAGCTGCCCCTTGGCCTCAGCAAGGTAGAGGTCAGTCCGCCAGACAATTAAGCACCCACTTTGTATGCTGTTTTGATGTTAAGGTTTGGATTGGTACGGATAGAGTTAAGGGCAATGCATTCAGAGGGGGTAAGGTTTGAGGAGGAGAGGGGTGTGATTGACAAGGTGTTTGATGTTTCATTGGCAATTTGAGAAGAAAAGATCCAGAGTGGGGTGTCCAGGAAGAGGAGGAGGGTTGGAGATGGGAGAAGTAGTTTTCACTGCATGTATCTTGTCAGTATTATCAACTAAACAGCTGACTTTCTGCTACCCACTTATCCACCTCCCTGTTTCCTTTGTTCATCTCCCCTTTATTAACCTGCCTTAACCGTATCCATGCTCCTTTAACCCATCGAATTTAATTCATTTGATTTTTACTACAAGTTACACCAATTAATTTTTCAACATGTATACTTATTAAAAATTAATTTAATACATTTCCTGAACTTTTAGCTTACAATTCTGATAAGTCTAGAATTTCAACATATGTATTTACTGATACACTGCATGCCTAACATAGTGTGGTTTTGATTTTCATTTCAGGGAATATTTTCAAAATGCAAAACTAATCCTTAACTAACATTGTTAACTAACAATGAAGGCTTGAAGCATATAATCATATTAATCCTCAGCCATGCAAGTGGAATTTGTAAATTAATGCATAGCGCATAACCCCCACCATCCAGGTCATGCTCTCTTCTCACTACTGCAACCAGAAGAAATAAGTGAAGCTGTAGCAAAGTCAGTCATATTTCGCAAGAGGTGTGATGCATTTTTCGTAGCTTTGGTTTCCATGGTCTGCTTCAAAGATGACTTGCCACCAACAAAAGAAGTAGTTGGTGATCTGCTGTCTCTGCTAGTTATTCAAAAGTCGGGGCAATCCAATGACTCACAGAAAGATCAGTACTTTACCAGTACTCTTTCACCATTTGATGAAGCAGTTGATCGAAATCCTGTTGTTCGTTCCATTGGTCTTAAGCTGTTGTTAAAGTACAGTTTTGCTGATATTAAGGACTACCTGCAGTGCTGTCTGTCTGAATTTCAAAAAACAAATCTTGGTCAAGAAAATGAGACTGAACTCTGTGCACTGTTTCTGAATTGTTTGAAGGATTCTATGTATGAAAAATCCCAGTTGTGCACAGTGGAAGAAAAGATTGCTTACCTGGCTCAAGAGGGAGAATTCCTTCAGATGCACATTCAGCCCAAGTGTAAAAATACAACAATAGAAACCTTACAGTTTGTTGCCACAACTCACCTCTGTTTTGATGCTGTTTCCCAACTTCTTTGTGCAAAACAAGACACATTGGCTGAGGATTCAAAATATGTACGTGCAAAAGAAACTTCAATGCAAAGGATTAAGTGTATGATTCTCAATGGAGGAAATGATTGGTTCAAGATTTACCTTGTGCGAAAGCTGTTCTGTTTGAATGGAATTGATTTTGTCCAAGGCTTTTAAGGGCTGACCAATTTTCACGGAGCTTTCACAAGGAAATTGTTCAGGAGAAGACGGAGATGCTGGTCTTTTCAGAGACTTAAGCTTATTGAGAGTTCGCAGATCTTCCATTATCTGTTCATCTGTTAACAAGTAATTTAACTGTGCAGCTGCAGGTTTTCGTCTTTTGTCTGTAATTGGAACAGGGTCATTAGGTCTGCTCCTTAGTTTCCTAGTCACTATTGGCTTTACCTCCATAGAATCTCCTGTGAGTTCCATTGTTAGCCTCTCATTCTCAATCATCTTTTTCTTTTCTTCTAACTCAATCTTTTTATCTTCAAATTCCTTCACTGCTGCTTTCTTCTCTTTAATATAATTCCTTTCCACTTGTTCTGTCCCCAGTTGCAGAAAAAGCTCTGCATTTCATATTCTTTCCTTGTATTGTTGACCTAGTTTCTTCATCCTTTCTTGATACTCCAGCAAAGTGTCTTCCTGTAACTGCTGTAGCTGTCTTTTCAGAGATGTCAATTTCTCCTGGTACACCTGCTCTTTTACTTCCAGGTAGTCTTCATCATCCTGCTTATTGGCAATATCTATCTCACTTGCATCCTCTGTACCTTCATCCGAGTCGTGGCCATGGATACTGCGTTCATCCTCATCGTCGACGCTGTCTAGCTCCTCCTCGTCGTTGTAATAGTCGACAATGGGTGAGAGGAGAGCTGCGGACATCTTCCCCGCCAAGCTGCCCTCCTTTGTTGACACATCTAGTGCCTTGATGGTGTGCCAATCCAACTGGATTTTCCTGAGCCATTCCCGTCTCAGCAACCGTGGTCCTCCATTTTTCAGTACATAAAGGTTCAGCTGCTGTGTTTTATCTCCGTAGGTCACTGTCACTTTAATTTTGCCTTCAGGACACACTTTCTGCCCTGTGTAAGCTTTTAAGTAGGAGTTTCGTTCATTTCAGAGGTATGTGCACAGAGATCACTGTTAAAGCTGAGCCTGTGTCCAACTCCATTTTCAGTCTCACGCCTGCCACTTGTGGAGTGATCCATATTACTCTTCGATCATCTGTCTCTTTCACGCTGTGAAGTTGCAGACAAGACTATCCACTCTTGTCTGAGTCGTTTTCATCAGAATTGCTTTCTTTCATTTTGTACACATTGTTGTATTTTCCTTTCTGGGGTTTCTCGTTCCTTTGTATTTTGTCCTTTTTCTGCTGTTTACTGGCTTTGCATACTCTGCCAATGTGGCCCTGTTTGCCACAGTTTCTGCATTCTTTATCTTTAAACCAACAATCAATAGGGTAATGTGACCTTTTCCCACAATGGTAACATTTCTTTCCTTCATTTCTGTTCAGTGACATTTTCTTTGTGGCATATTCCAGAGATTTTTGTTGCATCTCGAAAGCACCTCGTGCGGCTGTTTCTAATGATATTGCAATGTTCAGCGCCTTCCCTAAGGTAATATCTTTTTCACACAGGAGCTTCTTTTGTGTCGTTTCACAGTGCATGCCACACACTAACCTATCCCTCAATGCGTCCGATAGACCAGCTCCAAATTGACCAATGTTCTGATAATTTGCGCAATTTAGCACAATATTCAGAAATGCTGTCATTTTTGCTCTGATTCCGTTTATGGAATTTAAATCTTTCAGCAATGACCAGTGGTTTGGGGTTTAAGTGCTGCTGGAGGGTGTCTTACTATTTGCTTGAACGTTTTGTCAGCTGGCTTTTCAGGAGTTAACAAGCTCTGTAGCAGGCCGTATGTTTTTGCTCCCGTAATACTAAGTAGACACTGGCTTTCTTTTCACCATTAACATCGTTTGCATCACAATATAAATCCACTCTTTCCATGTAAGGCTACGTCCACACTAGACCGGATAAATCAGTAACCGAAGCTTTTTCTCTTCATTTTGACCCTCCATCCACACTGAAATGGCATTTTCCTCCCCGGAAAACACAGCTTTTCTAAAACGCTCTCCAGAGTGTTTAAATCTGAAAACGCCAGTTGGGCGTTGTAGTGTGAACAGGGTAACCGGAGGTTTTAAAAAACTGTCGTCCCTTTCATCGGTGAAGGGACTATGGCTATAGGAAATGTTTCCAGGGTGACCCCTCTGTGGGAGTGGGGAAGATGTTGGTGGGGCCACCCCGGGGTCTGTGTGTCTGTATGTGTAGCTATTGTAGTGGCTGTGAGGCTGGTATTGTGGTGGTGAAAAGTACTGGGGGGGGGGGGGAGCCATCATTGCAAATCCCTCTGCAACAGAGTTAGTCAGTTTTTCAATGTTCGTCATCAGCCAGGTCATACTGTCCGTGAACTCCCTGTCGGTTGCTTCCGTACGCTCCAGTATTTGTTTTTTCAGTTTTAAGTCCTCCTGCGCAAGAGCCAACAGCTGTCCGTCGTTTGGCAATTTCTTTTTAAGTTTTCCTAGTCTGTAACTAGACAAACGCACACCAAGTATACTGTTTCCTCTTCGCTTGTTTTCTGTAGATGTGTCCTGCACATGCCCAGTAGGAGGAGATTCGCCCAAATACCCGTTTTAATGAGGACGGAGGAATATTCAAAAACGCCTGGTGTGGACGCCTATTGTTTTTACGCGAAACCGGCGTTTTCAAAATTATCCAGTTTAGTGTGGACGTAGCCTAAGTTGCCCAGTCTTCAATGCCACAATCAAATGCTGTAATGGTTCCAATCAACGCCATCCTTGTTATGTTAATTTAGTTCCGTCCCTTGTCTTTTTTTTTGACTCACGTGACCTTTTTGCTAGCGCCACAAGCGCACTCCATCTAGATGTGTGTGTCGCTCCTTTTTATCTCCCTTCTGAGGCAGTCAGACCTTCAGCCCCTGGGGTCAGCGCCGGCTGTGGTCTTGGCTGGACGTTCTGCGGCTCCGACTGTGTCTCTTGGTTTCCCGACCCCGGCTGTGCTCCTTCCTCCTTTCAGACTCGCGGCCTCCTTCTCTCGCTCCTTGTCTTGTTCCTTGCACTCTTCTTCCGAGTGTCGTTATCAATTAAAACATGGCCTTCCGATATGATGTAGGTTCATTAACCTCGTCGCCAATTTGTTGTGTATGTGGCCAGGTTACACAACAAAGCTATAAATAAAAACGCTGGAGACGGGAGCTAAGTTAACAGGTTCTTTACTGACTGGAACTGAACTGAACACACATGTACAGATCAATAACATGCCTAATAGCGCATGCAACGATGTGTCCCTACAACATAAAGTAGTCCCATATTATACAGTAGCTATACAGTACAATGAAGAAGGTACAGGAGCCTCAGGGCTCACACCACCAGGTTCAGGAACAGTTATTATGCCTCAACCATCAGGCTGTTGATCCACAGGGGATAACTTCACTCAACTTCACTTGCCCCAACACTGAAATGCTCTCACAGCCTGTGGACTCACTTTCAAGGACTCTTCATAATCATGTTCTCAATATTTATTGTTTATTTATTTTTTATTATTATTATTATTTCTTTCTTTCTGCACAGTTTTATTGTCTTTTGCACAATGGTTGAATGCCTAGTTGGTACGATCTTTCATTGACTTAATAATGGTTATTATTCCATTATGAATTTACTGAGCATGCTTACAAGAAAATGAATTTCAGGGTTGCATACGGTGACATCTATGTATTTGATAATAAATTTACTGTGAACGATGTTACTGGGAGAATTGGTGCTAAAACTACCCGACAAATTTCAGGAAGAGCTCAAACTCCATCTTCTATGACTAATTGACCCAGTAGAAGGGCAATGAGGAGATACTGAAACATCAATCGTACTGAAGGCTGAGGTCAGAACATCAGGAATTAGAAAGAGTCAAACATGGGACCATCAGCTTGTGATCACTCTGAAACATTCTACTATCATCTAATATTTAATCAAGTCCATTCAAACTTGTCACTGTGTGTTTTCAAATTGCTCAACAAAATGCTGCCATTGTAACAATAACAGAGCATAACTTCTAAACTAAGACCATAAGACATAGGAGCAGAATTGGGCCATTCAGCCCATCAAGACTGCTCTGCCATTCTATCATGGCTGATTTATTATCCCTCTCAATCCCATTCTTCTGTCTTGTCCTTGTAACATTTGATACCCTTATTCATCAAGAACTTATCAACCTCTGCTTTAAATATTCCAAATGACTTGGCCTCCACAGCTGCCTTGTACAATAAATTCCACAGATTTACCACCCCCAGTTAAAGAAATAACTCCTCCTGTTCTAAAGGAATGTCCTCGTATTCTGAAGCTGTGCCCTCGGGTCCTAGACCACCCCCTCGGTAGTTAAAGAATGTGTATTGTGTTTAGTTCTGTTCGCCTTATTATAGGAAGGAAGGGAAAGCTTGTGTAGAGGAGATTTATTAGGATGCTGCCTGTCCTATAGGGGTGTCTACATGGATGGGTACAAGGTAATAAGAGGCACTGATCGAGTGGACAGTCAAAGACTTAATCCCAAAGTGGAAATGGCTAATACAAGGGTGGATAACTTTAAGGTATTGTGAGTAACATATAGGGGTAATGCCAGAGGCAGGGGCTTTGTTTACAGAGCACCCTGCCAGGGTTGATGAAGGAAAATACATTAGGGACATTTAAGAAAATCTTAAATAGGCACATGGATGAAAGAAAAATGGGAGGGAAGGATTGGGTTTATCTTTGAGTAGGTTAAAGGGTCAGCACAACATCATGGGTGAAGGGCCTGTACAATACTGTATTATTCTATGTTCAAAGTTGACACTTTATTGATTTTACTCATCGTGAAATATGCTTTATCTATTATAATATGGACACTGATGCAAAGATAAAACTTTTTTTAATGCAAAGAATAATCTTTCATCATCCTGATGAGGGGTTTTGGCCGGAAACGACAACTCTTTATTCCTGTCCATTGATGCTACCTGACCTGCTGAGTTCTTCCAGCATTTTACTTGTGTTACTGTAGAGATCAGTATCCATTTCCTGGACATAATCACTGGGATTTCATATAACCAAGTTGCCTGGAATGAGAAGTTCCTTTTCCAAAGGATATTAGTGATATACATAGTATAGGATATATAGGATATTAGTAGTCATAGTCATACTTTACTGACCCCTGTAACGAAATCCAATTTCCCTCGGGATCAATAAAGAATGACTATGACTACTATATTTGAATTTTTGCAAGTAAATTCACTTTGCCTGTGTCATTAACCTTTATGTTTATAATTTGAGAACTACAATGTAACCACTATAGTAATGTCAAACGACTGAGTCAGTCATATATATAATTTCACTCAGGTGCTTAATTATCACTTACCCTGAAAAGAAATTCTTCGTTCCATTTTGGATTCAATGACTGCAAAAAAAAAAAAATCAAGACTAAGTTTTACTTTTGCAATTGAAGAAAGACACATTCAGGTGGCAACATAGCCAGAACAGGCAACCTTTAAAACACAGCTATCTGCAGAATAAATTATTTAAGCTAACCAACTAACTGCAGTCATCAAAAAGCAAACTTCCACTTGACATAGGCATTGAGCTTTCCTCCCACTTCCCCCACCCCCACAAACAGAGGTACCCCCCCACCATCCCCATGATAGCCAATGCCATTGTTTAACATGCGGTCTTGAAATGGTAATCAAAAATAAATGGACAGGTGATAGTATTTTTCAGAAAAGATGACAGTGATTTCAGAATGGCAATAGGAGAAAACAAAGACCAAATATGATAATAGATGCATCCTTCCATTTAATATGACATACAAAATATTTTAAAAATTCTTTGAGTCCTGACGAAGGGTCTCGGCCCGAAACGTCGACTGTACCTCTTCCTACAGATGCTGCCTGGCCTGCATTTTTTTGTGTGCGTTGCTTGAAATTCCAGCATCCGCAGATTTCTTCATGTTTGCATATTTATAACCATAATTCTTTCCTCCATAGAGAGAGTTAAGTGTGCCAGGTTCCTGGGAATTCACATCATGGATGATGTCACCTAGTCTCTTAATATCACCTCCCTGAACAAGAAGGCACAGAAGTGCCTCCACTTCCTAAGAAGATTGAGGCAAGCAAAGCTTCCCTCACCCCCATCTTAACTGCGTTTTACAGGAGTACCACTGAGAGCATCCTGACAAGTTGCATCTCCATCTGGTCCGGGAGCATTTGAGCACCGGACCAGAAGTCCCTCAGAGAGGATCATAGGGATTTCTCTATAATCTGTCAGGGACATTTATCAGGACTGCTGCATATGCTCAGCCCTTAGCGTTATTAAAGATCCCACCCATCCATCCAGTATCCTCATTGACTTTCTACCATCAGACAGGAGACTATGATACATTAAAAACAAGAATGGTCAGAATAGAAAACAGTTTCTTCTCCCAGGCCAATAGGCTTCTGAACTCCCTGTTGCATCATATTCAAACTGCCACTAGTTAATCTGTTCCAGTACAACATATAATATTAATGCATTTTAGTTTTTTATTTATGTGTGATTCATCTACAGATTTTATCCTTCCCCTCATATGTCATCGTGTGTTATGTACATTATGTGTATTATTGTGTTTTTACACCTCGGTTTGGAGAAACGTTGTTTTGCTTCTACAAATCCATTTCCAGAAAAGTTGGGATATTTTCCAAAATGCAATAAAAACAAAAATCTGTGATATGTTAATTCACGTGAACCTTTATTTAACTGACAAAAGGACAAAGAAAAGATTTTCAGTAGTTTTACTGACCAAGTTAATTGTATTCAGTAATCATACACAAATTTAGAATTTGATGGCTGCAACACACTCCACAAAAGTTGGGACAGAGGCATGTTTACCATTGTGTTACATCACCTTTCCTTTTAATAACACTTTTTAATCGTTTTGGAACTGAGGATACTAATTGTAGTAGATTTGCAATTGGAAATTTTGTCCATTCTTGCTTGATATAAGACTTCAGCTCTTCAACAGTCTGTGGTCTCCATTGTCTGATTCTCCTCTTCATGATGCGCCATACATTTTCAATAGGAGATAGATCTGGACTGGCAGCAGGCCAGTCAAGCACACGCACTCTGTGTCTACAAAGCCACTTGTAGCCCATGCAGAATGTGGTCTGGCATTGTCCTGCTGAAATAAGCATGGACGTCCCAGGAAGAGACGTCACCTTGATGGCAACATATGTCTCTCTAAAATCCTAATATACTCCTCAGAGTCAATGGTACCTTCACATACATGCAACTCACCCATGCCGTGGGCACTGATGCACCCCCATACCACCACAGATGCTGGCTTTTGCACCTTTCGCTGATAACAATTTGGATAGTCATTTTCATCTTTGGCACGGAGAACTCAATGCCCGTTTTCTCCGAAAACTAGCTGAAATGTGGACTCATCTGACCACAGCACATGGTTCCACAGTCTTTCGGTCCATCTGAGATGAGCTCGGGCCCAGAGAATTCGCCAGCGTTTCTGCATAGAGTTGATGTATGGCTTCCTCCTTGCGTAATACAGTTTCAAGTTGCATTTCTGGATGCAGCGACGGACTGTGTTGAGTGACAATGGTTTTCCGAAGTACTCCGGATCTTGCGCTGAGAAATGTTCCTTTTGAACTGACTAACAATTCTCTCACGAATTTTGGCACAAAAGGGTGAGCCACGACCCATCCTTGCTTGCAAAGACTGAGCCTTTTATACCCAGTCATGATACCTCACCTGCTACCAATTAGCCTGCTTAATGTGGAGTTTTCCAAACCGGTGTTACTTGAATATTCTGTGCACTTTTCAGTCTTATTTTAATTCTGTCCCAAATTTTGTTGAGTGTGTTGCAGCCATCAAATTCTAAATTTACAAAATACAATTAAGTTGGTCAGTAAAACTATTGAAAATCTTTTCTTTGCACTTTTGTCAGTTAAATAAAGGTTCACGTGAATTAACATATCACAGATTTTTGTTTTTATTGCATTTTGGAAAATATCCCAACTTTTCTGGAAATGGGGTTTGTATATACATTATAAATATGTATATAGTTAAATGACAATAAACTTGACTTGATTAACCAGCTATTCAACCTGATTTGAACAAAAACCGAAATTCATGCAGCCAGTTGATTGTAATGACTTCAGCAGTTGTAGTTCAAATGACACTCATTATCAAGTTCTCATTCAACAGGGCTCAACTGTGCAAGTGGCTGGTTTAAGATCAAACAAGCCCATAATATGTAAACCCAGCCTGCCACACTTGAGGAAGTGCAGAAAGCGGAAAGAAGCAGAGCAACAGGTGGTGGTGGGTGGAGGGGGGAGGAACAAGGATGAAGAAGATGCAGGGGAAGCAGTTCAGCCCAGTCCAACACAGGCAAAAGCCTCTCCACCACTGAGCACATCTACAAGGAGCGTTGCCACAAGAAAGCAGCAGCCATCATCAAGGACCCCCTACCATCCTGGCCATGGCCTCTTCTCATTGCTGGCATTGGGAAGAAGGTACAGGAGCCTCTGGCCCCCCACCACCAGGTTCAGGTTATTACCCCTCAACAATCAGGCTCCTGAGCCAGTGTTCACTCACCTCAACACTGAACTGATAGCACCAACCTATGGTCACATTTCAAGGTCTCCACACATCATGTTCTCAATATTTAATTAATTGATTTACTTATTATTAGTTTTTTTGTATTTATATAGTTTGTCTTCATTTGTAAATTGGTAGTCTGTCAGTCTTTGTGTGCAGTTTTTCATTGATTCTATTCTATTTCTTTGTTTGACTCTGAATGCCCACAAGAAAATGCATCTCAGGGTAGTATATAGTGGCATATACGGTGACCTTGAGTCTAGGACTAGAGTTTACTGGAGTAGAAGGACATTACTTTAGTAACAGAGATGAGATGGAATTACTTTAGGCAGAGGGTGGTGAATCTGTGGATTTCATTGCCATAGTCGGCTCTGGAGACCAGGCCAATGAATGGGTAAATTTAAAGCAGAGGTTGATAGGTTTTTCATTAGTAGGAGTTTCGAAGGTTATGGGGAGAAGGCAGGAGAATGGGACTGAGATGGAAAATAAATCAGCCATGATGGAACAGCAGAGCAGACTTGATGGGCCAAATGGCCAGTTCTGCTCCTGCATCTTATGCTCTAATTTCCTTACCAACCTGTAGTTACCTGGCTTATTTATGCTGCCCTTCTTAGATAAAAGAACAATACAGGTGCACATTTCTTTATCCAAAATTCTGAAATCCAGAAAGCTCCGAAAACCGAAGTTTTTTTCGCCAACAGCTGGCATCACTCAGGTGTGACATGGCAGCACTAGCAGAGGCTGCCAGGCGTCAGTTGTGGCTCAGCGCTCGTACTGGTTACACGTGCATTTGCTGTTCGCTGATATTTTGTGTTCACTGTTGACTTTGTGTTTAATTTCACTGTGAAAATGTGAAAAAAAGCTGCAGATACCCCTACGGGTAACAATGAGAAAAAGAGAGGGAAGTGTATTGATAATGATTCTGCGTTATCATTATCAATATCGTAGAAAGTGGAGTTATTGCAGAAGCTTGATTGTGGTGTGTCTGTGTGGCGTCTTACTGAAGAAAACAGAGTCGGAACTACCACTGTATATGATTTAAATAAACAGAAAGACAAGTTACTGAAGTTTTATAGTGACAGTGACGTTCTACATTTATTCCAGTAAGTCATTTACCATGTGTTTGATTCGTTTCGTTTGAAGCTGTACATTTTCATGTTTTATTAAATGTTTTTATTGGAAATAAATTCTTTTCTTGTCATTATTCCCTAAACAATACAGTATAACAACTATTTAAATAGCATTTACATTGTATTAGGTATTATAAGTAATCTAGAGATGATTTAAAGTATACAGGAGGATGCGCCTAGGTTTGGTGTGCCACTGGGTCCTAAAGTCTACTGCACAGATGACAGATTAAATAAGGGACTTGAGCATAATTGTTTTTTGTATCGGGGGGAGGGGTCTGAAATCCTAAAAATTCTGCATTCCGAAATGCAACTGGCCCCAAGGATTTCAGATAAGGGATTGTGGACCTATACTAGCTATCCTTCTGCCTCCTCAATGCTTGGGATTTATCCACCCTCATGCATTCATAATATATAACACCTCCGATTCAGATTCATGCACTTACCACATGTACACTGAACTATACAGTGAAAAGTGCCATCTGCATTAACAACCAACACAACCAAGGATGTGCCGGGGGCAGCCCGCAAATGTTGCCTCACATTCCAATGCCAACATAGCATCCTACAACGCTCAGCAGAACAACCCAGAACAGAGCAAAAGAGAACACAGCAAGCAACAAAACAACAACAGCAAAGCAAGCCCTCTTCCTCAAAGTACAAAAGTACAAAATTCATTTCTTACCGAAGTACGTATGCATTATTCAACCTTGAGGTTCATCTCATTACAGGCAGCCACAAAACAAAGAAATCCAATAGACCCCTTTATAAAAAGACTGTCAAATACCCAATGTGCAGAAAGAAAATCATGCAAACAATAAAAGTAAGCAAATAACATCCAGACACAAACAAGAGAAAATCTGCAGATGCTGGAAATCCAAGCAACACACACAAAATGGTGGAGGAACTCAACAGGCTAGGCAGCATCTATGGAAAAGAGTTAACATTCGACGTTTCGGGCCGAGACCCTTCAGCAGAATTGGAGAAAAAAAAGATGAGGAGTAGATTTAAAAGGTGGGGGAGGGGAGTGAGAAACACTGAGTGATAGGTGAAACCACGAAGGGGAGGAATGAAGTAGAGAGCTGGGAAATTGATTGGAGAAAGAGATACAGGGCTCAAGAAGGGGGAGCCTATTAGGAGATGACAGAAGGCCATGGAAGAAAGAAAAGGGGGGAGGAGCACTGGGGGGGGTGCGATAGGCAGGCAAGGAAATGGGCAAGAGAATGGTGGGGGGGGGGGGGAGGGAGGGAGCATTACCAGAAGTTCATGCCATCAGGTTAGAAGCTACCCAGACGGAATATAAGGTGTCGTTCCTCCACTCTGAGTGTGTCTTCATCGCAACAGTAGAGTAGGCCATGTATTGACAGATCAGAATGGGAATGGGAAATGGAATTAAAATGGTGGCCACTGGGAGATCCTGCTTCATCTGGCAGATGGAGCCAACTGAAGTTCATGAAAATACAACGGTGCAGTATACAATAGAAATAAAAATCTATAATTTACAAAAAGTAAATAAATAGCACAATCAGTAAGACAAAGGAGATGGGGATGGACTTCAGGAAGACCAAGCCTGCATTGCTCCCTGTTACTATTAATGTTGAGGACTACTTGGAGAATGGACTTGAGTGGAGCACCAACACAAATGCTGTGTACAAGAAGGGCCAGAGTCACCTCTATTTCGTGAGGAGACTGAGGTTTTTGGAGTATGCAAGCCTCTCCTTCACATGTTCTACCAGTCTGTTGTCACCAGTCCAATCTTCTACACTGTGCTGTGCTGAGGCAATGGCATCAACACTGGTGATGCCAACAGGCTCAATAAACTGATTAGAAAGACTGGCTCTGTTATAGGAGCCAAACTGGACACACTGGAGGCTGTGGTAGAACAAAGGACCCTCCAGAAAATCCTGGCAACTCTGGACAGTGTTTCTCACCCTCTGCATGTCACCTTGGCTGAACAGAGGAGTACCTTCAGTAATAGACTAAGACAACTGCACTGCTCCAAAGAGCGCTATATGAGGTCATTCTTACCCTTGGCCATTAGGCTCTATAATGAACGAACCTATAGCTGGGGATGTGACGACCCTCTCCTGTTAAACTGTTATTAACCTCTGTTTAAACTCTGCTCAGCTCTTTTATCACGCCCTGCTATCATGGACACCCTGTGCAATACTACCATCACTTCCTATCTGGATAGTGTGAATGTGCTACCATTACCGTATACTACCACTGTAATTCTTACACTACCATCTTACCAGTATGAACTTGGAAATCTTATAAATCATTTTTTTCTTAATTCTCTTCTAATATTTGTATATCTGTTCACTTGTAATGCTACTGTAACACTGTAATTTCCTTTGGGATCAATAGAGTATCTATCTATCTATCAAATAAAAGAAGGAATAATCAGGTAATGTTTACTGTCTGTTCAGAGGAGAAGCTGTTCTAAAACATCGAGTGAGTAACTTCAGGCTCCTGAACTTCCTTCCTGATGGTAGTACTGAGAAGAGAGCATGTCTCAGACGGTGAGGGTCCTTAATGATGGATGGTGCCTTCCTGAGGCAGTGATTCTTGAAATGTCCTTAATGGTGAGGAGGGCTGTGCCCGTGGTGGAAATGACTGAGTCTACAGCCCTCTGCACCCACTTTTATCAATTTCAATAAAATTAAAAAGAACAAATTGTAAATCTTAACAACCCTGTGGATTGTTGCAAGAAAAATACATCCCTGAAACCTACCTTCTTGATTGTTTTTGTCTGAATCAAAGCAAGTTCTCGATTCTCATCGGCCACATACAATGACAATTTCACATACGGATCACTAAATAAAAAGAAAGAATAAAAATGTTAAAATTAACTTTACATTCAGTTCTGTGTGGCAATCAGTCCCTAATCAGCAGATAATTGGGCTCACAATGCTGTTCCTACGCCGCTGTTCTCAACAACACAGTACATTGGGCTCGCCATTCTAAACTTGCATTGGAGCTGCAAGCCCAAACTTTGGAGAGCAGGAGAAAGAGAAGGAGGAGTGGACAACCTCTCATTCTCTGGGATGTTCTCAAATTTCAATGCTTCGGCAACATCAGTAATATTATCACACAGATTATAAACTGATTGTGAAGTTACTTGGAATGGATAACTTCAATCAGCGCTACTCTGAACTGATTCGACAACCTATAGACTCACTTTCAAGAAGTTGTTACAACTTATGTTCTCAGTATTGTATACATTTGCAGTTTGATTTTCTGATTGGCTGTTTATCAGTCTGTTTTGTGTATAGCTTTCCATAAAATTCTATTGTTTTTATTTTGCCTGTAATCGTGCAATAAAATGAATCTGAAGGTAGTATCTGGTAACACATACTTTCTGCACTTTGGTAATAAATTTACTTTGAACTTTGAAACAAGGTTTTAGAATTAATCCTGATGACACAACTTGAGCAGCAGGGGGTGCTCTTTATAAGCTACTTCAGTCTTTACTCATGCAAAAAGTAAATAATCAGAATTATTATCAGGTTTCATATCACTGGCATATGTCATGAAATATATTGTTTTGCAGCAGTAGCTCATTGCAATACATGATCAAAAATTATAAATGACAATAGATAAATAAACAATATATACATATACACACACACATTATATATAGTTGTGCTAAAAGAGAACAAGAAAAGAAATAAAATAGTGAAAATAATGTTCCTGAGTTCATTGTCCATTCAGAAATCTGATGGTGGAGGAGGAGAAGCTGTTCCTGAATCACAGACACCAGAGGTACAGCAGATGATGGAAATTGAGAGCAGTACACCCAAAATTTTTTATAGATGCACCGTAGAAAGCATTCTTCTAGGGTGCATCACAACCTGGTACAGAAGTTGTCCTGTCCAAGACCAGAAGAAGCTGCAGAAGATCGTGAACACAGCCCAGCACATCACACGAACCAATCTTCCGTCCTTGGACTCACTTTACACCGCACGCTGTCGGAGCAGTGCTGCCAGGATAATCAAGGACATGACCCACCCAGCCACTTTTTGTCCCTCTTCCCTCCAGGAGAAGGCTCAGGAGCTTAAGGACTCGTACGGTCAGGTTTGGGAACAGCTTCTTTCCAACTGTGATAAGACTGCTGAACGGATCCTGACCCAGATCTGGGCCGTACCCTCCAAATATCCGGACCTGCCTCTCGGGTTTTTTTGCACTGCCTTACTTTCCCTTTTCTATTTATGATTTATAATTTAAATTTTTAATATTTATTATCGATTTGTACTCCAGGAAGCGCAAAGCGCAGAATCAAATATCACTGTGATGATTGTACACTCTAGTATCAATTGTTTGGCGACAATACAGTATAAAGTATAAAATGCTGGAGGAGTTCAGCAGGTCAGGCAGCATCTATGGATGGGAATGAACAGTCAGTGTTTCAGGCCGGGACCCTTCATCAGGACTGATGAATCACTGAGTGTGTGTTTTCAGGCTCCTGTACCTTCCCCCTGATGGTACAATAAGAGGGTGGGCCCTGGGGGAGGGGGGTCCTTAATAATAGATTTTACAACAGCATCTGCAGATTATTTTGTGTGTAACAGATACCGCCTCTTTGGACCTATGCCTCAAAAAGCTTTTATAAGCAAACTCAACATAGCCTCAGATTCAGGTTTGTTTGTCACGTGTGTCCTCTAAGCATACAGTAAAATATGTCACTTGCTTTAACAACCAACACACCTGAGGATGTGCAAGTGTCGCCACACATTCTGCTGCCAGACTGAAGGGGGAGAACAGGCTGGGTATCTAGACCTCAGCTTCTAGAGCAATGCTTGAGACGCACTCGATCAGATTCTCCTGAGGTGCTTTGCAAACAGCAGAGGGACTTTGGAAAACAGATGATTGCCAAAAGTTCAGATTCTAATATTCTTATAACTACACAGTGTATTGTAACACACACAAAATGCTGGAGGGACTCGGCCACGCAGGCAGCATCTATGCAGGAAATAACCAGTCAAAGTTCTGGGCCAAGTTCTGATGCAGCGTCCTGGCTCATATCTTTGACTGTTTATTTCCCTCCATAGGTGCTGCCTGACCTGCCGAATTCCTCCGGCATTTTCTGTGTGTTCTTCAAGAGTTCCAGCGTCGGCAGAATGTGTGTCAATGGACAGTCACTTTTGATGACGATCATTAAGGTTTGGTACTGATCCTCTTTTCTTGCAGACATGGTACAAGTCAGACATAACATGGTGTGGGTGTCAGCTGTTGTACATACTTTAAGCTGTTCCATGCACTGCTGTACACAGGCACGGAGAGCTTCATTAGCAAAGAAGCCAAAAATGCAACTAAACATTGCTTAATCTGCAGTAAGCAACTCCACTACTGACCTACAACAGTGAGAAGGAAGGTCAGAGACAGTCACCGAGGACAGGGACTTGGACTCAGTCCTGATGAACATCTCTTGGGCTGCAATAATTAGCATCCAGCAAAAACAAGCATCTTTCTGTGTGGCAGATTTGACTGAAGCCAGTGGTGATTTTGCTCCCAGACTCTCACAGGCTTCCTTTTGCAGAGACACCTTCATGTCATACATGGTCAAACTTTGCCTTAATGTTAAGGGCCAGCCCTTGTGTCTCATCCTCACAATTAAAGCCTATTGTCCATAGGTTGCAAGGAGGACACACCTGAACAATTTTGCAAAACCTAAAACGGAGCGCCACAGACCTCAGTATCCATTAGGGAAGCTAAGTCTGCACCTGTGGTATTGGCAGCTGAAATCTATGAGGTTATAGACAGGGTAAAAGCAAGCAGGCTTTTTTCAGAGGATGGGCGAGACCAGAACCAGAAGTTGTAAGTTAAGGGTGAAAAGTGAAATGTTTAAGGGGAACTTGAAGGGGAACTTCTTCACTCAGGGGGTGGTGAGTTGTGTGGAACAGGCTGCCATCAGAAGTGGTGGATGTGGGTTCCGAAGACGAGCTTGGACAAGTACATGCATGGGAAGTGTGTGGAGGGCTGCAGTCCACATGCAGGTCAATGGGACTTGGCATGGACTAGATGGGCCAAGGAGCCTGTTTCTGTGATGTAGTGCCCTATGACTTTATGAAATATTCATAATACGTTTGTAGAATGCGACAGTATTTTTGCTAAATTTAACAAACTCAGAGGATACTGTTACGTACCCCGTAACTGGGTTGCCAAACCAGCAGAAATGGATCACTCAGTTGGAGTCTGGATTACTAGAACTAAGAAAGTTTTATTAAAGAAACAAGCAACACAGTAATCGAAAGGATAATAAATGCAACAGTTCAGCAATGATAAACACACATGTGTACAGAATTAAGATAACAGGATCAATCATGCTCTATCGTTGTCTAGGGGTAAATGACCAATTTCAAAGTGACACAAAGTCCAGTTCAATTTAGTTCAGTTCGCAGTAATTGTTGCCATGGCGATGGACAATGTGGGGGGAAGGAGAGAGAGAACAAGAACGAATGATCATTCAAAACGGCTTCCACACACAGACCTGCGATATTGCTCACAAGCAGCTTTCGGGCGAGTCCTTTGTGATGTCACCTGAGGTCAGCGACTGTGACCCCTCCTCCAGATGCGGCCGATCCTCTGCAGTGAACCTGGCACCCAAGCAAGGGCAGACACACACCGGGTTCCCGCTGATCGTACCTTTCCACCCTGTG
This sequence comes from Mobula birostris, assembly GCF_030028105.1. NCBI lineage: Eukaryota > Metazoa > Chordata > Chondrichthyes > Myliobatiformes > Myliobatidae > Mobula > Mobula birostris. Next base: position 15,084,677 of record NC_092372.1, on the reverse strand, counting down.
CGTCTAAGGCTGATCCCGCGATCAGCCGTCCAAGAGCTTTCCACCGACTTGTGAGAGGCGCACCGCTTCCAGGGTCTCGTTACCTCGGGGTGTCGTGTGTGTCTCCTGCCTCAGCGAACCTGTCCCTTTTTATCCCCCTGCTGGGGTATCGCCTGTCCATCACTTCAAACAGTTCAGGGTTCAAAGGGGGAGCCGCTCTAGACAGCTCTCTCTCCCGTCCCTTCATTACACATCTCCAAATCGCCTGTCCATCACTTCAAACAGTTCAGGGTTCAAAGGGGGAGCCAATCTTGACAATACCCAGACTGATGGCTCCTTCATTAACATCTCCAAATGCTGCTTCATTGTGTTCCTTATCTCTCCCTCCCCTGAGGACAGGTGGCACACCAACTGCTGATGCCACTGGTGCTAGCCCAGGCCAGCAAACATCTTAATTTATGTGTATTCTCATCACAATACATACACCCTTAGAATAGATAGACTGAATCAGTGAACACTGGAGGTTTAAAAGGGATGATGTTAACAGCAGTACACAAAAGACCCCTCAGATAGGGAACAGTACTGGAGAACTGAAGGTCAGTCTGATATCCAAGCATCAAAAGGGAGACAGAACAAATTCTTAATGTGCTGCATAATAACTAGCTGAATGCCCATGGCACTAAAGATAATGGATCCCTTCGTTTCAGATGAAGCAGGGAAGCACACATTGAGGCGGAGAGAATAATAAGGAGTAGTCAGTCATTATCAAAGAAAAGTCTTGGCCCAAAGCGACTACCTATTCATTTCTATAGATGCTGCCAGGCCTGCTGAGTTCCTCCACATTTTGTGTGTGTTGGTTTGGATTTCCAGTATCTGCAGACGTTCTCGTGTTTGATCATCATCATTATGTGCAGTGTCGCATGGCATGACCAATCATGGTCTTCTATCAGTCTTTAATCTTCCTGTGGGGAACATCCCCTTCACACTGTTGTTCTTATTCCTCTCTCTATCTGTGCCCATGACTGTTCTTGCCAAATGTTACTGCAGAAGTGGCTTACCATTGCCTTCTTCTGAGCAATGTCTTTACAAGATGGGTGACCCCAGCCATTATCAATAGTCTTCAGAGATTGTCTGCCTGGTATCAGTGGTTCCATAACCAGGACTTGTGACATGCACAGGCTGCTCATACGACCATCCACTGCCTGCTCCCATGGCTTCACCTGATCCTGATCGAGGAGCTGACCAGGTGCTACACCTTGCCCAAGAGTGACTTGCAGGCTAGCAGAGGGAAGGTGCACCTTATACCTCCTTTGGTAGATATGCATCTCAAGTCAAGTCAAGTTTATTGTCATTTCGACCATAAACTGTTGGCACAGCACACAGTAAAAATGAAACAACGTCCCTCCAGGACCCTGGTGCTACATGAAACAACACAAAACTACACTAGACTATGTGAGACAGCAGAAGGCTACACTAGACTACGTAAAACAACAGAAAAACTGCACTAGACTACAGACCCGCATCCCATTACCCAGACTCGTCAGTACAGATTTGTAACAGGAGGACATGGTAACCTCAGTGATGTTTTAAGAACTAACATGAAAGGTAGTCAATGGTCAAGATGTGGCTGCAATCCATGCGGATATTCAAAGGGCCTGTGATGAGGTTTCACACAGTAATCTCATGGCTAAATTCAGAATGTGTAATCAGATGAGGAGTTGAACATCTTTTAAGCAGAAAATTGGATTTTGGAGTTGAAAACTATTTATTTACTACCATTGGAGAGGAGGTACAGAAGCCTGAAAACTCACACTCAGTGACTTAGGAGCAGCTGCTTCCCCTCTGACCCCAGTGCATCCTGGGACTGTGGTGGTCATTGACGCAAACGATGCATTTCACTGTATGTTTCAATGTCCCCACCAACTCCCGGCAAATCCTGTAAACGTAACTTTGCTAGATCAAATAACGACAGCACAAAAAGATCTTTGCTTATCTTTCCACCCGTTTATTTCTTCGAGTTCAGCCGGCGAGTGAACTTGGACCCAACATCAGGGAGAGAACCTTCCTCATCTCCCTGGCGGTTCAACAAGTTCACTGCCTGATGCCAGAATTGTCAGAAGGCCACCAATACAAAAGAACGATCAGTTTGATAACCATTCCGGTCAAGTCAATGGACTATTGATACAGAGAACAATCAGTTTGATAACTGTTCCGCCCAAGTCAATGGACTATTGATACAAAAGTACAATCAATTTGTACTTTTGAAACGGAGAAGGAACATTCAGGGTCCCAGAACTGTGCATCCCAGAGGGCACGTATTGCCCTACATTAAAGTAAGTTGATACACTTCAAGCATTCCCTTTGGTAAATGCAACTGGAAGTCAGGATCATGAATAATATGAGACTCAAAGAAAGTATCTGGTAGGAACTTCGTCACTAATGAATGTTTTGTCTAATTTCCATCAGGTACTGCTTTTTGTCAAAATCAAAAGGTGTGAAAAGCCCAAAGACATCTGACGTGGATCTGGACAAACTTTAATCATCTTGCTCCAAAGAAGGCAGCTGTGAGACATTATTCAAACACACTGCAGTCACAGACATAGTCAGTATTTAATTCATTGTTTACAGGGATCTGAGAATCCCCCATTCCCTTAAACTTTATCAATCCTAGACCATGACTATTGAAAACGGAGAAGGAATATTCAGGATCTCAGAACTGTGCATCCCAGAGAGCACGTATTGCCCTACATTAAAGTAAGTTGATACACTTCAAGCATTCCCTTTGATAAATGCAACCGGAAGTCAAGATCATGAATAATATGAGACTCAAAGAAAGTATCTGGTAGAAACTTCGTCACTAATGAGTGATAAGAAGGTAGTACTTCCCACTGCAAGGAATAACTGGGTGCTGCACGGTAGCATGGTGGTTAGTGTAATCACTTTACAGCACCAGCGTTCACCAATCAGGGCTTGATTCCCGCCGTTGTCTGGAAGGAGTTTGTACATTCTACCCATGACCGCTTGTGTTTCCTCCAGTTTCCCCCCACGTTCCAAAGATGTCCAAAGGTAAATTTAATACCAGAGTATGCATACAGTATACAACCTGAAATTCATCCTCTTCACAGACACCCTTGAAACAAAGAAACCCCACAGAATGACAGAAACATCGAATCCCTAAAGCCCCCCACTCCCTTCACACAAGCAGCAACAAAAGCATCCATCCTCCCCCCACTCATGCCAGAAGCACTGACCCCACCCCCCACAACCCTCCCAACCATGCAAGCCACAGCAGAAACCCCATAGAGCCCTTGAACCCAAGCCCATCAAAGTACAGTCCACAAACCAGCACTTCGCTATCTCAGACAGGCTCTCTCTCTCCAGTAAGAGAGAGAGGTCACTCCTGCAACAACAAGAGCGGAGACCAGCAACTCGCTGCTCCGATGTAACAATTTTCCGTGTTCCTTCTCCAAGCACCCCCCCCCCCCACCGCCGCTGTCTCAAGGACCAGCTGGCTCTCACTCTCTGCCAGAAAAGGAGTGGGGGGGATTGCTAGAGTTACAGGGGCCTTCCTCCGACAGCAGCCAGCAATTAACAAACAAAAAAAAATAAACAGTTATGGCTAAGGTGAGTGAATTGCAGGCATGGTACATTGGCGCCAGAAGCGTGGCAACACTTGCGGGCTGGTTCCAGAACAATCCTCAGACTGTGTTGGTCGTTAACGCTAAAAAATTGTTGTATTTCACTGTACGTGATTGAGGTAATTTATCCAGATACTTGTAAGGAGAATCTGAAAGCTCAGGGAGAAGCAAACAGAAGCAAGGAAGAGCAAGTTGAAAATTCAGAGCAGATTCACAGGGAGAATAAAATTTCAGCATAGACCAGAGGCAATGAATACTAATTTAATTGCTAAACTATGCAACCATTTGTACTTATGCCTTCAGGCTTTCTTTTATTTTGTACAGGATTGTTTGGCCAAGGCATAGTTTAAACTTCAAACATAAACTGAAGAGATTCCGCAGAAGCTTGAAATCCTGAGTAACACGCACACAAGATGCTGGAGGGACTCAATAAATCAGTCAGCATCTATGGAGGGAAATACACAATCGAGATTTTGGGGTGAGATCCTTCATCAGGACTGGAAAGGAAGGGGGAAGAAACCAAAATAAGAAGCCTAGGGGAGGGGAAGGAGAATAAACTGGCAGGTGATAGGTGAAGCCAAGTGAGGGGGAAGGTACGTGCAATGAAGTCTATATTTAGCAAATATAAATAGCGTATAAATATAAAACTAGCAAAGTCTATGTTTCTTTTCACACATGATGAATATGACACTGCCTCTTCTTTCACTTTGATTTCTGGATCTTTTCAGCCTTGCTGTACCTCGCAGTGATTTCAATTTCTAGTCTGCAATATCTGGTAACATGTGAAAGTGCTTCAGGCATTGATGTCAAATCTCTATATAAAATCAAGGCTATACGACCAGCAATGTGATTATTTAAATAACATTAGAAGTCCAAAATGCTAGAAATACTCAGAAGCAAAATAACAAATGTTTTAGGGCAATGGGGAACATTTCGCACATTTTTCTCTAACGGTTGTGAACTGATTCCACAACCTATGGACTCACTTTCAAGGACTTTACAACTCATGTTCTCAGTTTTATTCATTCATTACATAAAAATAAATAAAATAAATAAAGACATCCGTTAGTCTTGCGAGACCATGGACCTGCGCCTGGAAAGTCTTCACTCTCCAGGGCGCAGGCGTGGGCAAGGTTGTATGGAAGACCAGCAGTTGCCCATGTTGCAAGTCTCCCCTCTCCACGACACCGATGTTGTCCAAGGGAAGGGCATTAGGACCCATACAGCTTGGCACCAGTGTCATCGCAGAGCGATGTGTGATTAAGTGCCTTACTCAAGGACTAAACACACACGTTGCCTCGGCTGGGGCTCGAACTCATGACCTTCAGGTAGTTAGTCTAATGCCTTAACCACTTGGCCACGTGCCCACACTATATAAAAATAATAATCTTCTATTTACACAGTTTGTCTTCCTTTGTACGTTGGTTGTTTGTCAGTCTTTGTGTGTAGCTTTTCACTAATTCCACTGTGAGTGCCTGCAAGAAAATGAACCTCAACATACTCTAATAATAAAATTACTTTGACCTTTGGACTTTGAAATTTCCTAACAACATAGGAAGTGGCCTTTTGGCCCATCTAGTCTGTGCTAACTGTCAGAGCAACACTGGCTTCTGACCTCTTCAAACCTGACTATCACCTCCCCCTGGGTTCCTTCCTCCTTCCTGTTCTTCTCTGGTCCAGTCTCCTCTCCTATCAGATTCCTTCTTCTCCAGCCCTATACCTTCCCCATCCACGTTGTTTCACCTATCACCTTCTAGCTAGCCTCCTTCCCCTGCTCCACCTTTTTATTCTGATGTCTTCCCCCTTCCTTTCCAGGCCTGGAGAAGTGTCTCAGCCTGAAACATGAACTGGTTTATTCATTTCCACAGATTCTGCCCGGCCTGCTGAGTTCCTCCAGCATTCTGTGTGAGTTGCTTCCCATTCTCCTGCAATCTTTTCCTTCTCGTGTGCGATTGGAGGAAAGCATAGAGGAGGATGTCAAAGTGCCAGAGCTGGGTTTTTTTTCACACGGCGAGTGATGGGTGAGTGGAACACCCTCCCTGGGGTGGTCGAGGCAGATACATTAGGGGCATTTAAGAGACTCTTAGACAGGCAGAGTCTATGGAGGGAATAAACAGTCGACATTCCAGGCCAAGACCCTTCATCAGAGTCCTGCTTTCGTCAGATCCTTCATCAGATTTCCTCTTCTCCCTTTGAAGTTACCAAGCTCACTGTGAAATTTATTAGGTGTCAGTGTTAACAATTAAAAACATGAACTTAAAAACCTTTGGGTATTAAATGCAATAACAGTCAAGGAGGCATGGTAGTGCATTGGGTAGCACAGATACTTCACAGTGCCAATGATAACCAAGCAGGATTCGATTCCCACTGCTGTCTGTAAGGAGCGTGTACGTTCTCCCTGTGACTGCTTTGGTTCCCTCTGGTGTTCCATCTTCCTCCCACATTCCAAGACATACAGGTCAAGGTTAGTAAGTTGTGGACAAGCTATGTTGGCACCCGAAACATGGAAAAGCTTGCGGGCTGCCCCCATTACATCCTCAGCCTGAGGTGCTCATTGGCACAAAATGACACATTTCACTTATTTTTCAATGTTTCCAGGTACATGCAACGAATAAAGCTAATCTTTAATCTTTAAAATAGTCTTTCACCTTTAAAAGTAGTCCGGAAAATTAGTCTAGCACGAACATCCCAAACCTATGAGATTATCAGAGTTCTATTGCAGATAGGCTAAAAATTCCCGGCGGCCCAACATTTTAAATCCTATACACGAGGAAATCTGCAGATGCTGGAATTTCAAGCAACACACATCAAAGTTGCTGGTGAACGCAGCAGGCCAGGCAGCATCTCTAGGAAGAGGTACAATCGACGTTTCGGGCCGAGACCCTTCGTCAGGACTAACTGAAAGAAGAGCTAGTAAGAGATTTGAAAGTGGCAGGGGGAGGGGGAGATCCAAAATGATAGAAGACAGGAGGGGAAGACAGAGGGACTGTACCTCTTCCTAGAGATGCTGCCTGGCCTGCTGCGTTCACCAGCAACTTTTATGTGTGTTGCTTGATTTTAATTCCTATTCCCATTCTGACATGTTGGTCCATGGCCTCCTCTTGTGCCACGATGAGGCCACTCTCAGGATGGATTAGCAACAGCTTGTGTTCTGTCTAGGTAGCCTCCAATCTGATTGCATGAATCATCGACTTCCAACCTGACTGCATAAATATTGATTTATCCTTCTGGTAAAAATGATATTTCATCCCACTCCTCTCTTCACCTATTCCCCACTCTGGCCTCTTAACTCTTATCATCTTGCTCTGGGTCCCTTGCTCCTTCCCTTTCTCTTATGGTCTACTCTCCTCTACATTGATGTACGGAAAGGTTTAGAACAATTCTGACAAAGTGAACTGTCCATACGCTCCACCTTGGTCATCACCACCTTCACCTAAGCTGATGTGAACAGCCCCCTTCATTTTCATCCCAGCAGGTTTCAGTTTGCCTTAGTTACCTGCTTTTGTTTACAACTGCACCTTTTGACAGGCAACTGCTCAACAGACTCTGTATCTGCAGTATTAGTCCAATGTTGTGTGTTACTACAATACCCTTCACCTCTCCCTGAGTCCCTTCCTCCTTCCCCTACTCCTATGGTCCACACTCCTCTTCTATCAGCGTCCTTGCTCGCCAGCCCTTTACCTTTCCTACCCACCTGGCTTCACCCATCACCTTTGAGCCATCCTTCTTCCCCTCCGCCCACCTTATTATTCTGGCATCTTCCCCCGTCCTTTTCAGTCTTGAAGAAGGGTCTCGGCTCGAAACCTTGACTGTTTATTCATTTTCATAGACGCTACCTGATCTGCTGAATTCCTCCAGCACTTTATGTGTGTTGTTTTGGATTTCCAGCATCTGCAGAATTTCTTGTGTTTGGAAATTACTCTGTTCACATTGTTATTAAAATTGAACACAGTGACAAATATCTCTTATAAAGGCAGAAAAACACCATTGTAACAATTGAGAAGCATACTGCAGAGAATGTGACAGGTATAAAAAAAACACATAATGGTGACAGTTACTAGGTCAAGAAACAAGCAATTCAATTCTTCACAGAAACCCAGTTGGATTGGACAACAGCCCATTACACAAAAGATTCTGCACTCATCACACAGAACAAACTATTCAGTGCTTTCTTCCTTGTTTTCCTATTTGATCAGGTCTTAGTTAATCTTTATCTCAGCTTTATTTACAGTCCTTGCTTCAATATCCTTCAGTTTCAAAATACAAAATTTCAGATTTCATTTGAATGTTCTTCTGATCAATTTAATATCTGCTGAATTTCAATCTAATTCTCAGCAGGCTTTTCCCTCTGAGGCTGAGTGAGACTAGAACTAGAGGTCAAAGATTAAGGGTGACAGGTGAAATGTTTAAGGGGAACTTCCTCGGTAAGAGGGTGGTGATAGTCCTGCATGGACTGAATAAACTGAAAGACCTGTTTCTGTGCTTTTTTATTTTATTTATTTACTGAGATACAGCGTGGAATAGGCCCTACTGGCCTTTCAAGCTGTGTTGCCAGGCAACCCCTAATTTAACCCTAGCCAAATCACATGACCAATTAACCTACCAAGCAATAGGTCTTTGTACTATGAGAGAAAACCGGAACACCCAGAGAAAACCCACGCAGTCACAGAGAGTATGAACTGAGCGCGGGTCGCTGGCACTGTAAAACCCTGTGCTAACCACTATGCCACCCGCCTCCTGAACCACTATACTAACGTACAGCTGTGCCGACTTGATGAACAATAATTCTGGTTCCCACTCCATACTCTTAGCTAAGTGCATCTCCTAATCGCACTGAGTTCTTTACAAGTGAATGCTTGCCACTGATCTGGATTTTGCTTAGAAGAGACAGTAATTTCCTTCAATTTAGCTTAAGTTATTTTTGAAATATCTCAAACAGATTAGCCTTTAGCCCTCAACAATCTGGAGAGTGCAAGCCGCTATACTGCCTAAACAAGAAGTCACACACAATGGCCAAGTCATTGGGAGTATTTAAAGCAAAGGTTGATAGGTTCTTGATCAGTCAGGGTGTCAAAGGATATGGGGAGAAGGCGGGAAGAACGGGGTTGAGAGAGATAATAAATCAACCATGATGGAACGGCAGAACAGACTCAATGGGCCAAATAGTATAATTCTGCTCCTACTGTATGCCTTATAGTCTTTATGGTTTTAATTGGGCCAAGGTGTCTTCAGAACAACCTGAGCCTACACTCACTAGTCACCTCCTGTTAAACAGACTTTCCTTGAGCAGGTCTAGAGCAGCAAACTATCTCAGTTAAGAAAAGAGATTATGCAGACACTGGAAATCCACAGCAATGTGCACAAAATGCTGGAGAAACACAGCAGGTCAGACAGCTTCCATGGAGGGGAATAAACAGCTGATATTTCAGGTCGAGACCCTTCAACAAGATTTATTAAACTTTCTCGGTATGTGTGACTACAATCTGATTAGATCACAAATCTGACTGGTTGTGCAACATCCAATGACACAGGTAGCTGTCGAAGGACTTCAATTCTTCTGAATGTCATTAATGTTAATATTCACAAATGTTGAAAGAAATTAATGATATAGTCCTCAGAATATTTCAAAAGAAGCAAGATCAAAACAAGACAAAAAAAAAAATGAAAATTACTTGAACCTACAATTATCGCTCAGAGCTATTCGCCCCCACAAAACCAGACTTGCTGGACCTTAACCAGGTCTCAGCTGACACAAATTCATGAGAAATTCAGAGTTGCTGGGAAACTGTGCAAGTTCTGACATCACCGGCAAACAGCACACGGATTCCAACATCCAGTTCAAGTTGTGAAAGGTCTGAAGCCTTATGAAAGATGATTCAACAGATATTAAAGTTAAAGATGTTGTAACACTAATGATTTTGCATGCCCTGGTTCCTTCAGAACATAGAACACAGAACAGTACAAGCACAGTAAAGCCCTTCAGCATTAATATTACTCACCATTTGGCTCTCTTTGTGCACTATTTACTTCATTTAATTTTATATATATATTTCTTACAGTAATTTATAATATATTTAAGGTCACCGGGACCGGATGAGATGTACCCCAGGCTACTGTGGGAGGCGAGGGAAGAGATTGCTGAGCCTCTGGCGATGATCTTTGCATCATCAATGGGGACGGGAGAAGTTCCGGAGGATTGGAGGGTTGCGGATGTTGTTCCTTTATTCAAGAAAGGGAGTAGAGATAGCCCAGGAAATTATAGACCAGTGACTCTTAGTGGTTGGTAAGTTGATGGAGAAGATCCAAAGAGGCAGGATTTATGAACATTTGGAGAGTTATAACATGATTAGGAGTAGTCAGCATGGCTTTATCAAGGGCAGGTCATGCCTTACGAGCCTGACTGAATTTTTTGAGGATGTGACTAAACAACATTGATGAAGGAAGAACAGTAGAAGGTCCTGACGAAGGGTTCTGGCCTGAAACGTCAATCGATCTTTTCCACGGATGCTGCCCAACCTGCTGAGTTCCTCCAGCGTGTTGTCAGTATTGCTTTGACCCCAGCATCTACAGATTATTTTGTGTTGAAGAGCAGTAGATGTAGTGTATATGGATTTCAGCAAGGCATTTGATAACGTACCCCATGCAAGGCTTATTGAGAAAGTAAGAAGGCCACTGGCTAGCTTAAAATTATTTCTTAAATGTCCCTAATGTATCTACCTCTGCAACCTCCCTGGCAGTGCATTCCACACACCTACCACTCTCTGACAACCCCCTATATTTTCCTCAAATCACCTTAAAATTACGCCCTCTTCTATTACTGCATTGGGAAAAAGTCTGTGACTGACAACTCCATCTGAGCCTCTTGTCACCTTGTACATCTCTTATTTTTCTTTCAGACCCAGTATCTAAAGAAGGATGTGATGCTGTTAGGAAAGATCCCAAAGAGGTTCAAAAGGATGATTCTGCTTATGAGGAGCATTTCATGGCTCTGGGCCTGTACTCACTGGAGTACAGAAGAATGAGTCGGGTTCTCATTGAAACCTATCGAATACTGAAAGGCTTAGATACAGTGAAGTGGGGAGGAGCTTTTCTATAGCGGAGGAGTCTAGCACCAGAGGGAATAGCCTCACAATAGAAGGATGTCCCTTTAGAACAGAGATGAGGAGGAATTTCTTCAGCCAAAGAGTGGTGAATCTGTAGAATCCGTTGCTCCAGACGGCTGTGAAGGCCAAGTCAGTGAGTATATTTAAAGTGGAGCTTGACAGGTTCTTGATTTGTAAGGACATCAGAGGTTATGTGGAGAAGGCAGGAGAATGGAATTGAGAGGGTTAATAAATCAGCCATGATAGAATGGCAAAGCAGACTCAATGGGCTGAATGGCCTAATGCTGCTGCTATGTTTTATGGTCCTATTTACCATTCAGTTATTCCTCAAGTGGAAAAGGGTTCAGTGATCTTCTCAGCAGCAACCATCTGAGCATTAGTTTGGTACTTCAAATGTTGCATTCGCTTGTTTCAGCTATTTAATTATAAACATAACTGATGACAATTTAATGTCAAACCCCTGGTTCTTTGGTTAAGACTATAAGATAAAGGAACAGAATTAGGCCATTTGTCCCATCGAGTCTGCTCCGCCATTTCATCACGGCTGATCTATTTTCCCTCTCAGCCCCAACTTCGTGCCTTTTCCCTGTATCCCTTCATGCACTGACCAATCAAGAATATAGCAACTTCTGCCAAGTATCCTTAAAAACATGGCCTCCACAGCCACCTGTGGCAACGAATTCCACAGATTCACCATTCTCTAAAGAAATTCCTCCTCATTTCCTTTCTAAAAGGACACCCCTCAATTTGAGACCCTCCTGTCCTCTGGCCTTAAACTCTCCCATCATAGGAACCATCCTCTCTACATCCACTCTATCGAGGCCTTTCAACATTCAGTAGGTTTCAATGAGGTCACCCCCCCATTCTTCTGAATTCCAGTGAATACAGGTCCAGAGCCATCAAATGCTCTTCGTATGTTAAGGAACAAAACATTACAATTTCTGTCATTAAACAAGAAAACTGCATGGTTTTATTTTCCCTACAACACCCAAGAATCGCCTTGGGAAAATTTACCTCAGTGAAGCAAACCAATTTTGATTGAGAGCAACATAAAGAACACCTTCGTCTTCTTCGCCAATTTGTGAGATTGCCAACACCAATGACGGCCGTCACCATCAACACTGTAAACAAACCACTTTAATGCAGCAACCTCATATGAAGTGATTTGAGTACTGGAATGAAGATGTATATTTACTTGACAGAAAGGGGGAGAGACAGACGTTTCAGAAAACAAAGCTGTCTTCTATCTGTCAGACTTCAGCACTCACGGTATTTATTAAAAGAACCATAAAACATAGGAGCAGAAGTCCATCGAGTCCTCTCCACCATTCACCATTCTTCTCAACCCGAATCCCCTGCCTTCTCCCCATAACATTTGACCCCTTATAATCAAGAACCTATCAAACTCCACTTTAAAAAAAACAATGACTTGGCCTCCACAGCCATCTGTAGCAAGGAATTCAACAGTTTTACCACCTCTAATTAAAAAATTCCCCAAATAAGAATCATAAAATCACCCTCAGAATGACCAAACTACAGGAGAAGGTTCAGCTTCTCCCAAAATAAATGAGGTAATAAAGGGAACCTTAATGCAAGTAATAAGCAGTGAATTCCACAGATTCATTAGCCTCCAGCTAAAGAAATGCCACCTCATCTCCATTCTAAATTGATGTCCCTGTATTCTGAAACTATTTCCTCTGGTCTGAGACTCCCAACTATAAGAAACATCCTCTCCATATTCACTCTGTCCAGACCTTTCAATAACCAATAGGTTTCAATGAGATCTCCCTTTGCACAAAACAAGGCTGTCTTGCTGTTGTCAAACTATAGCACTCAGCAGCAAACAAGAGAAAATCTGCAGATGCTGGAAATTCACAAGAAGTGCTGGAGGAACTCAGCAGGCCAGGCAGGCAGCATCTATGGAAAAGAGTATAGACAAGTTTTGGGCTGAACCTCTTCATCAGGACTAGAGAAAAATAGATAAGGAGTCAGCGTTAGAAGATGGGGGGGGGGGGCTGAGAAACACAAGGTGATAGGTGAACCGGGAATGGGGGAGTGGTGAAGTTTACTAACTCTAACACTGACTCCTCATCACTTTTTCCTCCAGTCCTGATGAAGGGGCTCGCCCAAAACGTCAAATGCACTCTTTTCCATAGATGCTGATTGTGTCTAACAAGCCTGAGTTCTTTGAGGAGGTGACCAGGCATATAGATGAGGGTAGTGCAGTGGATGTGATCTACATGGATTTTAGTAAGGCATCTGACAAGGTTCCACACGGTAGGCTTATTCAGAAAATTAGAAGGCACGGGATCCAGGGAAGTTTGGCCAGGTGGATTCAGAATTGGCTTGCCTGCAGAAAGCAGAGGGTAATGGTGGAGGCAGTGCATTCGGATTGGAGGGTTGTGACTAGTGGTGTCCCACAGGAATTGGTTCTGGGACCTCTACTTTTTGTGATTTTTATTAATGACCTGGATGTGGGGGTAGAAGGGTGGGTTGGCAAGTTTGCAGATAACACAAAGGTTGGTGGTGTTGTAGATAGTGTAGAGGATTGTCAAAGGTTGCAGAGAGACATTGATAGGATGCAGAAGTGGACTGAGAAGTGGCAGATGGAGTTCAACCCGGAGAAGTGTGAGGTAGTACACTTTGGAAGGACAAACTCCAAGGCAGAGTACAAAGTAAATGGCAGGATACTTGGTAGTGTGGAGGAGTAGAGGGATCTGGGGGTACATGACCACAGATTCCTGAAAGTTGCCTCACAGGTAGATAGGGTAGTTAAGAAAGGTTATGGGGTATTAGCCTTCATAAGTCGAGGGATAGAGTTTAAGAGTCGCGAGGTAATGATGCAGCTCTATAAAACTCTGGTTAGACCACACTTGGAGTACTGTGTCCAGTTCTAGTCGCCTCACTATAGGAAGGATGTGGAAGTATTAGAAAGGGTACAGAGGAGATTTACCAGGATGCCGGCTGGTTTAGAGAGTATGCATTATGATCAGAGATTAAGGGAGCTAGGGCTTTACTCTTTGGAGAGAAGGAGGATGAGAGGAGACATGATAGAGGTGTACAAGATATTAAGGGGAATAGACAGAGGGGATAGCCAGCGTCTCTTCCCCAGGGAACCACTGCTCAATACAAGAGGACATGGTTTTAAGGTAAGGGGTGGGAAGTTCAAGGAGGATACTAGAGGAAGTTTTTTACTCAGAGAGTGGTTGGTGCATGGAATGCACTGCCTGAGTCAGTGGTGGAGGCAGATACACTAGTGAAGTTTAAGAGACTACTAGACAGGTATATGGAGGAATTTAAGGTGGGAGGTTATATGGGAGGCAGGGTTTAAGGGTCAGCACAACATTGTGGGCCAAAGCGCCTGTACTGTGATGTACTATTCTATGTTCTATGCTGCCTAGCCTGCTGAGTTCCTCCAGCATTTTGTGTGTGTTGTTAGTGCACAACAGTAATCTTTAAAGGGCAAAGACTCAAGAGAAGAATCAGGCAATTCAGCTCATTGAGTCTTCTCCACTATTCCAACAGGGTTGATTTATTGTCCCTCTTAAACCCATTCCAGTACCTTCTCTCTATAACACCCTGACTAATCAGCAACCTATTAACCTCCGCTGTACAATGAAATCTACAGATTCACTACCCTCTGGCTCAAGAAGTTTAAAATTCAAAGTAAATTTACTATTGAGTTACTCCACTCTCTTTCTATTCCCCCACTCTGGCTTCTTACCTCTTCTCACCTGCCTGTCACCTCCCGCTGGGTCCCCTCCTCCTCCCCTTTCTCCTCTGGTCCACTCTCCTCTCCCATCAGTTTCCTTTATCTTTCCCACTCACCTGGCTTCACCTTTCACCTTCCAGCCAGCCTCCCTGCCCTCCCTCACCACCTTTTACTCTGGTGTCTTCCCCCTTCCTTTCCAGTCATGAAGGAAGATCTCGGCCCAAAACGTCGACTGTTTATTCATTTCCATTGATGCTGCTAGCTCCCCCAGCAGTTTGTGTGCATTGTTTTGGATTTCCAGCAGAATTTCTTGTGTTTATGTTGTGAAATTTGTTGTTTTGTGGCAGCAGTATGGTGCAAGACATTAAAACAAACTATAAAATTAAAAAAAAGAAAACAAAAATGGTGCAAAAGAGGTAGTGTTCACGAGCTCATGATCTACCCAGAAATCTGATGGCAGAGGGGAAGGTGTTACTGAAACACTGAGAAAGTGTCTTCAGGCTCTTGTACCTCCTCCCTGATGCTAATAATGAGAAGAGGTTAGAAGGTCAGCACAACATCGTGGGCCAAAGGGTCTGTATTACGGTGTAAGGTTCTGTGTTCAAGGTCATGTCCCGAATGATCAGGATCCTTAACAATGGATGCCACCTTCCTTGTGATAAGCAGACCTTTGGTGTTAGTGTCCTGTCTGATACATAGACTATCAAGCACCTTTTCCTAAACAGACCAAAGGCTATGCTGGCTCATTGAAGGCAGAGTGATTCAATCGCCCATGTGTACAATGGTGCTTCAGCACAATGGAAGCTACCTACAGCCAAGACACTCAAGTCCCATGCCACTGAAAACCAGGATCAGAGGTGAACGCATTAGGGCAAGGGGCAATGAAACATACTGTAAGCAAATGGTTGACCTCAACTCTTCAGTCCCCTTGTCACAGTCTCATTACCATCTTGCACTTTATTGTTTACTTGGACTGTGCTTTCCCTGCATCTAACCATATAACAATTACAGCACGGAAACAGGCCATCTCGGCCCTTCTAGTCCGTGCCAAACTCTTACTCTCACCTAGTCCCACTGACCTGCACTCAGCCCATAAACCTCCATTCCTTTCCTGTCCATATAGCTGTCCAGTTTAACTTTAAACGACAACATCAAACCTGCCTCAACCACTTCTGCTGGAAGCTCATTCCACACAGCTACCACTCTCTGAGTAAAGAAGTTCCCCCTCATGTTACCCTTAAACTTTTGCCCTTTAACTCTCAACTCATGTCCTCTTGTTTGAATCTCCCCCACTCTCAATGGAAAAAGCCTATCCATGGGCAGATGGAAAGACCTTTGGACTCCTCTTGTTCATGCTGATGAGTAAGTATCAATCAATACTAATCCTATTTCTCAGAGCTTGGTTCACAGCTTTCCATGTTTGATTTATTGTTACTCTCATTTCACATGCTCTGACGTACAGTGAGAAACATAGATACTGTTCAGTCAGAGCAACAGTGCATTGAGGTATTCATTATCATCATCATTATGCGTTGTGCCATATGACGTGGGTGATCATGGCATGTCAACAAAAACACTCAAAAACTTCTATAGATGTACCATGGAGAGCACTCTGACAGGCTGCATCACTGTCTGGTACATGGGTGGGGGCTACCGCACAGGACCGAAAGAAGCTGCAGAGGGTCGTAAATTTAGTTGGCTCCATCTTGGGTACTAGCCTACAAAGTAGCCAGGACATCTTCAAGGCGCGATGTCTCAGAAAGGCAGCGTCCATTACTAAGGACCCCCAGCACCCAGCGGATGCCTCTTTCTCACTGTTACCATCAGGTAGGAGGTATAGAAGCCTGAAGGCACACACTCAGCGATTCAGGAACAGCTTCGTCCCCTCTGCCATCCAATTCCTAAATGGACATCGAACCTGCAAACACTACCTCACTTTTTCAATATATATTATTTTTGCACGATTTTTAATCTCCAATATACATATACTGTAATTTATTTATTTATTCTATATTATGTATTGAATTGAACTGCTGCTGCTTAGTTAACAAATTTCATGACACATTGCTGGTGAGAATAAACCTGACTTTGGGCATGGTATTACAAGGCAAAAAATAGCAGAGCGCAGAATAAACTATTGCAGTTACAGAAAAGGTACAAGAGCTGGAGGTACAAAAGGTACAAAGTTATAATGAAGCAGACTCTGAGATAAAGAGTTCTTCTTATCATACTAGGTAAATATTCAATAGTCTTATAATAGTCTTTGATCATGCTGGCTGCTTTACTGAAGCAGCAAGAACTTGAGAGTCCATGGAAGGGAGGCTGGTTCCTGTATTGAGACGCGCTGAGCCGTGTCCACGACTCTCTGCAGTTCTTTGTGGTCATGTGCAGAGCAGTTGCTGTACCAAGCTGTGATTCAGCTGGATACAATTCTTCTATGACGCAGCAACAAAAACTGGAGCAGGTAAAAGTGGCATGCAATATTTATTTCGCCTCCTGAGGAAGCAGAGGTGCTGGTGAGCTTACTTAGTCATTCTGAGGCCTCTGCCTGTCAGAGTCGACCATGGATGTTGCATAATGGAGAGCAAGCTCCCCCTCTCCATTCCTTCAGGCGAACGCAAAGGAGCAGCAAAGAGCGATACAGTTCGTCACCACCGATGTCACAGGAATTGCCCGTTAATGTTGAACTCGACGTAGGACTGCCTTAGGGACTCCAACTCTGCATATTTCCCTTGGAGTTTACACCCAAAGCTTTCTCCATGAGTGGGTATAGTTTCAAGGAACTGGAGATTTGAGATCAGAGTTTTCCTTCTCCTAGAAGAACTGCCAACCACAGCTGGCGAGGTCCATCTGCCTGAAGCGTTTGGTTTTAAGGTGCCAGGAACCTGCCTTTTCCCTTTCTTCTGTCAATAGAAACAGTCTGATGGGTTTAGGAGCTAAGCCACACATGAGGGCCAGGAGCTGGACTTCGTCGTCAGAGGCTATTTGAGATGCACACCACTGGGATCATTTAATAGGTAGTGGGAGCTTATCCCCACTACCACATCTTGCTATAACAACCTTAGTCATAGAATCATCGAAAAGTACAGCCCTTTATCCGACATAGTCCATGTCAAACCACTTAACCTGCCTAGTTCCATCGACCTGTACAGGGACCAAAGCCCTCCTTACCCCTGCATTCCTTGTACCTCTCCAATCTTCTCTTAAACATTAAAACTGAACTTTCATGCACCACTGGCAGTTTATTCCACACTATCATGACCCTCTAAGTGAAGAAGTTTCCCCTCATGGTGCTCTTACACTTCAACTTTCACCCTTAACCCATGACCTCTAGTTGTAGTCCCACCCAACCTCCGTGGAAAAAGCCTGCTTGCATTTACCGTATCTATACCCCTCATTATTTTGCATACCTCTATCAAAGCGCCACTCAATTTCAATGTTCCAAGAAATAAAGTCCTAACCTATTCAATCTTCCCATATAACTCAGGTTCTCCAGTCCCAGCAACATTCTTTTTATTTTTCTCTGTACTCTTTCAACCTTACTTACATCTTTCCTGTAAGTAGGTGACCAAAACTGCACACTGCACACAATACTCCAAATTAGGCCTCACCAATGTCTTATACAACTTCAATGCAACATCCCATCTCCTACACTCAATACTTTGATTTATGAAGGAGGATGTGCCAGAAGCTTTCTTTACAACCCTATCTACCTGTTTCTTGGCTGCAACAACAATGCAATTGGAGCAAGACAAGCTATTGGTAATAAACTTGAAACTCTCAGCCCTCTCAACCTCAGCACCTTTGGCTTAATCAGGAACATCAACACCACCCCCATTTCCCGAAGTTACTGACCAACTCCTTTGTTTTGCAGACACCGAGGGACAGGTTGGTATCATGACACCATATCACTAGGCTTTCTAGCTCCTTCCTGGTACTCATTATTTGACACATCATTATATGGTATACAATGGTATCATCTGCAAACTTGTAGATACAGTTAGAGCAGTATCTTGCCACACAGTCGTGAGTGTATAGAAAGTAGAGTAAGGGGCTAAGGATGCAACCTTGAGGGTAATTCAACCTTGGTTGATTCAAATACTGATGAAGATACTTCTTAAATTCTGAGTATATTCAGTCTGCACCACGGGGATCATTATCATTAGAGCCCTTCTGAACTGCCTCCTCCTAGCAACAGAAAAGCCAATCATCCAATCACAGCATTGATTCCATCTACATTGGGGTCCTTCTCAACCACCTCTTCCTAGTAGTAGAACAGCTAATCTTCCAACAATCACAGTACAGTATTGGTTCTACCTACATTAGGATCCTTCTCTAGTGCCTCCTCCTAGTAGCAGAAGAGCCAATCATCCAATCACACTGTGCGTTCTATCTACATGTACAGGTGCATCTTAAATAGCCCCATGACCACAGCCCAATCTCATTGTAATTTATAGCATTTTTGTTTATATTGCTCTACACCGCTGCCACAAAACAACAAAATTTCATAACAAACGTCAGTGATAATAAACCTGTTTCTGATTCTGACTCGGCAACATTGGGGTTGAGGGACATGGTACAGTGCTTCTTCCAGGCACAGGGGTGGTTCATCTAACTGAAATGTTAACTCTCCACAAATAGCTTGATGATTTCTCCCATCCTTCACTGTTTCGAATTTCCAGCACCTGCTGTATTTGTTTGTTAAACAGAGCCTCAGGTAGGAATTGTTCAAAATCAGGCATTTCACTACAGAAAATAAGGAACAATTGTTTACAGCAACATGGGTTTTAACTAATCTATAAAGGACTGAAGATTAACATGAAGAACGATTATTATGTTTTTATGATCTTGGTTGGTTGAGTAGTTACAAGGAAAATACAATATTGGTGAACAGGCAAGGAAGAAATTATTGTCTCTGTTGAAGTAGCTCTTAGAAGTTAGTCAACCCCCTTCTTCACCAAACCATTCTGCGACCCTACAATTCAAAAGCCTTTGTAATTTTTATCATATTACAACGACCCAACCTGACAGTGCCCTCAGGTGCCAAATATAGTGGAATTTAACACCGGCTTCACTCACCCCAATTGAAAATATTGACCTGAATTAAGACAGAAACCTAATACTTTAAATCCATTATTAATTTCTTCCACTTCAATGATCATCAAATCATAAACCTTTATTTCAAAGTTCTACTGATTTTAAAAAAACATACAGTGGCATGCAAAAGTTTGGGCACCCCAGTCAAAATTTCTGTTACTGTGAATAGCTAAGCGAGTAAAAGATGACCTGATTTCCAAAAGATATTAAGTTAAAGATGACACATTTCTTCAATATTTTAAGCAAGATTATATTTTTATTTCCACCTTTTACCGTTTCGAAGTAACAAAAAAGGAAAAAGACCCGAAGCAAAAGTTTGGGTACCCTGCATGGTCGGTACTTAGTAACATCCCCTTAGGCAAGTATCACAGCTTGTAAACGCTTTCTGTAGCCAGCTAAGAGTCTTTCAATTCTGGTTTCAGGGATTTTTGCCCATTCTTCCTTGCAAAAGGCTTCTAGTTCTGTGAGATTCTTGGGCCATCTTGCATACACTGCTCTGTAGAGGTTTATCCACAGATTTTTGATGATATTTAGGTTGGGGGACTATGAGGGCCATGGCAAAACCTTCAGTTTGCGCCTCTTGAGGTAGTCCATTGTGGATTTTGAGGTGCATTAAGGATCATTATCCTGTTTTAGAAGCCATCCTCTTTTCATCAGCTTTTTTGCAGACGGTGTGATGTTTGCTTCCAGAATTTGCTGGTGTCTAATCAAATTCATTCTTCCCTCTACCAGTGAAATGTTCCCCGTGCCACTGGAACGCAAGCCCAAAGTATGATCGATCCACCCCTGTGCTTACCAGTTGGAGAGGTGTCCTCTTCATGAAATTCTGCACCCTTTTTTCTCCAAACATACCTTTGCTCATTGCGGCCAAAAGGTTCTACTTTAACTTCATCAGTCCACAGGACTTGTTTCCAAGATACATCAGGCTTGTTTAGATGTTCCTTTGCAAACTTCTGATGCTGAATTTTGTGGTGAGGATGCAGGAAAGGTTTTCCTCTGATGACTCTTCCATGAAGGTCATATTTGTGCAGGTGTCGCTACACAGTAGAACAGAGCACCACCACTCCAGAGTCTGCTAGATCTTCCTGAAGGTCTTTTGCAGTCAAACCGGGGTTTTGATTTGCCTTTCTAGCAATCCTATGAGCAGTTCTCTAGGAAAGTTTTCTTGGTCTTCCAGACCTCAACTTGACCTCCACTATTCCTGTTAACTGCCATGTCTTAATTACATTATGAACTGAGGAAACAGCTACCTAAAAATGCTTTGCTATCTTCTTATAGCCTTCTGTTGCTTTGTGGCCATCATTTATTTTAATTTTCAGAGTGCTAGGCAGCTGCTTAGAGGAGCCCATGGCTGCTGATTGTTGGGACAAGGTTTGAGGAGTCAGGGTATTTATAAAGCTATGAAATTTGCATCTCCTGGCCTTTTTTAATGATGATTGTGAACAAGCCATAGCCCTAACAAGCCACTGAAGGTCTGAGACCTTGGTAAAAGTTATCTGAGAGCTCAAATCTCTTGGGGTGCCCAAACTTTTGCATGGTGCTCCTTTCCTTTTTTTCACTCTAACATTGTACAAAACAAAAATAATACACTAATCTTGCTTAAAATGTTGAAAAGAACGTTTCATCTTTAACTTTATGACTTTTGGAGATCAGTTCATCTTCTACTCACTTAACTATTCACAGTAACAGAAATTTTGACCAGAGGTGCCCAAACTTTTGCTTGCCACTGTATATATGTTTTAAGGTACATTTTTTTGACAAAGATTTCATGTGAAGGACTGGAAGGTACAGTAGCTTCATAAGAACAAATGAAATATCAGCTGCAAACATCCACCTGGCCCTTCGAATCTGTTTTCAACATTCATTTGGATTCTAGATTGTCTTCTAGCCTCAGTACCATTTGAGCAATATCTCCATATCCCTCAATTCCTTTAAAGTCCAGATCTCTGGGTTAAATTAGCACAGTTACAGAGTTTCCACAGCCATCTCAAATAGAGAATTTCAAAGGTTTACCATTCTCGAAACATCTCTTCTCATCTTCAATCTAACTGGTGGATCCCTTTGCTAAAATGGTGTCCATGACCTAGTTCTCCTCAGCCAGGGAAAATACTCTCCCTGCATCCAGCTTTTTGGGCTTTCTAAGAATTCTGTAAGATTTCAAAGCATTCTTTCTCATTCTTCTAAACTTTAGAGAATAGAGCCCCAGTCACTCAATCTCTCTTCATGTGGATAAAGCTCCATCTGTGCATGTAACAATGAGAAGGACTCACCCCAAACACTTCCAGCTCAGTAAAACATGCTCTCTTCTCTAACATAGGGACTCTCATAGAGCCTGTTGATCAGGTTGACTCTAAAGCTTGGACAAGTTTTTGAAAATTAGAAGCTGGAAATCTAAAATCAAAACAGCAAAAGCTGAAACTCAGCTAAGTTGGTATTATCTAATTAGGTAGGACAGCAGGGTAGCATCGTTTTATAGTGGCAGTGATCAGAATATGAAGGTTCTATTCCCGCTGCTATGTGAAAATGTCCTTTGTTCTCCCCATGACTGTGTGGTTGATCCCCGGTTTCCTCCCACATTCCAAAAAGATGTACTGGTTAGGGTTAGTAAGTGGTCGATTTGCTATGTTGGTGCTAGAGGCATGGCCACACTTTACTTTGTACTTTATTGTCGACAAACAATTGATACTAGAACGTACAATCATTAGCGATATTTGATTCTGTGCTTCCAGCTCCCTGGATTACAAATCAATAGTAAATATTAAAAATTTAAATTATAAATCATAAATAGAAAATAGAAAAATTGAAAGTAAGGCAGTGCAAAAAAACCGAGAGGCAGGTCCGGATATTTGGAGGGTACATACCAGATCCGGGTCAGGATCCGTTCAGCAGCCTTATCACAAAAGGTTGGAAAGAAGCTGTTCCCAAATCTGGCCATACGAGTCTTCAAGCTCCTGAGCCTTCTCCCGGAGGGAAGAGGGACGAAAAGTATGGTGGCTGGGTGGGTCGTGTCCTAGATTATCCTGGCAGCACTGCTCCGACAGCATGCGGTGTAAAGTGAGTCCAAGGACGGGAGATTGGTTTGTGTGATGTGCTGCGCCATGTTCACGATCTTCTGCAGCTTCTTCCGGTCTTGGACAGGACAACTTCCATACCAGGTTGTGATGCACCCCAGAAGAATGCTTTCTACGGTGCATCTATAAAAATTAGTGTGGGTTTTAGGGGTCAGGCCAAATTTCTTCAGTTTCCTCAGGAAGTAAAGGTGCTGGTGGGCCTTCTTGGCAGTGGACTCTGCTTGGTTGGACCAAGTCAGGTCATTTGTGATATCGACCCCGAGGAACTTAAAGCTTTTGACCTGTTCCACTTGCGCACCACCGATGTAAATTGGGTCATGTGGTCCACTACTCCTTCTGAAGTCAACAACCAATTCCTTCATCTTGCTGACGTTGAGGGATAGGTTATTGTCTTCGCACCATGCCACCAGATTCTTAATTTCCTCTCTGTACTCAAACTCATCATTACCCGAGATACGGCCTACACTTGTGGGCTGCCCGAGCATATTTTCGGACTGTGTTGATCATTGATGCAAACAAAGCACTTCTCTGTATGCTTCAATGCACATGTGACAAATAAAGCTGATCTTTAATCTGAGAAACGCAAAACAGAACCACAAGTCCTTTGCCAGAACTGGGAAAATTGATAGGGTGGGGAAGAGCTGGAAAAGACATGGACCATCTCTGATCGGGCGAGGAAAGGTATAGTGTACTTATAAATAAAACTATTCTACAAGTTTTTCGCCTAAAATTGTAAGGATGAGGCATTTTAAGACATTATCAGACCACACGTGAAGTATTGTGAGCAGTTCTGGGCCCCTTATTTAAGAAAGAATGTGCTGGCATTGGAGAAGGTCCAGAGGAGGTTTGTGAAATGATTTCGGGAATGGAAGGTTTAATGTATGAGAAGGCGAAGCATTTGATGGTTCTGGAGCTGTACTCGCTGGAGTTTAGAAGAGTCGGGGGGGGGCACCTTATTGAAACCTATCAGCCTCAAGATAGAGTGACACCCTTCAGAACAGAGAGCCAGAGGGTGGTGAAACTGTGGAATTCATTGCCGTGGACAAAGGTTAATTTTATTATCAAAGTATGTATGCAAACTACAACTCTGAGATTCATCTTCTCCAGATAGCCAGGAAATACAGAAAAAAAAACATGGAGTTGTTGAAAGAAAAGACATCAACACCTCCCCACATGAATAAGAAAAAGAAACAAAAACTTGCAAACCCCGAACCAACCCCCCCCCCAGCCGCTTCATCGCACAAAAACTAACTGATCATCCACCCGGAAAACAGCAGCTAGAACATCAAACCCCTAATGCCCAACCCCTCTCCCTCACAAACAAAATAGCTACAATAACATCAAACCCCCCCCAATCCCCTCTCTCGCACTGAAAACTCTTAACAGATCGCTCACACAAAAAAAAACACCAACAAGAACATCAGACCTCAAATCCCCAACAGCTCTCTTGCACAAAAACTAACATATCACCCATCTAGAAAGAGAGCACAGGAAACTACAGTCCACACTAATAATCGCACAAGTATTTTCAAAACATCCTCCATCAGCATTGAGGAACTCAACCTCATTCCTTCCATGGGGAGCAACCGCTGACCTGCGGTCTCCCAACACTAGCCACCAACCCGTCGTGGCATCGTAAAGAGCGACCGCCAACCCCGCCTGCTCCGTCTTCACCCCGATGTTTCAATCTTCCCCAATGCTTCGATCAACGAGAAGTGGAGTCGATCATGGCCCTGCACCCCGTCCCTGGTCTTCTGCTTGAGGTAGTTCGTGCTCACGGTCCTCTCCTGTAACTCTCTTGGGGACAACAGAGTGCTAAGTCACACGATCGAATTCCAAACTGCAAGTCACAGGCTCCAACAGTTTCCAAAACACAATTAAGATGAAAAGAGTAAGTAGAAGGTGGAGAAAAAGTGAAATAATTGCCATCACAGATGGCAATTGAGGCCAAGTCACTAGGTATATTTAAAATAAGAGTTTGATTAGCATTGGCGTCAAAGGTTATGGGAAGAAAGTAGTAGAATGGGGTTGAGAGGGATAATAAGTCAACCATGATGGAATGGCAGAGCAGATTCGATGGGTCAAATGGCCTAATTCTGCTCCTACGTCTTATACACTTATGAAAAGCTGACAAGCTAATTAATCTGGTTGACAGGACATTAAGCAATCTCACAGAGAGCACATAAACAAAGGAATATGAAATAAACCAGTTCTGTTACAGAGTAATCAAGACTAAGGCATGGCATTCAAACACATCTTGCTGAATGGCAGGTTAGGCTCCAGGGACTTCATTAGCTTCTCCTGTTCTTAAGCTAACATGGTCTCCAAGGAGCTAATTAGTCACTCCTGCAGCCAAATGTAGTCAAAACAAAAGAACATTTTTTAAAAAAACGTGATTGGGAGCAGCTGAACTCTAAAGTTTCAAAAATTGCTATTAGACAAGTTGAACTGAGACAACTTTGTAAATATCAGAGTTAATATTAGCTTATGCTTTTCATTTATTCATTGAATGGGTATCAGTGACCTTATCAGTTATTATTGGCCACCCTTAATTGCCCCTAACCTCCAATAGGACCACAACCTTGACATAATTTGGAGGCTTGTGTGCCTCAATGCCCCAGAGAGCTCTGTTGGCTGGAGTCAGGACCTTAAGCTTTAGTTCTTGATAGGGTCACCCCTGCCAAACAGGTCAAAGGGTAGAGGCCAGACCAAAAGAGGTCCACTGGTCCTCCAGGTCCAAGGGGTTCAGCTCAGGGCCAACAATTCTGACTAGGAAAACAAAATTGTTACAGAAACTCCAATGAAGAAACCTTCTACATCTGAGCACGATGGTATTCCTGAGTCTCCACCCAGGACTTGCATGACTGATGATAGTGAATACCAAGCTACTGACATGATGAAGGAAGCCCTGAACACCACCAGGGATGGAGGACCTTCATTGCTGCCCTAAATGCCAGCGGTGTAATGGGCAGTGAGTAAGTAAGTGCCCCTAAAATGAGGCAGATAAGCATCAGCCACACTAGTGGGTATAGCATTACATACAGGCCTGAGTGATGAAGGCAGCAGATTTCTCTACCTGAAGAACATCAGTCTGCTTGGCAGTGTGGCAGTTCCATGGATCCCATTACTAAGACTACGTTTATTAAGATCTCCACTTTTTAAATTTAGAGATACAGCATAGTACAGGTAACAGGCCTTTCTGGCCCAACAAGCACACAGCGTCCAATTACACCTTTGTGACCAATTAACCTACTAATCTGTATGTCTTTAGAACGTGTAAGGAAACAGGACCATCCAGAGGAAACTCACACATTCGCAAGGAGAATGTACAAACTCCTTACATACAGCGGTGGTATTGAACCAGGGTTCAACGTATAACTGTGTGTGTATGTGTGTATATATATATGTGTTTGTTTGTGTGTGTGTGTGTGTGTGTGTGTGTGTGTGTGTGTGTGTATATATATACACACATATATATATATATATATATATATATATACACACACACACACACACACACACACATATATAAAAAACTGAATTGCTTTTTTATTGTTATGCATTGCAATGTACTGCTGCCACAAAACAACAAATTTCACGATATATCCCAGTGATATTAAATTTGATTCTGAGATCAGGGATCAAAGGATCAGAGGTGGAGAGGGTCAGTAACTTTAAGTTCCTCAGCATTATCATTTCAGGGGATCTGTCCTGGGGCCAGCACTTAAGTGCCGTTACAAAGCAGGCACAGCAGTGCCTCTAATTTCTTAGAAGTTCGTGAAGATTTGGCATGTCATCCAAAACTTTTGACAAACTTCTATAGATATGTGGTGGAGAGTATACTGACTGGTTACATTATAGCCTGGTACAGAAACACCATTGCCCTCAAATGGAAAAGCCTATGAAAAGTGGAGGATACAGCCCGGTCCGTCACAGGAAAATCCCTCCCCACCATCAAGCACTGCCACAGGAAAGCAACATCCATCCACAAGTGCCCATGTCATCTAGGTCATGCTCACCTCTCGGTGCTGCCATCAAGGAGGAGGTACAGGAGCCTTAAGTCCCACACCAGCAGGTTATGGTACTTACGTTGGGTTCAAGAAACCCAAATTTAGAAATGCTATGAACCAAGATTACATTTTAACAAAGTAACTGAAACGATTCTACATCTATCAGATACATTCATTCATTCAGGTACCTTGCCGCTCGGCGTAGGCGATCATGTCTCTCCATCCATCACGGTCCCTGACTCTCCAAATTGTAGTTGTTGCCTCCCCTGTTGCTAACCATGATGTTATTCCATCGATCATTTTCATTCTCTGTCTGCCTCTGCTGCTTCTTCCTTCCAGCTTTCCAGTTGTAACTAAATGTTCTAATGTCTCTCTTCACATGATGCGTCCAAAGAATTTTGATTGCTGTTTTCTGATTTTTTAAAGTAATGTACATTTTGTTTTCGTTCACTGTAGAACTTCTTTGTTGGTTATCCTGTCCGTATATGATATGCAAGGCATTCTTCTGAGGAACCACATCTCTGCTGCATTGATTCTTTTTCCCATTGCATTTGTGATGGTCCATGACTCGCAGCCATACATCAATTTAGGAAGAATGTAGCAGCTAAGAGTTCTAAGGCGGATGTCATTTGTTATTTTCTTGTCCGTTATATATCAGATATATAGCCAACTAAAATGCACTTCCTACTGTTTTTAACTCGCACAAAATACTGGTGGAACTCAGCAGGGTCTGAAGGTCTCAGCCTGAAATATCGACTCTATATTCCTTTCAACAGATGCAGCCTGACCTGCTGAGTTCCTCCACCATTTTGCCTGGGTTATTCTGGATATCTAGCATCTGCAGAATGTCTTGTGTTTGTGAATACTGTATTTTATCCGTTAAGAAAAAGTATACTCGAATTGTATCCATCTCTTGATTTATATTTATGCAAATCTTGCTTGGCACCGAAATGAAATATTAGTTATCCTTCACTGAGCTCGTTTTAATTTGTAACTATCCTTCCTAGAGTTTCAAAGAATTGGTTGTGTTACGTTGCATGAGGAGGTTTCGCAGGCTTTCGGCATTTTTCTGGTAGCCCAGCCAAATTGGGAGGGCAAGAGGAAGCTACTTACTGGTTCATGAATGAAATTTTAAAAAGGAGTGTTTGCGGGCTTCCAGCATTTTCTGGCAGCCTAATCAAGTTGCGATTCATTAGCAAAGGCAAATAAAAATAAGGCAGTGACAAGTGGAGCAGCCATTGTGTGAGTGGAACAGTGTTAGAGGAGGGAAGCTTTGGCTTATGGTCTTATAGTCTGTTGCAGCCCACTTGAATTCATTGTGAATACTCTTGCAAAGATGAGATGGTCCACCACCACTGAGTGCCATAGTAGTTGGTGGTTGGTACCACACTTTTACAGCTCAGGGCTTCAGAATTCGGAATTCAACCCTTGCATCCTCTGTAAGGATTCTGTGCTATGGAATGTGTGGGTTTTCCCGGGTGCTCTGGTTTCCTCCCAAAGATGTAACAGACATTACTTGGTCGTTGTAAACTCTTCCATGATCAGGTAAGGGTTAAATTGGGGCTGTCGGGGGCTGTCGGGGGTTGCAGGAATGGCACTGCACGAGGTGCTGGAAGGTCAGACTTTACATTCAAATTTATTTAAATCTTATCCATCCCATAATGTGAGGGAGTACAAATCTTTGTGTTATGATTCCGTCACAGTGTACAGACATGTGAATTTAGAAGTCTAATGTTTTGTAGAAAGAAGCTGTCTCATAGCCTGTTGGTCCTGGCTTTTGCCAGATGGAAGCAGCTGAAACAATTTATAGTTGGGGTGACTGGTGTCCCTGGTGATCTTCCAGGCCTTCTTTACGTACCATCTGCTGTAACTACCCTCAATGGAGGGAAGTTCACATCTACAGATGCGCTGGGCTGTCTGTACCACTCTCTGCAGTGCCCAGTGATCGAGATTGGTGCAGTTCCCATGCCAGGCAGTGATACTCTCAAGGTCTTCAGGATCAAGGTCTCATGCTGAACTTCTTCAGTGGAAGAGATGCTATTGTGCTTTTTTTGCCACAAAGATGGTGTGTACAGTCCAGGGGAGATCTCCGGTGATGTGTATACCGAGGAACTTGGAACTACTCACCCTCTCAACTGAAAGTCCATTAATGCTGATCAGGGCGAGACTGACTCCATTCATCCTGTAATCCACCATCAGCTCTTTTGACTTTTGGACACTGAGGGAGAGGTTGTTAACTTGGCACCACTGTGTCAGAGTGTCAACCTCTCCTCTGTACTTATTTCTGTCAGTCTCATCACTGCCAGAAATAAGGCTGATCTGCGCTATATCGCTAAGTAAATAAATATTGACCAGGCCCACTGGGCATAAATGTTAATCAGATTAAAATCTACAATTAATTGAGCTGAAGGATCCTTTTAGTCTGTAAGTGACACAAAGAAAATTTGGAAATTCTGAACATGATTAATTAGACCAAGGGGAATTGACTGAGAATCATCAATCTGCCAGTTAATGCAAGATAATCATGTTTATGTAAGTGTGTTTTTTTGTGCAGAGAGTGTGTAACATCACTGAAGGTCAATATTAATTAGTGAACACTGAAAGTATGCAGCATTTCTCTCCAACACCAACACTGAACCTGACAAGAGAAAAGAAGAACGAAAAGCATATTCGAGAAATGACTGGAAATTCAGACTTTAGCAAAGTATCCTGCTTTGGGCAGATGAATCAGCAAAGAGTAAAATTGTAGCTTGTAAAATCAATCTGATTGTGAATCCAGTGTAAGTAATTAAGGTCGGTTTTGACTAGCAAAACAAATGAAAAGAAATTATTTGGTCTACAACTATTATTTGGTGCAAGCATGGTAATTAACAAAAACACTAGCCAGAAATTTTGGTTAAAAAGCTAGTGGTTTAGACCACATGATGTAGAACCAGAATTCGGCTATTCAGCCCATCTAGTATGCTCTGCCATTCCATCATGGTTGATTCATTATCCCTCTCAACCCCATTCTCCTGCCTTCAAAGATTCAAAGTACAATTATTGTACTGTATAGTCTATAATATAATAAGGGACTACTTTATGTTTTAGTAACACGTCATTGAATGCACTATTAGGTGCATATTGAGCATACGCTATTAGGCACGTATTGATCTGTAGGCGTGTGCCGAATTCGGATTCTGCCAGTAAAGAATCATGAACCTTAGCTCCCATCTCCAGCGTTTTTATTAAAAGCATTATTGTGTAACCAGGCCACATACACAACAAATTGGCGACAAGGTTAATGAACCTACATCGTATTGGAATGCTGTGCTTTAATTGATAACGACACTCAGAAGAGCGCAAGGAACGAGCCAAGGAGCGGGAGAAGGAGGCAGAGCGAGGCCGCGAGTCTGAAAGGAAGCAGGAGCACAGCCGGGGTTGGGAACGTCGGGAGACCAAGAGACACAGTCAGAGCCGCAGCACGTCCAGCCGAGACCACAGCCGGCGCTGACCCCCAGGGGCTGAGGGTCTGCCTGCCCCAGAAGGGAGATAAAAAGGAGCGACACACACACATCTAGACGGAGTGCGCTCGTGGTGCTAGCAAAAAGGACACGCGAGTCAAAAAGAAAACAAGGGGAAAATGGGGCTAAATTAACATAACAAAGATGACGATGATTGGAACCATTACAGAATTTGATAGTGGCATTGAAAACTGGGCAACTTACATTGAGAGAGTGGAGTTATATTGTGAGGCTAATGGTGTTAATGATGAAAAGAAAGCCAGTGTCTTACTCAGTATTATAGGAGCAAAAACATATGGGCTGCTACGGAGCTTGTTAACCCCTGAAAAGCCAGCTGACAAAATGTTCAAGCAAATAGTAGACACTCTCCAACAGCATTTAAACCCCAAACCACTGGTCATTGCTGAAAGATTTAAATTCCATAAATGGAATCAGAGCAAAAGTGAAAGCATTTCTGAATATTGTGCTGAATTGAGCAAATTATCAAAACCTAGACAATTTGGAGCTGGTCTATTGAACGAATTGAGGGACAGGTTAGTGTGTGGCATGCAGTGTGAAACCACACAGAAGAAGCTCCTGGGTGAAAAAGACCTTACATTAGAGAAGGCACTGAACATTGCAATATCAACAGAAACATCAGCATGGGGTGCTTCAGAGGTACAACAAAAATCTCTGGAACATGCTACGAATAAAATGTCACTGAACAGAAATGAAGGAAAGAAATGTTACCATTGTGGAAACAGGTCACATGACCCCGATGACTGATAAAGAATGCAGAAACTGTGGCAAACAGGGCCACACTGGCAGAGTATGCAAAGCTAGTAAACAGCAGAAAAAGGACAAAATACAGAGAAACAAGAAACTCCAGAAAGGAAAATACAACAATGTACACAAAATGGAAAAAAGCAGTTCTGATGAAAACGACTCAGACAAAAGTGAGTTGTTTTGTCTGCAACATTACAGTGTGAAAGAGACAGATGATCGAAGAGTAATATGGATCACTCCACAAGTGGCAGGCGTGAGACTGAAAATGGAGTTGGACACAGGCTCAGCTTTAACAGTGATCTCTGTACACGACTACAAATGACTGTTTTTTCACATACCTCTGAAACAAACTAAACTACTGCTAAAGACGTACACAGGATAGAAAGTGCGTCCTGAAGGCAAAATTAAAGTGACAATGACCTACAGAGATAAAACACAGCAGCTGAACCTCTATGTACTGAAAAATGGAGGACCACGGTTGCTGGGACAGGAATGGCTCAGGAAAATCCAGTTGGATTGGCACACCATCAAGGCACTAGATGTGTCAACAAAGGAGGGCAGCTCGGTGGGGAAGATGTCCGCAGCTCTCCTCTCACCCATTGTCGACTATTACAACCATGAAGAGGAGCTAGACAGCGTCAACGATGAGGATGAACGCAGTATCCATGGCCACGACGCGGATGACGATATAGAGGATGCAAGTGAGATAGATATTGCCAATAAGCAGGATGATGAAGACTACCTGGAAGTAAAAGAGCAGATGTACCAGGAGAAATTGACATCTCTGGAAAGACAGCTACAGCAGTTACAGGAAGACACTTTGCAGGAGTATCAGAAAAGGATGAAGAAACTATATCGACAATACAAGGAAAGAATATGAAATGCAGAGCTTTTTCTGCAACTGGGGACAGAACAAGTGGAAAGGATTTATGTAAAAAGAAGAAAGCAGCAGTGAAGGAATTTGAAGATAAAAAGATTGAGTTAGAAGAAAAGAAAAAGATGATTGAGAATGAGAGGTTAACAATGGAACTCACAGGAGATTCTATGGAGGTAAAGCCAATAATGACTAGGAATCTAAGGAGGAGACCTAATGACCCTGTTCCAATTACAGACACAAGATGAAAACCTGCACCTGCGCAGTTAAATTACTTGTTAACAGATGAACAGATAATGGAAGATCTGCGAACTCTCAATAAGCTTAAGTCTCCGAAAAGACCAGCATCTCCATCTTCTCCTGAGCATCTTCCCAGCACTCCTGCTGAATCACCAGCACAAAGATATGAAGCACGAATAGAATAGAAGATGGAGAGTTATTTCACGATAAGAGATGGTATCATAAAGGTCAGGCTATCTATTTGGAATCTAAGGAGAATACGAAGATTGGCTGTGTAATTAGCTCATTTGGAACAAATGAGATATGGGTAAGGAAGACAAGTGATAGCACAAAGATGCGTATATATCTAGGGCAGCTGCACAGAGCAGCCTTCATTATATGGAGGCAATCTGCTGACTAGAACTCTTAGCAAGTTTGAGGCACACATCTTCTTAACTCCCTATGCTCAGAGGTCAACTTTTCATGACTTTTATATGGAAATCTGTATTAAAACAAACAAGTTTATTGACAGACGTTATCCAGAGAGGCCGAGAAGACCCCCCCCCCCACCCCAGAGACTTGAGTTATAAATGGGTCTTAGACCAAGAGTAAAAAAAAAGGCTTGTTATAATTTGATATTTTTAAGTTACTTTGTTATAATTTGATATTATTAAGTTACTAAGTAAACAAATGGTAGGCATTTGTATGTTAAGGGTAAACATATTTGTTTAGCATACTGCCCCAGTAAAAAATAGTTGATACACTATTATATTACAAGGGGAGGACCGTATAGCCTACAGTATAATAGGGACTACTTTATGTTTTAGTAACACGTTGAATGTGCTATTAGGCACATACTGAGCATGCGCTATTAGGCGCGTATTGATCTGTACGTGTGTGCTGAGTTTGGATTCTGCCAGTAAAGAACCATGAACTTTAGCTCCCGTCTCCGGCATTTTTATTAATAGCATTGTTGTGTAACCAGGCCACATGCACAACATTTATTATCAAAGTATGATTGCAGCATACAACCCTGAGATTCTTCTTCTCACAGACAGCCATGAAACCATAGAACCCGTTGAAAGAAAAATTCAAACCCACAATGCGCAAATGAAAAAAATGCAAATCATGCAAATGGTAAGAACAAAAAAAAAAGAGCAAAAAACACAAAATTTCAAACACCAAACCATGAATCATCGAACCAGTCCAAGCATATTCAGTTCAGTTCAATCTAGCGGTGTCGTTCGTTGACTGCAGGCCGCAGATCCAATCCGCCCGGATCAAAATCGCACGAAATGGCAACAAGGAAGGAGCAACCAGAAATACATCATAACATGAACTACAGAGCCAAATCCACAAACCCCATCGATTAAATCTTGCCCAAGACCCAGGACTCCAGCAACATCAAGCAAAAGGGAGAGGGAGAGAGAGAGACTGTCACATTCAGACAACTTTCTCTGGCAGCAGTGAGCGAGAGGGAGACAGAGAATGGTCCCCCACTGGTAGACGACGCTGAACATCTGCTCGCCTTCCGCTCTCACCTCGATGATTTCAATCACCTTTGATGCTTTAATTTGTGAGAAATGGAGTTGCACGTGGGCTCGTGACCTATCTCCAGCCTTCTTCGCCTCTAGGCCAAACACTTCGCTTGGAACCTCGCAGAACCACCCCTGAGACCACAAAGCTCCATATTGCTCAATTGGCTCGAAAGCACTCCACCGAAATGTACATCACAGGCTCCAACAGTGGCAGAACCACATTTGAAAGAAAAAGAAATGAAAGTAGTAGTTTTGTGAACCGTTTGAAATTACTCCCCATAACCTTTGATGTCCTTACTAATCAAGAACCTACCAACCTCTGATTTAAATATACCAATGACTTGGCCGCCATAGCTATCTGTGGTAATGAATTCCACAGATTCACTACCCTCTGGATAATGAAATTCTGACGCACCTCTATTCCAAAGGGACATCCTTCTATTTTGATGCTGTGCCCTCTTGTCTTAGACAAACCCCACCCCACCCCCCATCTACAGGAAACATCCTCTCCATGTCCATTCTATCTAGCCTTTCAGTATTCAAAAGGTTTCAACAAGGTCCCTGTGCATTCTTCTAAACTCCAGTGAAAACAGGCCCAAAGCCATCAAGCGCTTGTCATACTTAACCCTTTCATTCCTGGGTTCATTCTTGTGAACCTTCACTGGTGGTATAGTACTTACATGGTTTCAGGAGTCCTATGTGAGAGGGGGTAATGCAGAGAATCACAATTTCTGCACATCTGCCAGCATCCTAAAGTAATCCTGTGGTGGATCACAGCCAACCTCACCGCCCCATTAGTTATGCTACCTGTCAGTTCAGACTGGATGCAACCTGGCACGGATTAGTGCTGCTCATCATTTGAAAGTGCTTTTTAAATGGTGTTTCTCACACTTCATACATTTTGATGACAAACATATTTTAAGTGTTTAATAAATTATTTAATTTCACTAGACAACCAAGATTTTGCTTCCTGAATACTTTTGGGTGTATCTCATGGATTTGGGGCTGCTGATCATGAAAATCACCATGAAATTCCCCTATCATACATAATTTTCTGGAATTGTCTATATTTTTTGATTTCAAATCAAAATTCAAGTCAGAATAACTGATGCCAAGATTAAGGTCCACATTTGTGATGGTCCACAAATCAAACAGATTATCAATGACAGGCAATTCGAAGAACTTCCAGTAGGGCCACAGTAAATTGCATGGAAAGCATTCAAGGGTGTTGATGAAACTTTTCTTGGCAACTACAGAACACCAGACTATGTGTAGCTGGCTGAGTACATGCTTGCATACAAAACCATGAAGTGCAATATGTCACTAAAGATTCACTTTCTGCATTCCTATTTAGACTTATTTCCTGCAAATCTTGGCACTGTCAGTGATGAGCATGGCGAGAGGTTTCACCAGGACATTGCAGTCACAGAGAAACAGTATCAGGGCAACTGGAATCCATCAATGCTGCTGATTATTGTAGGACACTTAAGCGAGAAGCCTCGTAAATGGAGTACAAATGAAAATCGTCAACAAAACTTCTTTTTTAGCTTAATTGAACTATTGCAATGAGTCAGCACCGATATGCAATTAAATGCATGATATTCAATAAAAGTTAATTTCTTGTTTCTCCGAATTCCTATGTGATACAAGTAGTCTAACATATTTGTGATCAGCTTCAAGCAGTCTATCATAAACAGAAAAAAAATTCTGAAGAAACTGAGACTTCCATAAAAATTTGTCCTCCAGTGTTTTTTTTTATATAGCTCCCCCATATTTTCTGTGGGATTTATAATCAGCAAAATACTGCATTACTCAGAATGTCATTAATCAAGTCTGAATGGAAATTTGCATTGAGAGCCATGTTCAAGTTGAAAGCAGACATCTGGAGAGCATGAGAACCTTCACAGAAACTTCTGCCTACTGTGTTGCTATAACGGCTCCAGCGACCCAGATTTATTTATCTATTAGATTTATTTATCTATGTAGAGATTCAATATGGAATAGGCCCTTCTGACCCTTCGAGTCAGGCTGCTCCCGCAAGCCCGATTTAACCCTAACCTAATCACGGGACAATTTACAATGTCCAATTTACCCAGTATGACTTTGGACTGTGGGAGGAAACCGGAGCTTACAGAGGAAACCCACACATTCCACAGGGAGGACGTGCAGATACTCCTTACAGTGGAAACCAGGATTGAACTCCGAAGTCTGACACAGCAAGCTGTAATAACGTCAAGCTAACCGCTACGCAACTGTGCTGTCCAATACCACCACTGCCTGTAAGGAACTTGTATGTTCCCCCAGTGACCACGCCTGTTTCCACTGGGTGCTCCAATTTCCTCCCACAGTCCGAAGACGAAGGGGTTAGTAGGTTAATTGGTCACAAGTGTAATTGTGCAGTGTGGGCTTGTTGGGCCAGAAGGGCCTGTTACCGTGATCTACCTCTAAATTTAAAAAAAACAAACAAAAAGTGAAATTTTCCAAAAAAAAACACACTTATAAGAAAAATGAGCAAATAGGAACTAGTTTAATGAGTTTTTGATGAATTTAAGGAACATTTCAAAGAAGAACTTGGCAGGTGAGAGGGGAGAGAAAGAGGACTGAAGGTGCAGAGAAAGCATAATTACGTAAACAACTGCAAGAGCTCCAAAGTGAGCTCATCAAGCATCATTATTCACTGTGAAAAATTCATCTGCATCGCTGAATAAATACAGCAATCATATAAACAAGACAACTCCAAAGACTAAATTTAATTGGATTTGGAATTGGCTAAATATTGTGACATGTACTGAGATACAGTGAAAAGCTTGTCTTGCTAACTGCTCTTGCAGATCAGGTCATTAGTTCGAAGTTCAAAGTAAATCTGTGATCAAGGTACGTACACGTCACCAAATACGACCCTGAGATTCATTTTCTTGCAGGCATTCACAATAAAAGAAATACAGTGGAATCCATTAAAAACTACACACAAAGACTGACAAGCAACCAACATACAGCTCCGGGCATTCCAGAGTTTGGAGCTCAGTTCCAGCGAGATTGGTAAGCAAGTTTGTACATTCCTCCCAGGAGCGCATATGTTTCCTCCTCATATCAGAGGTTGTAACACAAAGAGAGGAATAACTTTAATAAAGCATAAAGTTCCATTTTAGAACATAGAATCAATACAGCAGAGTGCAGGCTCTTCAACCTGCGATGTTGTGGCAGCCTTTTAACCCACTAACACTTCTCTCTCACACAGCCCAACATTTTTCTTTCATCCATGTGCCTATCTAAGAGTTTCTTAAATGTCTCTAAAGTACCTGCCTCTTCCACCTCTTCTGACAGCGCATTCCACACACTCACCACTCTCTGTGTAAAAAAACCTACAGGCAGCACCTGGTAAATTTTCTGTGCATCCACTCAAAAGCTTTTATTTCCTTCCTATAATGAGGTGACCAGACATTCCAAGTGTGGTCTAACCAGAGTTTTATAGAACTGCAACATTACCTCATAGATCTTGCACACAAATATTGTAAACTGCTTAAACAAAACTCCCTTCAGCTACCAAAGCCCTAAACTCTGGAATACTTTCTCTTGAAGATTTCTGCCTCTCGACCTCCTTTTCCCTTTTCAAGTTCCTAAAATCCTACTGTTTATATGAGTATTTGCTAATCTGTCTAAGCGTAGGTTTTCCTCCCACAGTCCAAGGACTTACCGGGTAGGTTAACTGGTCATTGTAAATTGTCTGGTGAATTAGGTTACGGTCAACCAGGGTTATGGGGTTGCTGGGGTGGCACACGTTGGAGGGCTGTATCGCTGAATTAATTAATTAATTAAAGACAAACCTAACAAATACACATATCAAATAATATATAATAAATAAATAAATGGTATTGAGTGCTTGAGCTGTAGAGTCCTTGAATATGACTTCACAGTGCATAGAGGTAGAACAAGATCAAACAATAACAGAACACAGAAAAATAGGTAACAGCTGGAGAGAAAGTACAGTGCAGGTAAACATCTTTTGGCAAGATCATGGCGATGTAGACTGTGAGGTCAAGATTCCATCTTATTGTACTAAGGAAAAATTTCACAATCTTTTTACAGCGGGGTAAAAGCTGTCCTAGAACCTGGTGGCATGTGCTTTGACACTTTTGTATCTCTTGTCTGATGGCAAGAGGCAAAAGCAGGAATGTTCTCTGCACTAGAAATTATTCAGTCCCACCCACACCGCAAAAGTGTATGGGTTTTTTAAAAGGTGATTAGCTTTATTTGTCACGTGTACATCGAAACATCAAAATACACAGTGAAATCACCGTTTGCAATACTAACCAACAAAGTCCGAATATGTGCTGGGGACAGTACGCAAGGGTCGCCAAGTTTCCCACAGCAATATAGCATGCCCACAACTTACTAACCCTAGCACATGTGCCTTGAAGGAAACCGTAACACCCGGAGGAAACTAATGCAGTTACGGGGAGAACGCACAATCTCCTTACAAACTGTGGCAGGAATTCAACTTCAAGTTTAAGTTCACTGTCATTCAACCATGCACATCTATATATATATACACACACACACACACACACACACAGCTAAATGAAACATCGTTCCCCTTTGGCCAAGGTGCAAAACACAGAACATATATAGTTATCATCCAGCACGTACAGTCACAAATAGTATTAGTACAAGTCCCTGAGT
Source organism: Mobula birostris (assembly GCF_030028105.1). Lineage (NCBI taxonomy): Eukaryota > Metazoa > Chordata > Chondrichthyes > Myliobatiformes > Myliobatidae > Mobula > Mobula birostris. The sequence goes on along the minus strand of NC_092372.1, from coordinate 15,046,488 downwards.
GGCCTGGTCTGGAGATTGACAAAGTGCGAGGTGCATGTTTATGAACTGAGCCCCGATCAGTGATGCTGTAATACAGTTACACAAATCACTCCACTACTTGTGCTCGGTTAATTGGTCACATGTGTAATGGGGTGGTGCGGCTTCATTAAGCCTGTTACTGTGCTGTGTCTCCTGTTAAATAAAAAGTAATTGAATTTTGTACATTCCTCTGTGAATTCCAGCTTGATCATGAATCATCGTAACATCACCCTCAAGTTTTTAAACCAGCAGCTCGCAGTAGCATTGGTCAGACTGGCATTGTCTAAGAAGACAGCTGGCTCCCAGCCAGTTCAGCAGCATTTCTGGCATGGCCAAGTCAGAAGAATAAAAGCTTCTTTCAAAACGGATATGCAAAATACACTTACTCCGAACTCTGGAGCATTTCTCAGAGTCTACAATGAGATTCCGGACTTCATTAAGTTTGAATTACACCCAGAGGCATAAATGGAGGAAATTCCGTTATGGAAACACCAATGCCCAGGAATGGAAGAGCCTACAAAAATTGGTGGATATAGCCCAGTCAGGGGTAAACCCTCCCCACCATGGTGCACATATACACAGGCGCTTATCGCAGGAAAGCAGCATCCATCAAGGATCCCCACTATCCAGGCATACTCTCTTCTCACTGCTGCCATTGGGAAGGAGGTACAGGAGCTTTGGGTCCCACACCACCCAGTTCAGGAACAGTTATTACTCTTCAAGCATCAGGCTCTTGAACCAATGTAAATCAACTCTGAACTGTTTCCACAACCTGTGGACTCAATTTCAAGGACTCTACAACTCATGTTCTTTGTATTACTCATTTACTTAATTAGTTAATTATTATTTAGTTATTGTATTTGAACAGATTGCACATTGTACAATTCTTTTGCACATGGATTGTTTGTCAATCTTTGTGTGTAGCTTTTCATTGATTGTCATATTTCTTTGTTCTACTGCGAATGCTTGGAAGAAAATGAATCTCCAGGTAGTATGTGGTAACATACAGGTACTTTGATAATACATTTACTTTTAACTTTGAACAATGGTAAATCCAGTAGGAAATCCATGAGAGGTTTATGGTGTGCAACCTATTACTTGTGGTATAGCAGATGATTATGAAAATACTAATGAACTGTGAAGAGAAACAAAAAGATATTGAAGTATCTGCTGAAACAATGAAACAAAATAAAGTTCCTTTGGAAGACAAAGGTCCTTCTTCTATGCTTCAAAATCAGTCAGGATGGAATGGTGGAAGACTCGATGGGCTGAATGGCCTGAAGCTGCTCCTACAGTATGTCTTATGAAGTCTACATTAATGAAGTTATTCACTGTCTGAAAAGAAGATATCCCAAACATCTGCTCTCCCACAGGACTAGGAAAGGTTTATTTTCTGCAAATACTGTAATTCTCTCCCTAGCCCTACTTTTTTTAAATGAGGTTTTAAAAAAACTTTACAAGTATCACATTGCTTCAATAATTGGTGATACCCTTTTGATAATTTGTGATACTCAGCTTTGTACTGAACTGAGGCTGGGGCCTGTTCCCTCTGCGGTGATGGCTAGCTTCATGTCTTTCATAATGCTTCAGTTCTGAATGCTATTTGCATACTTTTATTCTTTGCATAATTTGTTTTCTTCCCTCTCGCTGCACAATGGGTGTTTGACGGTCTTCTTTTTTCAAAATGGGTTCCTTTGGGCTTCTTTGCTTTGTGACTGCCGGGTTAAATAATGTATATGGACTTTGATAATAAATGTACTTTAAACTTTTGAACATTAATTGCCATCCATTCACACCATCATGGAGAAAACTGTAAGAATTAAATTTTTAAGCAAATTCTGCCAATTCTTTTCACTGATTATGCTAAATTTCAACTTCTGCAGTGTGCCTACTAATATATAAAAAATAAGACCAATCAGAATCAGAATGCTTACAATCTGGCAAAGACAAAATTTGGACAAATAACACACACAAAATGCTGGAAGAATGCAGCAAGCCAGGCAGCATCTATGAATAAAAGTACTGTCGACGTTTTGGGCCGAGACCCTTTGGCAGGACTGGAGAAAAAAAACATGAGGAGTAGATTTAAAGGGTGGGGCGGGGGGGCGTGGTGGAGAGAGAAACACAAGGTGATAAGTGAAACCTGAAGGGGGAGGGACGCAGTAAAGAGCTGGGAAGTTGATCAGCGAAAGAGATACAGGGCAGGAGAAGGGGGAGTCTGATAGAAGAGGACAGAAGGCCATTGAAGAAAGAAAAGGCAGGAGGAGCACCAGAGGGAGGCAATGGGCAGGCAAGGAGATAAGGTGAGAGAGTGAAAGGGGGATGGGGAATGGTGACAGACTCACAGGTGAAGTGTCGCCTAATCACTTCTCGATTTGGACAAATAGGTCTTTTATATGGGTGTTGTACAAGTGCTCATGGAATAGAGCAAGGTGCACAGCTAGCAACAATTTTATCAGGTATTCTTTCAATAGAGGAACTAAGGGATGATTTCATAGGACATGCACTTAATGCAGGAGCAGAATAAAGTGCAACAGGTAGACAGAAAGTGCAGTGTAGACAGACAACAAGGTGCAAAACCATAACGAGTTGGGCTGTGAGGTCAAGAGTCCCATCTTATCGCACTAGGGAACTATGTAATAGTCTTATATTGGCAGGATATGAGCTGTCCTTGAGCCTGGAAGCACGTGCCTTCAGGCTTCTGTATCTTCTGCCCGATGGGAGAAGAGAGAATGTCCAGGGGGCATTGCATCTTTTCTGAGGCAGAATCCATAGAGAGCAGCTATCTAGCTACCATTCAAAACCTGACTAAGGCAGAAAGTCTGGGTGTTTTCCAGCCTTCTGGACTTGACATCAAATTCTCCAATATTAGGTACCAGAAATATTTATTTCTGCTCCTACCTTCCCCTCTGGCAGACTATGCTGGCTGCTTTACCAAGGCAGTGAGAAGCAGGGGCAGATCCCAAAGAGGGGAGGATGGATTCCATGATGTGCAGAGCAGTTTCCTGCAGTCACACGCAGAGCAGCCACCATACCAAGCTCTGGTGCACTTGGATTGGATGCTTTCTGTGGTGCATCAATGAAAACTGGAGAGGCTTGGAGGGGACATGCCGGAGTTCCTTAGCCCGAGGAAGTAGAGATGTTTGTGAGCGAGGTGTCCATGCAGTTAGACCACAGCAGGCTATTGGTGATGTTGACTCCAAGGAACTTGAAGCTCTCAATCTTCTGGACCTTGCCACCGATCATATAGGCAGGAGAATTTGCACACCCACTCCCCTCCTGTATCAGCAACAAACTCTCCTGTTTTGCTGACATTTAGGTAAAGGTTGCTGTCATGATACCATTGCAGAATCGCAGAAGGGAGTGTCCAGTAAATATTTAACTTACAATGAATGATGTTGTAATTGTTGCTCCTTTAAAGACATCTTGTTCTGCATCCATTTGTGACCTTTCAGCAATGTTACAAAAAGCCTTGCAAAAATGCCAACTATGTTTGATAACTTGTCTTATCTTCTTCCAAGAAGGGCCTTGCCCTTGTACAAAAATCTCAGTAGGTGTGCAAACCATAACCTATTTCTTGTGAGGTACACAAAATAATCATTAAAATTACTGACCTTTTTTTCTACTCACAGCTTTCATAAATGCATTTGCCTACTTATTGCAACCATGCCAGTCTGACCTGACATCTGATTAATTACATTAGAGTGTTCATATCTGATACATCACTGAGCATCAGAAGAATCAGAATCAGGTTTAATACCACTGGCATATTTCATAAAATTTGTTAACGCTGCATCCGTTCCTGATTCATTGAGTGAGTGTCTTCAGGCTTCTGTACCTCCTTCTTGACGGTAGCAATGAGAAGAGGGCATGTCCTGGTTGATGGGAGTCCTTAATGATAGAAGCCGCCTTTTTGAGGCATCGCTCCTTGAAGATGTCTTGGATACTATGGAGGCTAGTGCCCATGATGGGGCTGATTAATTTTACAACTCTCTGCAGCTTACTTCAGTCCTGTGCAGTAGCCAGTTGGAATACTCTCCGCAGTACATCCATAGATATTTGCGGGTGCAAAGAACCTGATCTAATTCAAAGTTCCTAGTAAATGTATTATCCAAGTACATACATGTCACCATATATTACCTTGAGATTAATTTTCTTGCAGACATTTACAGGAAAGATAAAGACATAATTTTATGAAAATCCTGATCAAAATGTGCAAAAGAAGGCAAATAAAACTAATACTGAGAACATGAGTTGTAAGGAGCACTTGAAAGTGAGGCCGTGGGTGGTTGAATCAGTTCAGAGTTGTGGTGAGTGAAGTTATCCACACTGGTTCAGGAGCCTGGGGGTAATAACTGCTTCTGAACCTGGCTGTGTGAGGCCTAAGGCTTCCATACCTCCTACCATGGAAGAAGCCAGTAAACAGCATGGCCTAGATGGTGGGAGTCTTTGATGATGGATACTGCTGCCTTGTGGCAGCACTCCCGTTAACCGTGCTCACTGGTGGGCAGGGCTACAAAGAGAGGACATTATGCAGAAGAGGGCGAGACAGAGAGCAAGGAGAGCAAAGAGAGTAAAAGCAGCAAGGGGACTAACAGCAGGAGACGGGGAGTGTGCGCAGACTGGTGGAGAAAGGGTGGGAGGGATGCTCAGGAACTTCGTGTGAGCAAGAATTCACATGCTTGCCCAGAGGGTTTCCGTGTCCCCTCGGATGCATTTACATTTGCACGTGCGTTAAATCTGTGCAGTAGAATCTAGCTTCCAATTACCCTGGATATCACTGCAATTTGACCAAAATTCACTCTGTTAAGTTCGTGTTGCGATGGGTGAGCAACAACCAACCGCGTTGAAGGAATTTATGGGCAAGACATCTTCCAGTGAAAAGGAAGCAAGTCATCCTCATCCCTGAGGAGCTGCTGAAGAGAACTAACCACAATTATTATGAGCAGCAATTGTCACCTTCCTACAGGAAAGTTATCAATAAGATAGAAAGAGTGCAGAGAAATTTTACAAGATGTTGCCACAACTTGAGGATCTGATTATAAGGAAAAGTTGAATAGGTTAGGACTTCATTAACTGGAAGGTGGGAGAATGAATGGAGATTTGAAAGAGATATACAAAATTTTGAGGGGTGTACATAGGGTAAACGCATGCAAGCATTTTCCACTAAGGTTGGGTGAGACAAAAATTACAGGTCATGGGTTAAGGGGAACATGAGGGGTAACCTCGTCACTCACTGGGTGGTGAAAATGTGGCCCGAGCTGCCAGCACAAGTGATGGATTTGGATTCAATTACAACATTTAAGAGAAGTTTAGATAGGTACATGGATGGAGAAGATATGTTGGGCTATGGTTCATTTGTGGGCCTGTTTCAGTTCTATGGTGCTCTAGGACTTTCTCCATTGGGAGAAAGTGCATTTCAGATATTCTACAGGATTTGCAAACAAACAAAGGTAATGTATACACCAAGGAGCAACATGTTATAACATGATCCACAGACCCTCAGGAGATCTTTTTAAGGTGATAACTAAAACATAACCAATCAGGTCACTTCCATCAACCAAAGTTTTTATTTACAATTATTCCAATATTTGTCAAATACTCCCAGCAACAAGGTTAAAAATCATGGAATAATGCCATTAAATGAGGACTAGACCAAACAGCAGAACAAAGCAAATGGCAGGTGTTCCATCTAGTTATAACAAATACCATGGAAGTTCTACTAAAATCCTGTCCTGAGAATTCATATAGTACCTAATAGTATCAAGAGTCATGGAAACTTTGTAAAAACGTAGTTTCATTATCTGTCCAATGGGGTTGAAATAGATAATAAATCAGCCCTGATGGAATAGCAGAGCTTGTAGGGCCAAGTGGCCGAGTTCTTCTCTTATGTCTCATGGATCTGGCTTTTATACAAGTCTTAAGCATTACTTCCAGTTCATTTTTGTTCACATTTTCCACAGCTCCAAATTGTCCAAAGGCTTAATCAAACCTTTTAAAATATGGACTAGATTCCAGGTCTACAACAGCATGCAAAATACCGAGTAGTTCCAGTGAATTCCCACACATTCAATACCATTCAGCACCCACTTTTAGGCTTGGATTTTAAAAAACAGATTTGAGAATGAATCCTCCACCCACATTTTCCGAAATTTGTTTTGTGCTTGGGCTCAATCGACTGTAGCTCAATTAAATCCTCAGTGTTTGGAACAGGGGGAATCACAAAATACCTTCATCATTGCCTGGGCAGCTGCCTGAAGCTACTTCTTAATGAGTCTTCCTATTGTACCCATGTTGTTGGTTGTCCTACTGTTTTGTGCAATCTTTTCATAACTGACTGGCATAAATACAAATTTTTTTTCTTGCCAGTGGGATGCAGGGTCTCGGCCCGAAACATCGACAGTTTATTCTTCTCCATATACGCTGAATTCCCCAGAATTTTGTGTGCATTACTCTGCATTTCCAGCAGCTGCAGAATCTATTGTGTTTCAATCTTTTGCTCCCTTTATCTATATTTGCCAAAGCTTTTTACATTACAAACATATTCTGAAGAATCAGATTCGTGTTTAAATCTCACAGGCATATGTAATGAAATTTTATTAACTTTATGGCAGTACATGATAGTAGAGAGAAAAAAGAAAACTATGAATTCCTATATATATAGTAATTCAAAGTTTTCATATATATAATAGCTAAATTAAATAAGTAGTGCAAAAATATAGGAAATAAAAAGGTACAGTGTTCATGGGTTCAATGTCCATTCAGAAATTGGATGGCAGAGGGGAAGAATCAACAGATTCCAGAATCTCAATGGATTTTTCATACTTCCTTCATCCTTGTTTTTTTTCTCCCCCCTGCATTAGTGGTTGCAAACCTACAAGATCAGGTTTACTCACTGTTTTATTCACCAGGGAGAAGGACAGGCAGGTTGGAGAGTTAAAAGATAAGCTTTCTTGTTCGATCTACATAGAAAGGAAGAAATAGATTTATTATAGAATAGGTTAAAAGGTCAGTATAACTTTGTGGGCTGGAAGGCCTGTACTGTGCTTTAGTGGTCTATGTTCTATTCAAAGATTAGTTTTATTTGAATTGAATTGAATTGACTTCATTTCTTATATCCTTCACATACATGAGGATTAAAAATCTTTATGTTACATCTCCATTTAAATGTGCAATGTGCAAATTATAGTAACTTATAATAATTTATTATAAACAGAACAGTCAATGTAACAGAAATACACTCAAATCAGCATGAGTTAATCAGTCTGGTGGAAGAAGCTGTCCTGGAGCCTGTTGGTCCTGGCCTTTATGCTATGGTACCGTTTCCCGGATGGTAGCAGCTGGAATAGATGGTGGTTGGGGTGATTCAGGTCCCCAATGATCCTTCAGGTCCTTTTTTCACACCTGTCTTTGTAAATGTCCTAAATTTGTCACATCCCCACATTGAAATATACTGAAATGCTGTGTTTCCATCAAAGCAGTGAAGACTGTGATAAACAAGTGTCTCCACGCTCACGGCACCAAAATTGCATGCCCTCAAGATACGAACCGTAGCCATACATCCTTGGAATGTGGGAGGAAACCTACATGGTCAAGGGAGAACGTACAGAACTCCTTACATGCTGGAAATCCAGAGCAACATATACAAAATATTCACACAGAGAGTGGTGAATCTGTGGAATTCTCTGCCACAGGAAACAGTTGAGGCCAGTTCATTGGCTATATTTAAAAGGGAGTTAGATAAGGCCCTTGTGGCTAAAGGGATCAGGGGGTATGGAAACATACATAGAAAATACGTGCAGGAGTAGGCCTTTCGGCCCTTCGAGCCTGCACCACCATTCATTACGATCATGGCTGATCATCCAACTCAGAACCCTATACCTGCCTAGTATAGTATTTAATATTTATGTATATAGCTCTTCTTTCAGTTACTCCTGACGAAGGGTCTCGGCCCAAAACATCGACTGTACCTCTTCTTAGAGATGCTGCCTGGCCGGCTGTGTTCACCAGCAACTTTTATGTGTGTTGCTTGAAATTCCAGCATCTGCAGATTTCTTCGTGTTTGCGTTCTAACTTATTCAGTCTTTCCTTATAACTTAGGTCCTCCAATCCCAGCAACGGTCCTGTAAATCTTCTCTGCACTCTTTCAACCTATTTACATCTTTCCTGTAGGTAGGTGCCTAAAACTGTACACAATACTCCAAATTAGGCCTCACCAATTTATTGTACAACTTCAACATAACATCCCAACTCCTACATTCAATACTTTGATCGACAGTATAAAGGCCAATATGCCAAAAGATTTATTTACTCCCCATCTAACTGTGATGCCACTTATGGATCTGTATTACCAGATCCCTCTACTCTATTGCACTCCTCAGTGCCCTACCACTCACCGTAGGACCATCCACAGTACACACTGGATGGTCCTCCCAAAGTACAACACTTCTTAGCTGTCTACATTAAATTCCATCTGCCATTATTCCAGCTAGTCCAGATCCCACTGCAAGCCCTGTTAGTCTTCCTTGCTGCTAACTACACTCCCAACCTTGGTGTCATCCTTAAATTTGCTGATCCAGATGATTGATATAGATGATAAATAACAATGGACCCAGCACTGATCCATGTGGCACTTCACTATTCACAAGCCTCTGGTCAGAAATACAATCATCTACTACCACTCACTGGCTTCTCCCACAAAGCTAATGTCTCATTCAATTTACTACCTCATCTTGAACGCCAAACAACAGAACCTTCTTGACCAGCCTCCCATGCGGGACCTTGTCAAAGGCCTTGCTAAAGTCTATGTACACAACATCCACTACCTTGCCTTCATCAATATTCCTGGTAACTTCCTTGAAAAAATGTAAGATTGGTTAGACCCGAACTATCATGCACAAAGCCATGTTGACTATCCTTAGTCAGTCCCTGTCTATTCAAATACCTATATATCTGGTCCCTTAGAACACCTTCCAATAACTTTCCCACAACTGATGTCAGGCTCACTGGTCTATAATGTCCTTGTTTATTTTTAAAACCTTTGTTAAACAATAGAACAACATTGGCTATTCTCCAATCCTCTGACACCTCACCCAGAGCTCAGGATGTTTTAAATACCTCTGCTAGGGCTCCTGCAGTTTCTGCACTTAAATCCCACAGGGTCCAAGGGAGTACCCTGTCGGGCCTGAGGGATTTATCTACCCTAATTTGCCTCAAGACAGCATAAGAAGGGGTTATGGAATAAGAAGCTGGGAGCTGAATCAGGGGAGTTCCTTTAATTATGGTACTGTTCAAAAGTCTTAGGCACAAATAATATATACGGTAAGGGTGCCTAAGATATTTGCACAGTACTGTATTTGTCAAAGTGGAGTGGAGAACAAGTTTGTAGATCTGGCAGGAACAAAAGATGTTGGGAATGGCAAGGGTGGAGTACCTTGGGTAGGGTGTGGGACAGATGGCATAGCAGGGGCAAGGAGTTGGCATGGGTGCATACACACCAGCCCTGAGACACCAGGCAAGGTCACTTGATTCCAAACAATTGGTTTATTGATCACTACAGAACATCTCCCTGGTGCTTTCCACTCCCTCCCCTTTCCCTTCCCCTTCTCCTAACCATGATTTCCCCTCTCCCTGCCCCCAACCCACTCTCAGTCCACAAAAGAGACCAATATCAGAATCAGATTCATTATCACTCACATAGGTCATGAACTTTTCTTTTCTTTTGCGGCAGCAGTACAGTGCAAAACTCTTATGCACCCTAGCTATATGCGCCCGAGAGCTTTACACAGTACTGTGTGTCAGTGGTAGGGAATTTGTTAAGTGGAGATTCTGAGGTACAAGATTCATGTTCACTTGAAAATACAGTGACAGATTATTAGGTTTTTTACGAGCTCAGTTGTCACCTGTACATTGGAAAATCACAACATTCAGTGAAATCTGTCGTTTTTATCGGCGAAGATGTGCTGGGGGCAGTCTGCAAGTGTTGCCATGCTTCCGGCACCAACATAGCATGCCCACAACTTCCTAAACCTAACGCATACATCTTTGGAATCTGAGAGAAACCCACAGGAAACCCACACAATCATGGAGAATCAGGGAAATTCCTCGCAGACAGTGACAGGAATTGAATCCCAGTCATCAGATAACTGGCACAGTAAAGTGTTACGTTAACCACTATGCTACTGTGGCTGTGGAGTCAACATGGTTTTGTGCAAGGGGAACCATGTCTCACAAATCTGATCAAGCTGTTTTTCAGTTACATAAAAAAGTCGATGAATACAGATTGGTGGGCATGCTTCCTGTGGACTTTAAAGGGCTTTTGACATGGACCTCCATAGTAACTTGGCCCAAAAAGTTAAAGCACAAGGGATCCAAAGTTTGTTGGCAAATTGGATCCAGAATTGGCCGGGTGATAGGAGACAGAGGGGTAGTAGTGAGGGAGAAATTTTCTGGGAATGTGCAAGAAGTGAAGGTACTGAAGGTGTTGTTATTCAGACCAAACATCAGAATGGGGAAGAAATGTGATCTAAGTGACTTTGACCATGGAATGACTTGTTTGAATACCTCAGAAATCTGATGGTGGAGTGGAAGAAGCTGTTCCTAAAGCATTGAGTGAGAGTCATCAATCTCCTGTACCTCCTCCCCAATAGCAGCAAAAAAAGGGCATGTCCTGGATGTCCTGTCCCATGATCCTCTCGTATCCCCTTTTGCCAATCACCTGTCCAGCTCTTGGCTCCATCCCTCCCCCTCCTGTCTTCTCCTATCATTTTGGATCTCCCCCTCCCCCTCCAACTTTCAAATTCCTTACTCACTCTTCCTTCAGTTAGTCCTGACGAAGGGTCTCGGCCTGAAACGTCGACTGCACCTCTTCCTACAGATGCTGCCTGGCCTGCTGCGTTCACCAGCAACTTTGATGTGTGTTGCTTGAATTTCCAGCATCTGCAGAATTCCTGTTGTCCTGGATGGTGTTGGTCCTTCATGATGGATGCCACCTTTTTAAGATGTTCTCGATGGTGGGAGATAACTCTGTGCTAATTATTCCCTGCCTCTCCATTTCGTACAACAATATGAATCAGCCATGTTGCTGTGGGTCTTGAGTCGCTCACTGACTGGCTTCCCCTTACTCGAGTATGGTTAAAAATAATCGGGTCCACTGCTGTATGAAATACAAATCGCTGTTTAAAAGCCTGATAGCTAATTCTTCATGTTGAATTTTAAATATTGAACTTCAGAGCTTCACCTCACATTAATAAAGACAGATGAACAGGCACATGCACTGTTAGATGGTCAATTAAGGCACCTCATTCTAAATCAATGAAATGAAATACCCTTCCAATAAAGTGCATCATGAATTAGGTAAGCACTGATTTTCATCAAGTATCAGAGCTATGAAAAACATTTTTATACCTAGTGCTATTGCTTCATGGTGTTTTTCGACTGCTGTAGCCCATCGACTTTAAGGTTCAATGCGCTGAACATTCAGAAGCCCTGTTCTACACACCACTGTTGTAACGTGTGGTTATTTGAGTTACTGTTGCCTTCCTGTCAGCTTGAACCATTCAGGCCATTCTAGTCTGACCCCTCTCATTAACAAGACACCCACACAACTGCTGCTCACTGGATGCTTTTTGTTTGTCACACCATTCTCTGTAAACTCTGCAGGTTGTTCTATGTGAAAATCACAGGAGATCAGCAGTAACTGAGATACTTAAACAATGATTGACACCAACAATCATTCCACAGTCAAAGTCACTTAGATCCCATTTCTTCCCCATTCTGAAGTTTGGTCTGAACAACAACTGAACCTCTTGACCATATCCGCATGCTTTTAGGCATTGAGTTGCTGCTACATGTTTGGCAGGCTAGATATGCATTAACAAACGGGTGTATAGATATACCTAATAAAGTGGCTACAGAGTGTGTAACATTTCAATCATACAGCTCAACTCTAGTGTAATATTATTTCTACTCAAAAGAAAATCATGTGTTTGGCATGCAAAGGTTTGGCTTTAAACAACTGTATTTGACAGTCTAACACAGAGAGAACAGACCTTGCAGGAATTACAGTTTGAACTAAGCCTAGCTTATTCAGAATCAGGTTTAATATCACTGGCATATGTCGTGAAATTTGTTAACTTTGCAGCAGCAGTACAATGCAATATATGGTAATAGAGAAAAAATTGAATATATATATATATACACACACACATATATACACATACACACACGTATTAAAAACATGAAACAGTTAAATTAAATAAGTAGTGCAAAAATAGAAATAAAAAAAGTAGTGAGGTAGTGTTCATTGGTTCAATGTCCATTCAGAAATTGGATGCAGAAGGGAGGAAGCTGTCCTGAATCGCTGAGTGTGTGTCTTCAGGCTTCTGTACCTCCTCCCTGATGGTAGCAATGAGAAGATGGCAAGACCTGGGTGATGGGGGTCCTTAATGATGGACGCAACTTTTTTGAAGCATTGCTCCTCGGAGATATCCTCGCTACTATGGAGGCTAGTGCCCATGATGGAGCTGAGTGAGTTTACAACTCACTGCAGATTACTTTGATCCTGTGCAGTAGTTCCAAATCCCCCGTACCATATGGTGATGCAGTCAGTTAGAACGCTCTCCATGGTACATCTGCAGCAACTTGCGAGTATTTTTGGAGACATACCGAATATTCTCAGACTCCTAATGAAGTATAGGTGCTGTGGTGCCTTCTTTGTAACTGCACCGATATATTGGGTCCACGTTAGAACCTCAGAGATATTGACACGCAGGAATTTGAAAATGCTCTTCCTTTCCGCTTCTGATCCCTCTTTGAGGACAGGTATGTGTTCCCTCATCTTCTCCTTTAAAAAAGGAGTAAAGTAGCAGTATTTCAAATCATAGAACGTAACAACACAGTGCAGTTCACTTTAGCGCACAGTTTGTGGTTCAGGCCAGTTGAGCTTCGGGAAGGGTAAGTTGGATAGGTATTTGCATAGTAGGAGAATTAAGGGTTATGGTGAAAAAGCAGGTAGGGAGAGATGAGTCCATGGCCAGATCAGCCATGATCTTATTGAATGGTGGAGCAGGCTCGACGGGCCAGATGACCTACTCCTGCTCCTTTTTCTTATGTAAGATGAGGGGACCAGTTCTCATCGAGGGATCAGTAGTGGAAAGAGTGAGCAATTTCAAGTTCCTGGATGTCAACATCTTTGAAGATCTATCCGGGCCCTCCTGGACAGAGGCTATATTTCTTTAAGAGTTTGAGGAGATTTGCGATGTCACCAAAGACTCCTGCAAAATTCCACAGATGTACTGTGGAGAGCATTCTGACTGGCTGCATCACGGTCCGGTATTGGGGTGGGGGGTGGTGAAGAACACTGCACAAGATCGAAATAAGCTGCAGAAAGTTGTGAGAATTTTTTTCCTCACCCCTTAAGGGTGGTGTGTGTGTGTATTTTTCCCCTCAGTCTCGGGTCCTCTGCCAGAGGCCTGGGAACGTGAGGGTTCAGCACAGTATCCTTGGTGTTCCTAGTAGTGCGCCCTCTGGACCGAGATCGCAGATGTTGTTCCTGGGATTTGTTGGAGCCACTCTCCCAGTCCAGGTGTCACAGCCCCACGTGCTCCTATCAACACCAGGATTACGCTGGCTTTAATCTTCCACATCCTTTCTATCTGCTCTGTCAAGCCCTGGTATTTCTCCAGCTTCTCATATTCGTTCTTCCTGATGTTCGGGATTGCCTCGTCTATCACTATTGCTTTCTTCTGTTCCTTGTCCAATATTACCATGTCTGGTTAGTTGTCCAGTATCTGCTTATCAGTCTGTATCTGGAAGTCCCACAGGATCTTAGCTCTGCCATTCTCCACTACCGTCTTGGGTGTTTCCCCTTTGGACTTGGGAGTGTCTAATCCATACTCAGCACAGATGTACCTGTGCACAGTTCCTGCAACTTGGTTGTGCCATTCAGTGTATGCTGTACCTATCTGAATCTTTCACCCTGCTACTATGTGTTGGATGGTTTCAGCAGATTCCTTGCAAAAACTGCATCTTGGGTCCTGTCTGTTGTGACAGACCCCTGTTTCTATTGTTCTTGTGCTCAGTGCCTGTTCTTGTGCAGCCATGAGCAGCGCCTCTATGCTGTCCTTCAGCACTGCTATTTCCAGCCATTGGTAGGGCTTTCTTAAGCCAGCCACTTTTGATATCTGGCGATGGTACAGTGGCTTGTCTTGCCATGGCCTCTGGTCCTCTGACTCTGCTTTACCCATTTTCATTTCTCAACCTCCAGATAAGAGTGACAAGAGCAAGAAGAGTTATACCGGCTCAGACGTCACCAGGATTTACAAGGTCCATGGCATACACACACACACACACACACACTCACACTCACTGGAAATTACAGTTTTTATTATTATGTCTTGCAATGTACTGCTGCTGTATAACAACTAACTTCATGACACAAAACCAGAAGACATAGGAGCACAATTAGGCCATTTGGCCCATCAAGACTGCTCCACCACTTCTTCAAGGCTGATCCATTTCCCTCTCAGCCCCATTCTCCTGCCTTATCTCCATATCCCTTCATGCCCTGACCAATGAAGTATCTAACAACCACTGTCTTAAATACACATAAAGACCTGGCCTCCACAGCTGCCCGTGGCAAATGATTCCATTGATTCACCATTGTCTGGCTAAAGAAATTCCTCTTCATCTCCTTTCTAAATGGCCACCCCTCTATTCTGAGGTTGTGTCCTCAGAAAATATGCCAACGATATTAAACCTTGGTTCAGATTCTGACCTTTCCTGCCCTGGTACCGACTCCTGCAAGGGCCCCCTTCGTTTCTCAGCTACATGCTCATTGCATCCCTCTCCCCCACCCCCATCTCTGTCTGCTGTGCTACAGGCACAATAATTCACTCTTCTCTACTACGAATTTAATATCACTACAACTGAGAGTTAAGAGTGGGCCTTCAGTCTGCAGTATGCTTGCTTCAGATTTCCATATCCCTGGGAGATCTGTCAGAAAGGTAACATACTGTGAGAAACTCACGCAGAGCAAAACCACAGAGGGCTTTCCTGTTACTCAGATCAACCATCCTGCCGCCCGCTGCTTCCTCACTCCATCTCAACTGTCTCAGTCACTGACATAACACTCCAAATTAGAAAAATATGTCTACCGTAAACTTAACACCACTTTGCTCTTATTTTATCCCTCACCTTTTGGCAAAGGTTAACCGGAATTTATCACCACCAAGAATACAATACATTGGAAATAAGAACTGTTTCACTGAACGTCGCTTTCGCAGTTAATCACATCATCCTCCCTGCTCGTGCTCCATCAGGAAACGCCTCTCTGCATTACAGATCTTCAAAACTGAAACATATTCTTTCCTTTCTTCTGTCTACATTTGAAATATCTCTTTTGCTACTACTGAGAATTGTGTACTTCATGTGTTTTCCTCTTAGATTATAGTTTTGTGCTCTTACATCATTACTGAACACAAAATGTTCCTTCTAATCTGTAATGACCAGTGTGCACAAAATTCTTGTGTTGTACAATTTTTTGCCCAGTGACAACAACATGTTCATACTGAGTTTTATATATAGAGGTACTCATTTTAACAGCTAGCAAAACACTGTCGATAAGAACTCTGACTTCCTCTGGGTTTGATCTTTTTCCACTCATGTTCATCTGCACCATCATAGCAGGCCTGTCGCGGATAATGAAGGATTTTCTCACTGCAGCTTTTGTACACTGTCCATATGTGATTTGCTTGCTAAATGACGCTTTAAAAAAATCAAGTTTCCAAATATCACTCCAGCTCTTCCCATTTGCAAATTCTCCAGCATCTTTTGCATCGCAGCAATACATGTAGGTGGCACAATTTTCTGTATTGTACATAAATATTTCTCATAGCTACATGTTCCTGACCTCATGAGCTTTCAGTGTAGCAGTTTCTACTGTTTCATTAAGCCATTCTACTTTAAATGAACTAACAGTTATTTTGTGCCTCACGCCCTTTGCTTCTTTGGAATTCAACATGGTAAATCAATAATTTCTTCAATAAGAACAGTATTAATAAGCCAGTTCTAAAATCTGCAGACAAATAATCACAAACTCCACCTTGTCAACACCATTCTCATCAGAAAACAGAAAAGGAAATGTGATTGAGTACGATCATGAAATGTACTTAACATTCCAACGAGGTAGACAGTGGAACCTCTTGTGCGCAGTTTAAATTCTTTTGCGCTAGTAGCAAGAGATATGTGTGCACACACACCTTAGAGGGAACACTGCTGAGCAACAAGATGAGGCCACCTTTAGGGTGAAGGAGCACCACCTTATATTCCGTCTGGGTGCCCTCCAGGCTGATGGCATGAATATCCATTTCTCCTTCCGGTGAACATATACCACCCCCATCCCCTCCCCAATTCCTCACTCAGAACTTTCACTTCTTCTCACCTGCCTATCACTTTCTACCTGGGTTCCCTCCTCCTTCCCTTTCTCCTGTGGTCCACTCTCCTCTCCAATCGAATTCCTTCTTCTTCAGACCTTGACCTTTCCGACACACCTGGCTTCACCTATCACCTTCCAGCCTAGCCTCCTTCCCCTCCCCCCACCCTTTTATTCTGGCACCTTCCCCCTTCCTTCTCAGCCTTGAAGAAGGGTCTTGGCCTGAAACGTCGACTGATCCCTCTTTTCCATAGATGCTGGCTGACCTGCTGAATGCTTCCAGAGTTTTGTGTGTGTTGCTCTGGATTTCCAGCATTTTCAGACATTCTCATGTTTAAAATTATTGACTTTATTTTGTATATTGTAAGCAACTATGAATTAATGCTCATCGTAACCATCAGGGAGGGGGTACAGAGGAGCCTAAAGATGTACACTCAACATTTTAGGAATAGCTTCTTCCCCTCCACTATCACATTTCTGAATGGTCAACAAATTAGTTAACAAATTAACAAATTTCATGACACATGCCAGTGATAATAAACCTGATTCTAATTCTGATGCTGGTCCATGATCACTATCTAATATTTTGTCCTTTCTGCACTATTTATTTTTTATATTTCTTGCTCTAACTTACAGCATTTTTATGTCTATTGGTGCAAAACAACAAATTGCTTGAAACAACTAAGGCCTTAGCAACTGAGGTGTGATGTACTCTCTGCAGTACCAGCACACATAGAGCAACTGGATCAGATGGCGTATCCTGGCAGGTCCTCTGGGACTGAGCTGCCCAGCTGGCTGGGGTACTTACTGAAATCTATAACCTCTCTCTGTCCCTTGCTATAGTCACTGCATGCCTCAAACATTAACCATCATACCAGCAGTCAGTGGTAATATGCCTCAGCGTCTATAGATCAGTTGCACTCACCCCCATAGCAGCCAATTGCCTGGAGAAATTGGTTAAGATTCATGAGAATGATTGCAGGAATGAGAGGGTTACTGTATGAGGAAAGGCTGGCAGCTCTTGGGCTGTGTTCCCTGGAGTTTGGGAGAATGAGGGGGGATCTCATAGAAACATTCCAAATGTTAAAAAGCCTCAACAGATTAGATATGGCAAAGTTATTTCCCATGGTAGGGGATTCTAGGACAAGAGGGCACAACTTCAAGATTGAAGGACGCCCTTTTTGAACTGAGATGCGGAGAAATTACTTTAGTAGAGGGTGGTAGATCTGTGGAATCTGTTGCCACGAGCGGCTGCGGAGGCCAAGTCATTGGGTGTATTTAAGGCAGAGATGGATAGGTTCTTGATTAGCCAGGGCTTCAAAAAGTATGGGGTGAAAGCAGGGGAGTGGGGATGACTGGATGCAGTGGATCAACCCGTGATTGAGCACACTATCTCCACATCGTATTGGAACATCGTATTGGAACATCCGGAGCATAAGGACATGTACGCCACTACAGTTCTGCCTTCAACACCATACTCCCCAACAAGTTCATCAATAAACTGTACAGTCTGGGATTCAATATATCAATTTGCAACTGCATTCTGGACTTTCTTACCAATCGCACCCAGACTGTCAGACGAGGCAAGTACACATCAATCTCCCTGACCCAGAACACCAGCGTACCAAAGGGATTGTGTACTGAGCCCACTCCTTTATGCTCATTTCACCCGTGACCGTGCCCCTGCCCCTGCCTATGCCATCGACGCCATCATCAAATTTTCAGATGACACCTAGTGATTGGATTAGTTACAAATAACAATGAAGCAGCATACAGAGAGGGGTTGCAGAAACATCTGCAAATGGTGCATCAACCATAACCTTTCAATCAACATCAAAAAAAAAACAAAGAAATGATTATCGACTTCAAGAAATCAAAAAGGTGTGAACAAGCTCCACTACCCAAATAGTGATGCAGTGGGAAGAGTCTCCAGCTTTAAGTTTTTGGGGGTGAACATCACGTGGACTCTCTTGGACCATCAACGCCTCCTTCGGAAGACTCAGCAGCACTTATGCTATCTTAAGAGTTTAAAGAGAGTAATCTGCCCCCAAAGCTGCTGGTAAACATATATTGATGAGTAAATGAGGGCATACTGATCTACTGCATAACAGTATGGTACACCAGCTGCAACAATATTGACAAAAAAGCACTTGAGTCAGTCATCAGGACTGTACAGGACATCATTGGGACACAACGATCAGATACGGAAACCGTGTACAACTCACGATGTCTATGGTGGGCTCCCAATATTGTGATGGACTCATCCCACCCCAGTAATCAGGCAGGAGGAGAAGGTGGCAGCACGACGCAGCAGGCACAGCTCTCCGGTGAAATGATATCGTATTTGTAAGTAGGACACCATGCACAATTCTGATTTGATGGAGACGGACGTGAGAAGCAGAGGAACATCTGGAGAAATTTCTGAAATGCCCGGTTCGCTGCCACTGCTACTGTGCGATTGAGAATCTCCGGAGGGAAGGCCCCAAAATCCCCGGCTTTGTCTGCTGCTGGCGACCGAGGCTGAGGTCGAAGCGTTCGGATAGAGCTGGAGCTCAGTACTCAGTGTCGGAGAGCTGATCGGAGCTCGAAGTTTTCGGACAACTCGGAGTCGGACTGTGGTAGGGCATGGCAGTGAGAGTTTTCTTCCTTCTCCCGTCTGCATGAGATGTGGGACTTTCAAGAGACTTTGAACTTTTTTACTGTGCCATGCATGGCCTGTTCTTCATCAAGTTATGGTATTGTTGCACTGTTGTAACTATATGTTATAATTATGTGGTTTTTGTTAGTTTTTCAGTCTTGGTCTGTCCTGTGTTTCTGTGATATCACACCCGAGGAATATTGTATCATTTCTTAATGCATGCATACTAAATGACAATAAAAGAGGACTACGTGTCCTCATAATCATAATCACCTGTTCCACCTCCTGCCATCTGGCAGGAGATAAAGAAACATCTCTGCATGGACATCCAGACTGAAACACAGTTTTTTTTCCAACCTAGGGGTGTCGTGCAAGTGAACAACGTCCTGTTTTAAAGTGGTTTGTCTTTCATTCAGTGTAACTTAGATGTCGCTCTAAATAACTCAAGACATTATTTTAAATGTAGTCATTCTGTTTTTAGTAATTGAATTGCCTGTGTGCAGTTTTACTCTGAATGGCGTGGCTCTGCAATCTCCTCCTCAGCAATGATAATGAATTTCTATCTAATTTCAGACTCTGTTAGTGATACTAAACATAATTCTGGTTGTACAAATTGTGTTCCAAAAGCCATTCCTTGTCAAACTATTGCAATTATCATCTACATTTGTTAAAGCCAGTGGCTCATAAGTCATACATCATTTCACTATCTGCCTTACACTTAACAATTGTTTTCCCTTTACCAATGCAAGTAAAAAGGCAAATAGATAAGTAATCTATAAACCCAAATAGCTATTTTAATACCCAATCAACTACTTGATAAAAACAGACCAAGTCCAAGAAAAGTAAGGTAGAGCTGTGAACTGGTGAAGTTCTATTCCTATTCAAATCAAACAATTCCCATGGTACAAGCTTCCAATTAGAAATCCTCAATTACTTGATGAACCCTAACATGTTAATTGACTTCAACTTTCTCATGAAGGGTCTCTTCCCAAAATGTAAAATCTTTATTCCTCTCCATAGATGCTGCCTGGCCTGTCAAATTCCCCCAGCATTTTGTGTGAGTTATAAAACTTAAATTATTGAACATACAAAAAGGCCAATAGCACAAAACTCTACTGAATAAAAAGCAAATTAAAAAACTCAAGGACCTTACTTTGTTCTTCCCCTTCAGCAACCCAATGATCCCTATTGAATTCAATGGTCTCATTCTCTCTATGTCTTGTTCAAAGCCTGACAGCAAAAGCAGATACCAGTGTTAAAGCAGTGGAACATGATCTATTTCTGTAGCACAACTGTATGGACAGCCTATTATAATGCAGAGCTGGAACCTGGAGACTGGTGAAGCTTAGCTGTGAAGTTCAAGGTTTAAACACCCCTGCTGATAGCCTGAAATCGCTGTCACTTGCACTGGGAACGTCTCTATTCATCACAAAAATCAGGACATCGCTTGGATAGACCAAAAGAAAAAGGTTATGATTGATTGTTTGATTTATTCCTTACATCCAAGGGCGTAAAAACCCTTATGTTGCATTTCTGTCACAATGTACAAACAATAAGGAAGGGAAATGTGGGAGGATATTGCCCAAACCCTAAGATTGTATATATAATTGTTTTGTATACATGTATATGTACAGTCAAATACAGTGTATAGTCAGATATGCAATCAATTCAATGTGTATTAATAAATCTGATAGTGGGCACGTGTGGCAAGTGGTTAAGGCATTGGACTAACGACCTGAAGATTGTGAGTTCGAGCCCCAGCTGAGGCAGCGTGTTGTGTCCTTGAGCAAGGCACTTAATCACACATCGCTCTGCGACGACACTGGTGCCAAGCTGTATGGGTCCTAATGCCGTTCCCTTGGACAACATTGGTGTCGTGGAGAGGGGAGTCTTGCAGCATGGGCAACTGCTGGTCTTCCATACAACCTTGCCCAGGCCTGCGCCCTGGAGAGTGAAGTCTTTCCAGACGCAGATCCATGGTCTCGCAAGACTAATGGATACCTTAAAAAAAATCTGATAGCCTGGCGAAAGAAGCTGTCCTGGAAGCCTGTTAGCCCTGGCCTTAATACTGCGGATGCCAGACGGAAGCAGCTAAAACAGTTTGAGGTTTGGGCCGCTGGAGTCCCTGATGATCCTTCTTACACAGCTGCTGCTCTAAATGTCCTGAATAGAGGAAAGTTCACATCCACAGATGCACTGGGCTGTCTGCATCACTCTCTGCAGTGCCCTGTGATTGAGGGTAGTACAGCTCCCGTACCAAGTGGTGATACAGCCAATCAGGATGCTCTCAATGCTACCCCCTATAGAACGTCCTGAAGATCTGGGGACTCATACCAAACTTCTTCAGCCGCCTGATGTGAAAGAGGTGCTGCTGTGCTTTTTTCACCACACAACCGATATGTACAGTCCAGGTGAGATCCTCGGTGATGTGTATACTGAGGAACTTGAGCGATTTAGTTACAATGGACGTGGGGAGGTGGGGGGGTGGGGGGGAAGAGATGCTACAATGTGTTCTCGGATATGTCCCAGTGGTGAACAGGAGATTAGAGTGCAAACCCACTGATAAATATTCGACTAGAAAAACTTAGCATGTACTCCATCTCATACCTTCCCTCCAACAAAGGGGAAACGTGAACAGGAACACTAACCAATATGTATTTAGCACATTTCCTTATCGGTATATTCCTAACTTTCTTAGGAAGGAAAGGAGCACTGGACCTCATCCTGAGAACAAAAAAGAACAAGGTAGCATTGATCAAAATTAGACAAAGCAATTACTGAATCATTCTGTTTCCAAAGGGAATTACTACTTTCTTCAACCATGGTTGCCTGGATCATTCATAAAACGCCAGCTGAGACTTTATCAATTATGTATAAACTTGCTCTTATGATTTATTTTCCTACTTACAACCCAACTAACTCGCACACTTGTTTTAAACAACCTATCAGCTTATTCTGTCACCTTGAGATATGTATTTGAGCTCATCTGTAGGTTTTTAAGGTAAAATATCAAAGGAATACTCAGTTATCCCATTTGAACGCTGGCCAATATACCAAATATCCCCACCACCCTGGCCATGCTCTCTTCTCAATGGTGCCATCAGGAAGGTGGTACAGGAGCCTCAGGACCCGCACCATCAGGTTTAGAACGATTAACACCCCTCAACCATCAGGCTCTGGAACCAGAGGGAGACGAGTTCACTCACCTTCATCAGTGAACTGTTCACACAACTTATTAACTCAATTTCAAGAACTCTTCATTTCGTATTCTCAATATTTATTGCTTATTTTTTTCTTTGATACTTGCATAGTTTGTTGTATTTTGTATATTAGTTGTTTGTGCCTCCTGTTGGGTGCGGTCTTTCATTGTTTCTATCATGTCTCTTGGATCTTCTGAGCACACCCGCCAAAAAAAATGCACTTGGATATCAAATTTACTTTGAACTTCGAAAGATTTGTCTTAGGAATCAAGGAAAAAATCTTTTCAAACAGAAAGGCTGATTTTGTTTTCATCTCAAATCAAATGAATCAACTGAAGAGCATTCTGACTGGTGCATCACCACCTGGTTCTACACCACCAGGTTCTTCGGTTGGCCCCCAAGAGGCCGCTGTGTTCAAATGTATGCTCATACCTCCATAGTTTGTCTTTACACGTTGGTTGTTTGTCCATCTTTGTTACTGTGTAGTTTTTCATTGATTCTATTGTATTTCTCTGTACATACTATGAATGTCCACAAGACAATGAATCTGGAGGAGTATACGGTGACATGTATTTACTTTGATCATAGATTTACTTTCAACTTTGGTATCCAGGCACCAAAGCGCTGGATTGTAAGAGGCTGCAGAGGGTTGCAGACTTAGCCATCTGCATCATGGGCTCAAGCTTCCCCACCATCGAGGACATCTTCAAAAGGCAGTGTCTCAGGAAGGCAGCGTCCATCATGAAGGACCCTCACCATTTGGGACGTCCCGCTTTCATTCTCTCTTCTTCTACTCTTTGGCTGTCCATTGATTTTCGATGTTGACTGAGGTCTGGGCAAGGTTGTATGGAAGACCAGCAGTTGCCTATGCTCCAAGTCTCCCCTCTCCACGCCACCGATATTGTCCAAGAGAAGGGCACTAGGACCCACACAGCTTGGCACCGGTGCCGTCCCAGAGCAATGTGTGGTTAAGCGCCTTGCTCAAGGAAACAACACGCTGCCTCAGCTGAGGCTCGAACTAGCAACCTTCAGAACACTAGACCGACACCTTAACCACTTGGCCATGTGCCACACGTGCCTCTTTCATTACTACCATCAGGAAGGAAGCAGAGGAGCCTGAAGGCCCACATTCAGATGCTTTTGGAACAGCTTCTTGCCCTCTAATTAGATTTCTGAACAATCCTGGAACTCATGAAGACAACCTGTCTTGCATTACTTATTAATTTTTACAGTAACATATTGTAATTTGTCATGCCTGCACTGATGCCAAACAAATTTCATGACTTAAGTCAGTGACAATAGACCTGATTCTGAATTACAGTAAAGCCCAGGGGTGTGAAAATTTAATTACAAATAACACCTCACTGATGTCACACTGATGAAGGTTGAGAGCTTCTGAAATGATGTGAAAATTGAGAGAAGAGAAGAAAGTAAATCTGTTTTACACATGCCAGTTATGTTAAAGATTAGCTTTATTTGTCACATGTACAGTGAAACATACAGTGTAGTGCAACATTTGCACTAAATCAAATCAGCGAGGAGTGTGGTGGGCAGCCCAACAGTGTTGCCATGCTTCCAGTGCCAACATAACATGCCCACAGCTCCCTACCCTAACCAAAGGGCTCACTACTCACCCACGCTAACCGATACATCTTTGGAGTGTGGAAGGAAACTGGAGCACCCAGAAGAAACCCACACAATCACAGAGAGAATATACTTGCAGACTGCAGCAGGGAACAAACACTGATCTTACAGTCAGCACTGTGTAAAGCATTGCACTGACCGTGCCTCTCAGTGAGACACTTTAGTTACTGCTTGCAATCTAACCAAAAATTTTACAATGCAGAGAAACAAAAAACATCTAATTCATAAATGGAAGTAATTGGTAGGAACAGCTAAGACTAGAGCAGCAGCTGATAAAATACATGACCCAAATAGTTTGAGAAGACGAGATGAATGAACAGAGTCCCAAGTTTTGAGATCGAGACAGGATGATAACCAGTCACAGGAAGAAGACCATTATGCTGCAGTAAATGACACAGGAGAAGGACTTGGAGATATTCCAAGATAAACTGCTGATGCCATCAACACTGTGAGCAACAAGGGAAAAGCAGGCAGGCATTGGGGCACACTGGCAGAGTAATAGATCACAGTCTCAGTTTCTTAACGATTTTTAAAAATTTATCTATTTATTTATGCATGTAGAGACACAGCACATAACGGCCTTTCCGGCCCACCAACCCGATTTTTAGCCCTAGCCTGATCACAGGACAATTTACAATGACCAATTAGCCTAGGAAAGAGTAGGTCTTTGGACTGTGGAAGAAAGCCAGAGCACCCAGCAGAATCACACACACACACACACACACAGGAAGAACGTACAAACTTTCTACAAGAGAACAACGAAATTGAACTCCGAACTCCGACACCCGAAGTTGCAACAGCATCGCGCTAACCTCCACGCTACAGCGGAGTTTTGTAGCTTGTTTGATCAGTCACAAAGCCGTCAGAACATTTCTGGTTATTCTATGATGAAAAAGTGAGGGAAATGGTTACAGAAACAGGAATTGCTTCTGGAGTTTTTGATCTTCAGAAAATGAAAATCAATTGATTTTTATCTTCAGAGTAACAATATTTTGTTCAGAGAAAAAAAGATAGAAAAATGATCAATAATTCTGCATCACTGACCTCAAAAATAGCATACGCAGTAATGGAACTGTTTCTATGTCGTAATTCTACTCACAGAATTGAGACAACTAAAAGGCTGCCAAGGCAATGAAGCAAACTTCAATGTCAGGCTTCTACAAACAAAAAGAAATTGGCCCTTAGCATGATATAACGGTCGAGGCAAGCGGTGGCAGAGGTACAAGGAAGGCCTGATTGTGTCAAGCAAAGGCAGAGGCGGGGCTGTGGCATCCATGAGAGAGAGGAACAAGCCGGTGTTGGGACATTTTAGGTGCCGGGCTAGATTGAAAGATCAGGGTGTCGGGACCGGAGGCAAGGCGAGCTCCAGCCCTGCAACGTTTACTCAGCTCCGCGCTCTTTGCGGTGTCGGCTGCGGCGATGCCTGGCTTCGTGCCTGTGGGTCTCACAACGTTTACTTGGCTTTGCCATGAACTGTGGCTTTTGCCTGCTCCAGCTGCAGTGATGCCTGGCTTCATGCCTTTTGTAAAAGTTCAGTTCTGAAGCCATTTGCTTACTTGTAATGTTTGCACGATTTGTTTTCTTTTTCTCTGCGCAATGGGTATTTGAGGGTTTCTTTTTTAAATGGGTTCTTTTGAAGTTTCTTTGTACTGTAGCTGCCTGTAAGGAGATGAATCTCAAGGTTGTATAATACTTTGATAATAAGTGTACTTTAAACTTTGGATATAAGTGAATAGAGTGACACCAAAATAACCAAAAGACTCAAGGAACAGATCAAAGGGGGGAATTTCAAAAATTTAAAAAGCAAGTTAAGCTTAATGACTTTTTCCTACTGACAGGCCTGGTGAGCAAGGCCCAACACAAAAATGGGAGGCTGGTTTGAGGGAGAGACAAATATGCAGTTGAGAAAGTCAAACCATCTTATAAGGTCGGTCTTCAGGCTGAATGACTGTGGAAAAAGTGTTACGACATGGTTTGTTCATAGTGAGGAAGTAATGTGATGTGGTGTATTGAATTATACTGAATAATTGTGGTCTGAGGAATGGTGACATGATCACGTAGAGTCATAGAAAAATACAGCACAGAAGCAGAACTTTGGCCCATCTATGTTGAACCATTTAAACTACCTACTCCCATTGATCTGTACCCAGGCCACAGCACTACATATCCCTACCGTCCGTGTACCTATCCAAACCTCTCTTAAACACTGAAATTGAGCTTGCATGCACCACCTCTGCCGGCAGCTCGTTCCACACTCTCAGTAAAGAGGTTTCTTTCCCCTCATGTTCTTCTTAACTTTTCTCTTTTCACCCTTAATCAATGATCTCTAGTTGTAGTCCGAGCCATTCTCAGTAGAAAAAGCCTGTTTGTATTTACCCTACCTATACCCCTCTTAATCTTGTATACCTCTATCAAATCTCCTCTCAATTATACAAATAATTTTAAATTGTACAACTATAATGAGATGATCGTTGATATTACCAACATCGAGCACCAGGAGGTTACCCATGCGGTCACAGGGAGAACGTACAATCTCCTTCCAGATAGCAGTGGGAATTGAACCCTGATCACTGATACTGAAATAGTGGGAGCATTGTGTTGCTTTCTGGTCACCACACAACAGGAAAGATGTGATTAAGCTCCAGATGCAGGAAGAAAACATCAGAAAGTTGCCTGGATTGGAGGGCAAGAATGGTAAGGGAAGGTGAGGTGAGTTTTACCTGGAGCAAGGGAGATGACATGTTGGGATGTATAAAATTATGAGCAACAGAGATAGGGCTGAGGGCCACAATCTATTTTCCACGATGGGGTTTTTAAAAATTAGAGCATGGAGGTTTAAGGTGATGTGGTAGAGGTTTAAAAAGTGATCCGTGGGGTATATTTTTCCACACAGAGTAGTTGGTATCTAGGATGAGCTGTGAGAGGTGGTGGTTGTGGTGGCAGGAACAGCACAGGAGCATTGTGGTTAGCTTAGCACAGTACTTCACAGTGCAGTTGACCCAGGTTCAATTCCTGCCGATGCCTGTAAGGAACTTGTACGTTTTCCCCATGACCATGTGGGTTTCCATCAAGCGCTCCAATTTCCTCCCACAGTCCAAAGAGGTACCAGTTGGTAGGCTAATTGGTCATTGTAAATTATCCCATGATTTGTCCCACGGATAACAGGAAATTAATGCATTCAAGAGAGATTAGTACCTGCAGGGAAGAGGATCAATATGGATGCAGTGGTTTGTTTCTATGACTCTAAAATGTATTGTGCTCCATGCACAAAGACTAAGCTACTCACAAAAATGCATTTTTATAAAATAGGGGTAATTATAAAGTCCATGTATCAATTTATGCGATGCGGTCATGAACAGCTAATCTATTACTCAGAAAAGCTTACAGAATCCAGCTGGCAATTTGAATTAAACAGAAAATTTTAACATTTTCCAATTATATATCATCAAGTAGCCATTTATGATACATGACCTGTTAATATGTCACTGTAAGTATGCCCTCTGGCCATTAGTGGTAATAAAACCTGCTATTTGTTCAAATATGTCCATTGCCCAATGGCAGCAATGGAACTTGTTATTTAGTCAAATCTTCATTTAAAAGAACCTGTGTGATTTCTTTCTAAAACCAGTATTCAATTATGCAATAGGTAAGAAAAGCTCTAATTTTAAAACAGTGAAGCAGTTTACACGTTTATCTTCTACTGTATTTCATCTTAAAATTATATGAAATGGGAAATTAACTAAGCACACTGGCCATTGTAAATAGTTTAGTGTGGAGATGAATGGTGGTTGGGGGGTTATTGGCAGCATTCGGAGGGGGATTGTTGGCAATATGAGGTGAAAAGGAATTAGATTAAATGGGCACCCACTGATTGTTGTAGAATCAATGGGCTTGGGCTGAAGTCCATTTATTTAGTGTGTGTGTGTGTGTGTGTGTGTATATTATATACATATATTTGGAGGGTTGTATTTTACAGAAATTCTACATGTGCTTGTATATGCTAGGACTAGGCCTCAAGCCGCAGTGTCAATAGAGAGGCATCAGAGATGGTGCGCTCCACTGGGGGCAGTGTGCCACGCCGTCCAGGCTAGAGAGGGTGCTGCCGTCCCCCTCAGTGTTCGCGTGGCAGGAGATAAGCTCTATTCAGGTCGACCGTAGATTGATGGTGCAAGTTTTAGACTCCTTTATTGCGTGACTGTGATACCATTTGAGCTGGCTATTTTGTGTGAGCTTTGTGCTGTGTGTGACTGTTGGTACTATGTTTTGCACCACAGTAACGCTGTTTCATTTGGCTGTATTCATGAGTATTCATGGATGCTTGAATGACAATTAAACTTGAATTGAATTATTTATTTAGTGGTGTCACATAGAACAGACCCTTCTGGCCCAATGAGCAGCTCTGCCCAGCAACCCACCTATTTAGCACTAGCCTAATCACAGGACAATTTACAACGTCCAATTAACCTACTAACCAGTACGTCTTTGGAATATGGAACGCGGTTCACAGGGAGAACATACAAACTGCTTACAGACAGCACAGAAATTGATCTCCGAACCTGGGAATGCCCCGAGCTGTAATAACATCATGCTAACTGCTACACTACCATAGCGCAATTGTAGATGGATTGTTGAGAATGAGGGATGAGTGTAAAATTGGAATTAGATTACATGGGTGCCCAATGGTTGAAGTAGACTCAGTGGGCTTGGCGGAAGAATCCTTTCCTGTACTGTACACCTCTATCACAATCATTTTTGCACAAGGTAGTTTTTGGGATTTTGCTGAGAAGTTTATTATCCTGGTAGGCATCTCTTCATGGCCACAGTTTAATCAGTCTCTCTACACAGTCAGTCTCAGAACCTTATGTAATGAAAACATGCACTACATACCTCGCTCCAAAGATGTCTTTCTTAGCCAGATCAATTCCCGAAATAACCTTGACTCTGAGAATCCGAGATTCTTCCTAAAAGCAGAAAAATAAATCGAAGTTTTAAGAAAAACTGTTCGGAGATTAAATTGCAAAGTTGCTCACATTCCAAGTCAGTGATAGGAGACTGAAAACTCAACCTTATTCTACTGTGCAAAACTTTAATGAGTTCTTCAGATGAGACAGTGACTGGAAGCATTAACCTCACATTTTTTCCCCTCTACGAACATCGATAGGAAAGAAACTTAGTATTTCCTTCACAAAGTGCAGAAGGAACTCAACAAGTCAGGCAGCATCTATGCAAGGGATTAAACAGTCAACATCTCAGGCCTTCCTTCACACCCCCCCCCAACCCCCAGTTTCTTATCCTCACTTCTTTGACTGTTTATTCCCACCCATTTTCCAACCCTCTATAAAAGTTGACATTATCATAAACCACTTTCAAAAGTGATCTAGATATCGTAGACCAATATTGAAAATGTATACCACTTTCCTGACCTTGGCAGTATTCTCTCCTCAAAAGCAGATATGGACTCAAACATTAACCACTGCCTACTTAGTGCTAGTGGAGCCTATGCAAGATTAAGGAAAAGAATCGTTGAAGACCGTGACCTACAGGTCCAAACAAAACTTGTGGTCTATAGAGCAGTCGTCCTTCATACATTACTGTATGGAGCCGAATCATGGACAACCAACACTAGTCACCTGAAAGCCCTGAAACATTAACACTAAAAATCCTTATGAAAGACTTTGAGGACCAGCTGGAAGGACAGGTGCACTAACACCAGCGTACTAGAGGAGGCCAATATGAACAGCGTTTCCACCACGATAAAGCAACACCAACTCCAATAAACACACATCAAAGTTGCTGGTGAACAGGCCAGGCAGCATCTCTAGGAAGACGTACAGTCGACGTTTCGGGCCGAGACTGTACCTCTTCCTTGAGATGCTGCCTGGCCTGCTGCATTCATCAGCAACTTTGATGTGTGTTGCTTGAACTTCCAGCATCTGCAGAATTCCTTGTGTTTACCAACTCCAATAGATGGTCATGTCATCCAGATGCCTAACTCTCATCTCCCCAAACAGATACTTTACTCCCAGTTGAAGGAAGGTTGGCGAGCTCCTGCTGGGCAAAGGAAACGCTTCAAAGAAAACATTAGAAATCAGCCTGAAGGAATTCAACAATACTTTAAAAAACTGGGAAAACATTGGACTCAATAGATATACCTGGCGGAAATCTGTTCAAGAGGGAGTGCGGTACATGAGAACAATCTCTGCTGTGCCATAGAGAACAAGTAGTGGCTGCAAAAGGAGAAACTGAACAATCAAAAGACCCAACCTCTAACCACAGCCATCTTGCCCACACTGCACCAGAATATGTGGATCCTGGATCGGCCTCTACAATCACCAGAGGACCCACCAATAGACAACCCCTTATGAGAATATCTTACTCATCTCACGGGATCATACTACTACTACTACTACTACTAATCCCCTCCACAGATGTTGCATGAATTGCTGACAAAACATTTATCAAAAATCAAATGAACTGCAGATGCAGGAAATCTGAAATAAAAACAGAAAATTCTGGGGATACTCAGCAGATCAGGCATCATCTGTGAGAGAAGAACAATTCCAAAGAACAGACTTGGCATGAAATGTCGACTGTTTATTCCCCTCCGTGGATGCTGCCTGACTTGCTGAGTTCCTCCAGCATTTTGTGTGTGTCGCAAAAAATTTCCAGCACCTGCAGAATCTCTTGTGGTTAAACATTTCCTTCAACAATAAATTTTGCTAATTTACCCAAACCTTGCATTCATTTTCCCTGAGACTGCAAGAACATATTGCTGGCCTGTTTAACAGCTTTTTCTTGTCACATCAGTTCAAAAAAAATGTAGAACTAATATGGTTTGATTACCTTAGCACAATGCAGATTGAATCAAGAGCATTCATAGCTCACAGCTTCCATTAGCTGTCTTTAACCTGCCCTGCTAATGAAACAAGCTTATACCACAGAAAAAGTCTTCTGGTCAAATGTAAATAATGATGATGTGGTAGTAAAATTAGATAAATATTGACAGCCATCTCATCTAAAAGATACTAAATAATTAATCTTCAATTTTAATTACATAAGCGTCAGTACAAGGTCAATCATCTGGACTCTGTAAGGCATCTGCTCAGCTTCCTACATTCTCTGAGCTTATCTACAGTTTTGTTTTAGGGACAAAGGCAGCACAAATAGAGTTGTAAACTTTTGGATAGGTTTCAAACTGTGGACAAAAATTAAAGATTAGCTTTATCTCATGTACATTGAAACTTACAGTGAAATACATCGTTTGTTTCAACAACCAACATTGTCCGAGGATGTGCTACGGGCCATGCTTCCTATGCCAACATAGCATGCCCGTAACTTCCTAACAACCCTAACCCGAGTGTCCTTCTGGAATGTGATAAGAAATCAGACAGTCACAGGAGAGAACATGCAAACATGTTAGAGGCAGTGGCAGGAATCGAACCCCTATTAGTGGAGCTCATTCAACATCTATATGCAGCGAGAACCCAGATAAAATGACCTACTGCAGAGTAACAATGTTTGCTGATGGAAGCCAACTGCACAGATTGAGTGACCTACACAAATTGAACTATCCCTTTCTTGGTGCCAATGTTAGCTCAAGAGGCTCCCTTAAGTCCTCTTTGTTTGACATCAACTGGGAATAGCATAAGGACAGCTTGTATCCCACTCTAATAAGACTACTGAAAGTTCCCTAGTGTGAGAAGATGGAACCTTGACCTAGATTCACAATTCAATGTCAGGATTAGACTTGTTATTTCACTGTATATTTCAATATACATGTGACTGTGTCATTTGCATTTACAACCATCACAGCTTGAGAATGTGCTAGGGGCAGCCTGCAAGTATCACCATGTTTCTGGCACCAACATAGCATGTCCACGATGTTCAGAACAATATGTAGCCAACATGCAAAAGCCAGACATAACAACATCCCACCACCCACACCTTCCTCCAGCACATTGGGACAACCTCAACCTTAGGACCTGTTGACCTCAGGTCTCCAATCCCAGGACAGACCACCTTTGGACCCCGATCTCCAGACATTGGCCCCGGACTCGCAGATCTCAGACCTCTGGCAGACGGACCTACTGAATAACCTCGAGGATCACAGGCCCTCATACACAGAGCCTGCTGACCATGATCCTTGAACTTGAGGATCATAGTTCTTCATCTCCAGCAGATGCCGACTGGCTTTGAACGTCTGCATCTGCAGGCCAGCCTCGTGCCTGTGGATCTCAGATCTACCTTGCACCTTACTGCCTACCTGCACTGCAGTTTCTCTGTAGTTCTTAACACCTTCCACACTCTGATTCAGCTCTCCGATACCGAGTACTGAGTGCCATCTCTGTCCAAACGATTCGACCTCAATCTCGGTCACCAACAGCAGGCAAAAGCCGGGGATTTTGAGGCCTTCCCTCCGGAAGATTCCTGACTGCGCAGTAACGACAGCAGCGAACTTTATTGTTATTGTTTTACTGCCTCAATGAACTCTGCAAGGAGTTGCCCGGTATGATGTTTTTACGCTGTAACTTGGTACATGTGACAATAATAAACCAATCTAATTAACCAATTACTAGAGAGCAACTTGCAGAAGAGGGGTTTAAGTTCTGAAGTGTCTTTGAACTGAAGGATTAATTGTATTTCTGCTAACCAACCTGCTGAAAATTTCCAGCGCTTATGATTTTTAAGTTTAAGGAAAAGTCCTGACAAGAGAAAGGAGGAAAGAAAAAAGTAGAGGTAGAGGTTGAGGAACAGGTAAGTTTTTATTTTATATTTTATTTAGAGATACAGCACGGTAACAAGCCCTTCCGGCCCAATAACACCCATGTGACCAATTAACCTACAGACCCATACCTCTTTGAAACCCATGCAGTCACGAAGAGAACATGCTAACCCCTTACAGAGTGTGGCAGAAATTGAATCCGGGAGACCAGCACCAAAATGTTACACTAACCACTGTGCTACCATGCCGCCCCAGTTTAATGAGGGAATGCCACAGTTCAGGACTCTGGCAGCTTGGGATAGTCACGCCAATAATGAACCAATAAACAGTGATCTAGTTCTGTTCATTCACCTCAAGTGGCTCTCAGATTTGGGATATCTTCTGTAATACTCCAAATCTCTCTTCTGTTAAGGAAATCACTCAAATAAGGTCCAACTCTTAACGTTAGTATACAGAACATAGAACATTACAGCACTGTGCAAGCCCTTCGGCCCACGATGTTGCACCAAACTTTGAACAACTCTGAGATCAATCTATCACTTCCCCCACACATAGTGTTCTTTTTTTTTATCATTTAAGGATATCTTAAATACCCATAACATATCTGCCTCTATCACCACCCCTGGCAATGCATTCCAGGCAGTCACCGCTCTGTGTAAAAAAGAATTCCTCAGATAGTGCCCCTATACTTTTCTACAATCATCTTAAAATTATAGCCGCTGTGATTAGCCATTTCTGCTCCGAGAAAAAGTCTTTGGCTGCCCACTCATTCTATGCATCTTATCATCTCATACACCTCTATCAAATCACCTCCCATCCGCCTTCATACTGAAGAGAAAAGCCCTAGCTCATCCAAACTTCCCTCATAAGACATGCTGTCTGGACTGGAAAGCAACCTGGTAAATCTTCTCTGTACCCTCTCTAATGTTTTCACATCCTTCCTATATTGACCCAACACAATACTCCAAGTGTGATCTAACCAGGGTTTTATATAGGCATCCATTAGTCTCGTGAGACCACGGATTTGCGCCTTGGAAGGTTTCCAAGGTGGCCTGGGCAAGGTTGTATGGAAGACCAGCAGTTGCCCATGCTGCAAGTCTCCCCTCTCCACGCCACCGATGTTGTCCAAGGGAAGGGCATTAGGACCCATACAGCTTGGCACCGGTGTTGTCACAGAGCAATGTGTGGTTAAGTGCCGTGCTCAAGGACACAACACGTTGCCTCAGCCAAGGCTCGAACTAACGACCTTCAAATCAATAGTCGAATGCCTTAACCACTTGGCCACGTGGTTTACGTGGCTTTTATAGAGCTGCAACATTACATCACGACTGTTGGACTCAGTTCCCTGACTAATAGAAGCCAATACACCATACGCCTTCTTAACTATATCAACTTAAGCAAACAAGGGAAAATCTGCAGATGCTGGAAATCCAAGCAACACACACACAAAGTGCTGGAGGAACTCAGCAGGCCAGGCAGCATCTATGGAAAAGAGTACAGTCGACATTTTCGGCCAAGACGTTGACTATACTCTTCCATAGATGCTACCTGGCCTGCTGAGTTCCTTCAGCATTTTGTGTATCAACTTGCACGGCAACTTTGAGGAAACTATGGACACTATCTAATTTTGTTCGGTATATAATTATTTTTGATTTTAATAGGTCTCTGGTGATGTAGTGTGGGGTCTACTGCTACATTAAAATGCTATATAAAATGAAGGTGTACCTATTATGTCTTTCCTTAATTCAGAGGCCAGAGGAAGACAAAACTCTGACATAAAGGAACAAACGCTTAGACAAGCTGTGATGGTTAGCATGACACTATTACTGCTTAGGGCTTTCTGGAGTTTGGAGTTCAATTCTGATGCCATTCTGTAAGGTGTCTCTGTATGTCCTGGCTGTGAGTGTTTTCCAGGTCCTCCAGTTTCATCCCACAACCCAAGGAGGAACAAAGTGGGCGAATTGGTTATTGTAAATTGTCCCATGATTAAGTTAGGGTTAATCAGGGTTGTCAAGGCCAAGGGTGTGGCTCGAAGAGCAGGAAGGACGTACTGCACACTGTATTGTTAAAATAAAATAAGACATAAATGAAGCTATCAGGAAAGGAGCAAAAAAATAGTCTTCATATTCCTGAGGGAAATGCACTCTGATTGTTAATTGAGATTCTGGTGTTCTAAAGAACAAATACTCTTCAGTATACATTATTCACAGTGAATCAGCAGAAAAACTATACCCAGCTAACATTCTTTCAATGGACCTAGTCTCCAAATAATACTGGTAGACCTAAAAAAAATCTATTGTTGAATTTCTATTCTTTTTTTAAATCACTAATTTTTATTGCAACACCAACAAATTACATTCAATACAACCAGTCGCCAATTACATTTTGACTGTTTAACCCAGCCACCCCTCAACCCTCATCACCATCCCCCTCCACCCCTCACCCTCTTTCTCATCTCCACCCCCCTCTCCATCCTTCTCTCCCCCCCATCCCTCTCCCCTCCACCAACCAACTGAATAGTAGTGCATACACAGACAAAGCATTCCTATTTTAACAGAAGATCTTTTAAGTTAGATATCAAATTTGTCCACATTAAGATTGTGTTTGGTCGTGCATCATTTACTCTTGCTGATGATAGTTCCAGGTAAGAAATGTCCAAAAAGCTCCGAAGCCAGTGAGTATTTGAAATATCATGGGGAGGTTTCCAACGCTGGACTACAATTTTCTTAGCTGCAGTCAGGCCTGTCAGCCAGATTTACGTGTTTTTTCCGTAAGGGAAAGGTAGGAGTCATCATTTAGAAGATATACAGTGGGGTCCATTGGTAATTGTACCCCTGCTGGTTCTGTAAGAGTACTGATAACCTTCCCCCACAAATCAAAAACCCCTGGACATTCCCATACTACATGTATAAGCTCATCCCTCTGCAGTTGGACCTTGGACTTTCTGACTAACAGACCCCAATCTGTTAAGTTAGACAACCTCTCCTCCTCCACTCTCACCCTGAACACCGGCGTGCCTCAAGGCTGTGTGCTGAGCCCTCTTCTGTACTCCCTTTTCACCTATGACTGTGTTCCTGTACATGGT
This sequence comes from Mobula birostris, assembly GCF_030028105.1. Classification (NCBI taxonomy): domain Eukaryota; kingdom Metazoa; phylum Chordata; class Chondrichthyes; order Myliobatiformes; family Myliobatidae; genus Mobula; species Mobula birostris. The sequence continues at coordinate 15,010,749 of NC_092372.1, read as the reverse complement.
TCTAACTCCATAATCAAGTTCGCAGATGACACCACAGTGGTTGGCCTGATCAAGGGGACGACGAGACGGCCTCCAGGGACGAGGTCCAGCACCTGGCCACATGGTGTGCCGACAACAACCTGGTCCTTAACACCCAGAAGACCAAGGAGATCATTGTGGACTTCAGGCATGCTAGGAGACACACTCACGTCTCCATCTACATCAACGGAGCTGTAGTCGAGCGTGTATCAAGCTTCAGATTCCTTAGTGTCCACATTTCCGAGGATCTCACCTGGTCCCTGAACTCCTCTCCATCCTGATCAAAAAGGCGCAACAGCACCTTTATTTCCTGCAAAGCATCAAGAAAGCTCACCTTGGTCCCAGATACTGACGGACTTTTACCGCTGTACCATTGAAAGCATACTCACCAACTGCATCTCAGTGCGGTATGGCAATTATCCCACATCAGACGACAAAGCACTCTAGCGTGTGGTGAAAAGTGCCCAGCGGATTATCGGCACCCAATTGCCCACCATTGAGAACATCTACCATAAACGCTGCTTGGGCAGGGCGAAAAGCATTATCAAGGATGCATCTAACCCTAACCATAGACTTTTTACTCTCCTCCCATCTGGTAGGCGCTACAGGAGCCTCTGCTCCTGCACCAGCAGGCACAGGAAGAGCTTCTTCCCTGAGGCTGTGATCCTGCTAAACCTCACATCACAGTGCTAAGCAGTATTGCACCCATATTGTACTGTCTCAGTATTTTTATATGTATGTGCTGTAGCACTTACTTTTTATTCACAGTTATTTTGTAAATAACACTATTCTTTGCATTTTTGGTCAGATGCTAACTGCATTTCATTGGCTTTGTATCTGTATTCAGTACATTGACAATAAAGTTGAATCTAATCTAATCTAACTTAAAGGAGCCCACAGTTCCGTGGGAGCAAAATGAGCAATAAGGATCAGGAACCAGTCCCTTTTGATGTCTAATTCTCAGTGTTAGATATGCTCTATGACAAAATTTCAAGTACATATACCGATGATTTGGGTTTTTCAAAGCACCGGCAGCATTATCCCAAATCGCATCCCAGTCAAAGTCTTGTCCCAATTCAGATATATCCCTGCCCCAGGTTTTCATTCTTGATGTGGGTATATGTTTCTGGGAGTTTAATTTATCATAGATATATGACACTATCTGTCTTGGAGCACTCTGTATCCAACTTAAAATGGGATGGTCCTTTAAATCTGACCCCCGGGGAACGACGTAGGCTTTACAAGCTGATCTTACTCTAAAGAAGAAGAGAGTGTTCATCAATATTATATTGAGATATCAGTTCTTGAAAGCTAAGGATAGTACTTGCCCCATTAATATCTTGAAGAGTAGTAATAGCTTTAGCCTCCTAAGTTCCGTTAGTGAATGGTTCCCCCCCCCCCGATAAAAGATGATTATTGTTCCATAATGGAGATGATTTGCACCAAACGCTTTTAAATTTTAGGAATTTTTCTGCTGCTCTAAACACTTGTAACATATGGGTTAAAATTGGACCATAATACAAATCACATTTTTTGGTAGACATACCTATAAGGAGAAAGTCCTTCAACCTTATTGGCGCTATTAGCTCTTGTTCTATATTTTTCCATGTTGAAACTTTATCCTCCTCCATCCAATAGCGAAGACTTTTTAATACAAATGCCCAGTGATACAGTTTAAAATTTGGACATGCCAATCCCCCATCTGACTTTTTGAATTGTAGAGCTGACCACTTTATATTGGGCCGTTTACCGTTCCAAACATAGCATCGTAGTAAGGAGTCCAGTTTTGCCAATATCCTGCTGAAGGTGCAAGTGGGATCATTGAGATGATAAAATTAATGTGGGGTAAGATGTTCATTTTAATGACCGATATACGGGCTGGGACTGATGCTGGCAGGTGTCTCCATCTATTAATATCTTCCTATATTTTTTTCAAAATTAAAGAGTAATTTTTTTTAGCCACAGATGATAGGGAAGTGTTAACTTTAATACCCAAGTAGAGGACCTCGTTTGTAACATTAATCTAGGGAGGGAGAGACACCTTACTTTTATCTTTATTAATCAGCAACAGTGCTGATTTTGACAAATTAACTTCGTATCCTGAAAGAAATCCAAATTGCTCCAGTGTTTTTAAAACATAGGGGAGAGTTTGTTGAACATTTGCCATATAAACTAATATGTCGTCTGCGTAAAGTGATATTGAATGTGATATTGCACCTATTGTGATAGGGGAGATCTGAGGAGAGTTTCTAATGTGCAAGCGGTTCAATAGATATAGTAAAAATTAAAAGAGACAAAGGGCCCCCTTGTCATGTGCCCTGTCCTATGTCAAATAACTCTGAGAAACCTCCTCCCACACATACTTGAGCTGAAGGATTAGCATACAGTGTTTGAATCATATTGATAAATTTATCGCCGAACTTAAATTCTTTTAGAACTCTCCAAAGATACGGACATTCAAGGCGATTGAACGCTCTTTCAGCATCTAGAAATAGCAGGCCACAGGCAGGCAGGATTTTATGTGTTGCGTTCAGTATGTGTAAGTGCCAGCGAATATTATCAGATGCGAGACGCCCCCTAATAAAACCTGTTTGATCTGGGCTAATTATTTTCCCAACTACTGTCTCGAGTCTACTGGCTAAGACTTTGGAAAATATCTTGAGGTCGGCATCTATCACGGAGATTGGACGGTAATTGGCACACTCCAAGGGGTCCTTACCAGGCTTAAGTATAACTGTGATCAGGGCTGTGTTTAGATTTCTATGGAAAGCGCTATTTCCAATAGCATAATTTAATGTTTCTAACCATTCTGGTCCAAGAATATCCCAAAGTGCTAGGTAAAGTTCCACAGGTTTGCCATCTATACCTGGCGAACGGCCCTTATTTGTAGCTTTGACTGCTTTGAGTAGCTCGTCCAGTGTAATAGGAGAGTCTAGAGTTTTGGTGTCCTCCAATGACAACGTAGTGAGGTCTAATACACTAAAAAAAAATCCGTGAAGTCATTCTTAGAAGGAACTGAGCCAGTTGTATACAGTTCTTTAAAGTAATTCTTGAATGTCTCGTTTATTTCCTCTGTTGAAGATACTACTCCATGTTTAGCACATCTAATCGCTGGTGTAGAGCTTTTAGCTTCCTGTTGTTTGAGCGTTAGTGCCAAAAGATGGCTCGGTCTGCTGCCTTCTGCGTAATACTTATGTTTGGTTACATGGATCATATATTCTGCCCTGCGTCTTAATAAATCATTTAATTCTGCTTGTTTTGTTTTGAGCTCGTTTTCTTTTGTTATGGTATCTCCTTTTGAGATCATTCTCCAAAACCTTACATTCTTCTTCTAGGGTGGAAATCTTTTGAAGCCGGCTTTTATGTAAGTGAGAACTGAAGCATATAGCGTTATTTCATAAGAAACCCTTGATGGAGGCCCAAATCACTGTCACATCCGAACACTATTTTTATTTAAATTTATAAATTCTGTCAGTTTTGTTCTCAGTTGTGATAGAGATTCATCGTTTTTTAGAAGGGTGGAGATAAACCTCATCCCAGTAGCCTTATTTTTAATTTTGCCATAATTAAAAATAGATATGACTGGGCTGTGATCAGATAGATGTCTGGGCAAAAATTCTATTGAGTGTACCAAAGGCAGCAAACCGGAGGATATAAGAATGTAATCCATCCGAGAGAAAGTTTTATGTCTTGTTGAGAAGAAGGTATAGTCTTTAGCAGATGGATTATCCACCCTTCACACATCAGCTAAATTTAAATCCATTAGAAAAAGGTTAAGTCCTTTGGAAGCAGATCCTTGAGCGCTTGATATAGTTGAGGAAGATTTATCGAGGTTATTGTTTACCAAAGCATTCAGGTCCAAACCAACATATAGTTGGTAGCCACTTAACTTCAGTAATTGTGAGGTAATTGAGGGGAAAAAATTCAGCCTCAACTATAGTTGGGGCATATAGGCTAATGAATGCAACTTTTTTTTAAACCCTGAATGGATGTACAGCAAAAAGCTAGATGTCCTTCATTGTTGGAGCCAGTCCTTTCAATTGATACATTAATACTATGTCTCATTAATATCATAACTCCTTTCGTATGAGTACCATCAGCTGATGCCACAACGGATTTATAAAAGCGGTTTTGAACCCTAGGAATGTCATTAGGTTTAAGATGTGCTTCCTGTAACAACGCGATATCTATTTTCCTTCTGTGTAAGAAATCTAAAACCTTTGAACGCTTGGAGGGAGAGTTTAATCCTCTAACATTAAATGATACAATAGTAAGATTTTCTAATTTATCCGTGTTGCTCATCTTCCCCTGGGTCTGTTGTTGTAAGTTGGTAGTGGAACCCTGGGTTACACCCTTCCCATCACCCCTCACCCCTCACATACAACCCTTTACTTTGTAACGTCTGTGAGTGTCACTTAGCAATGTCAGACACTGAACATTAACTGCCCCCCTTTTGCACCAACAAATTAGAAAGGCAAAGCAGTTCTCATAGACAATCACATCAAAGAGACAAGAAAAAAAAACCTGGTCAAACCCATTAACCTATATAATTAAAACCATTCCCGTCCCAAATATAGTATAACACATAATCAAGACCCCAACAGCTCTCCTGCGGGAGACTGTTGCTTTACTAGACCGTCACTTAGCGATGACGCCAGTGACGTCTTATCTCGCGCTCAGGAACATAAACAAGTCTACTGGAGACATAACCCGAAGTGAACATGTACAACTAAAGTTATTCAGAACAAACTGCTGTTTTTCAGCTTCATTCTTGATGAAATATGATATTTGGATGTGTTGAATATCACCTTAGAAAGTAAAAGATAAAAAGTATACTCTAGGCAGTCTTATATCACATTACCATGTTATCCTTGTACTAACAAGTTAACTGAGCCACTGCCTTAAAACTCTGACCTGCAATATTCAGAAACACATTGGCCCCTTAATTAACTAAATACAAAAGTGCATCGAATGACTTTCCAGTAAAAGAATAACCAGAAAACTTCACACCTAGGACGTTAACTTGCCCATGCCTGTTACATTGCGCATACAGGCTGGTCCAAGCTCTTAATGCAGTTCCATCTCCTCCCAAGGGGCGTGTGGCCTTTGCCCAGGGTCTTCTTCCATATCTCCCAGCACCGATGATTTCAGAGCTTCTTTCACTCCTCTACCAAATTAAACGATATCTTCATGCCCTTGATATTCACTCTCAAAATCGCCAGGTATATGAGGAATGAGTCGATCCCCTTCTGTCGAAGCTTAGCACGGATCTCCTTGTATCCCCACCATTCCTGCATCATGCCGGGGCCATAGTCAGCGAAGAACTGTAGCTGGGTGCCATCAGTGACAGTAGGTTTGGCTTTCCTCGCGCCCTCTGGGATAGCCCCCCGGTCAGTGTACCATAGAAGCCTAAAAACCATAGTCCACGGTCTTGAGGTGTTGCTGGAAAAGATCCTATGTGCTCTAGCAATCTCCAATGGAGTGCCGAGGGAGTTCTTGAGCGCTGGAATCCAATTAGGCAGCATCTTCTGGATGTAACCTCTTGGATCGCCACCCTCAGCACCTGTCGGTAAGTTGACCAGCCGCACATCGTTTCTCCTGGATCTGTCCTCCAAGTCGTTTAGCTTCTTTCGTATCTTAGTCACCTCCACGAGACAGGAGTTAGTATCTTTCTCATTCTTGCGTAAGCTAACCTGATGTTGTCTATTTTGTTGAAGACCGTGCTAAATTTTTTAGCACGAATGTCCGCTTGTTCCTTTAACAACTAGAGAATGTTGCCATTCTCTACCATATGCTTCTGCATGGGGTCGACAGCCTTTTTCAGCAACTCCTTTAGCATGTGGGCTACCATTTCTTGCAGCGATTCCATCTCCGTTGCCATTGTTTGCTTAATTAGCATAGCTATTTCCTCGGATGAATCACTAGCTTGGTGTTGTCTGCTGGTATCTTGTTTCTTGGTTGAATTTGGATCTTCTTTTGAGGTCATGTCTTTAGTTATATCTTTCTCCAACTCAAACTTGTATTAAGACTGTCTATGAGCCCTAAAGAACGTGAAAAAGGAGGGTTATATGTCAGCGCTCAGTGTTGTGCTGCCATCTTGCCTCGTGTCTCACCAGAAGTGCACCAATTTCTATTCTTAATGGACTTATTTTTCAAACCACATAATTTTTCAATCTTCATAGAGGGATCAGAAGTGGAGAGAGTGAGCAGCTTCCTGGGTGTCAAGATCTCTGAGGATCTAACCTGGTCCCAACGTATCGATGTAGTTATAAAGAAGGCAAGACAGCGGGTATACTTTATTAGGAGTCCGAAGAGATTTGGCTTGTCAACAAATATACTCAAAAACTTCTATAGTTGTACTGTGGAGAGCATTCTGACAGGCTTCACCACTGTCTGGTATGGAGGGGCTACAGCACAGGACTGAAAGAAGCTGCAGAAGGTTGTAAATCTGGTCACCTCCATCTTGGGTACTAGCCTACAAAGTGCCCAGGACATCTTGAGGGAGCGGTGTCTCAGAAAGGCAGCATCCAGCACCAGGGCATGCCCTTATCTCACTGTTACCATCAGGAAGGAGGGACAGAAGCCTGAAGGCACACACTCAGTGATTCAGGAACAGCTTCTTCCCCTCTGCCATCTGATTCTTAATGTGACATTGAATCTTTGGACACTACCTCACTTTTATTTTTAAAATATACAGTATTTCTGTTTTTGCACGTTTTTTAAAATCTATTCAATATGCGTAACTGATTTACTTGTTTATTTATTATTATTTTTTCTCTCTCTGCTAGATTATGTATTGCATTGAACTGCTGCTGCTACGTTAACAAATTTCACGTCACATGCCAGTGATAATAAACCTGATTCTGATTCTGAGCTGACAAGAGGAGACAGTAACTCAAATAACCATGTGGTACAACAGCACAGGAATTCTGCAGATGCTGGAAATTCAAGCAACACACATAAAAGTTGCTGGTGAACGCAGCAGGCCAGGCAGCATCTCTAGGAAGAGGTGCAGTCGACGTAAGCCACACTCAGGTTGGAGGAACAACACCTTATATTCCGTCTAGGTAGCCTCCAACCTGATGGCATGAACATCGACTTCCCTAACTTCTGCTAATGCCCCACCTCCCCCTCGTACCCCATCTGTTACTTATTTTTATACACACATTCTTTCTCTCACTCTCCTTTTTCTCCCTCTGTCCCTCTGAATATACCCCTTGCCCATCCTCTGGGTCCCGCCCCCCCCCTTGTCTTTCTTCCCGGACCTCCTCTCCCATGATCCTCTCGTATCCCTTTTGCCAATCACCTGTCCAGCTCTTGGCTCCATCCCTCCCCCTCCTGTCTTCTCCTATCATTTTGGATCTCCCCCTCCCCCTCCAACTTTCAAATCCCTTACTCACTCTTCCTTCAGTTAGTCCTGATGAAGGGTCTCGGCCTGAAACGTCGACTGTACCTCTTCCTAGAGATGCTGCCTGGCCTGCTGCGTTCACTAGCAACTTTTATGTGGTACAACAGTGTTGTGCAGAAGAGCATCTCTAAATGCACAACACGTCAAACCTTGAAGTGGATGAGCTACAGCATCAGAAGACCACAAACATGAACTCAGTGGCTACTTTTATCGGTTCAGGAGGTAGCTTATAATTTCGCCACTGAGTGTATGTGTAGGCAAAGCCACAAGAGGAAGGAATGTAATTATATCCTGTGCAGAGTGATACACAACAGTTAAAAGTTCAAACTAAATTTATTATCGAAGTGCATATATGTTACCAGATACAACCCTGAGATTCATGTTCTTGCAATATACTCAATAAATCCAGCAGGTGATGGGGCAAATTTGTAGCCATTGGGATGAGTTGCAGTGCAATACAGTTGCAGTGAAATCAAAGCAAAAAGTATCAAATACTGGACTTAAGGTGTTGTACTTAAATGCACGCAGCATAAGGAATAAGGTGGATGATCTTGTACAGCCACAGATTGACACTAATGATATTGTGGCCATCACTGAGACCTAGCTAAAGGATGCATGTCTCTGGGAGCTGAACGTCCAAGGATACACGGTGTATCGGAAGGATAGGAAGGTAGGCAGAGGGGGAGGTGTGGCTTTATTGGTAAGAAATGATATTAAATCATTAGCAAGAGGTGATATAGGATTGGAAGGTGCAGAATCTTTATGGGTTGAGCTAAGAAATAGCAGGGGTAAAAGGACCCTGATGGCAGTTATTTATAGGCCTCCAAACAGCTGCAGGGATGTGGACTACAAATTACAACTGGAAATAGAAAAGGCTTGTCAGAAGGGCAGTGTTATGATAATTGTGGGGGATTTTAACATGCGAGTAGATTGGGAAAATCAGGTCAGCACTGGATCTCAAGAGAGAGAATTTGTAGAATGTCTGCGAGATGGCTTTTTAGAACAGCTTGTTGTTGAGCCCACTAGGGGATCGGCTGTACTGGATTGGGTATTGTGTAATGAACTGGAGGTGATTAGAGAGACTGAGGTGAAGGAACCCTTAGGAGGCAGTGATCATAACATGATTGAGTTCACTGTGAAATTAGAAAAAGAGAAGCCGAAATCTGATGTGTCGGTATTTCAGTGGAGTAAAGGAAATTACAGTGTCATGAGAGAGGAACTGGCTAAAGTTGACTGGAAAGGGACACTGGCGGGAAAGACAGCAGAGCAGCAGTGGCTGGAGTTTATGCGAGAAATGAGGAATGTGCAAGACAGGTATATTCCAAAAAAGAAGAAATTTTCGAGTGGAAAAAGGATGCAACCGTGGATGACAAGAGAAGTCAAAACCAAAGTTAAAGCAAAGGAGAGGGCATACAAGGAAGCAAAAATTAGTGGGAAGACAGAGGATTGGGAAGTTTTTAAAACCTTACAAAAGGAAACCAAGAAGGTCATTAAGAGAGAAAAGACTAACTATGAAAGGAAGCTAGCAAATAATATCAAAGAGCTTTTTCAAGTATATAAAGAGTAAAAGACAGGTGAGAGTAGATATAGGACCGATAGAAAATGATGCTGGAGAAATTGTAATGGGAGATAAGGAGATGGCAGAGGAACTGAACGAGTATTTTGCATCAGTCTTCACTGAGGAAGACATCAGCAGTATACCGGACACTCAAGGGTGGCAGGGAAGAGAAGTGTGCGCAGTCACAATTACGACAGCGAAAGTACTCAGGAAGCTGAATAGGCTAAGGGTCGATAAATCTCCTGGACCAGATGGAATGCACCCTCGTGTTCTGAAGGAAGTAGCTGTGGAGATTGCGGAGGCACTAGCGATGATCTTTCAAAAGTCGATAGATTCTGGCATGGTTCCAGGAAGACTGAAAGATTGCAAATGTCACTCTGCTATTTAAGAAGGGGGCAAGGAAGCAAAAAGGAAATTATAGACCTGTTAGCTTGACATCGGTGGTTGGGAAGTTGTTGGAGTCGATTGTCAAGGATGAGGTTACAGAGTACCTGGAGGCATATGACAAGATAGGCAGAACTCAGCATGGATTCCTTAAAGGAAAATCCTGCCTGACAAACCAATTACAATTTTTTGAGGAAATTACCAGTAGGCTAGACAAGGGAGATGTAGTGGATGTTGTATATTTGGATTTTCAGAAGGCCTTTGACAAGGTGCCACACATGAGGCTACTTAACAAGATAAGAGCCCATGGAATTACGGGAAAGTTACATACGTGGATAGAGCGTTGGCTGATTGGCAGGAAACAGAGAGTGGGAATAAAGGGATCTTATTCGGGTTGACTGCCGGTTACCAGTGGTGTTCCACAGGAATCAGCGTTGGGGCCACTTCTTTTTACATTGTACATCAACGATTTGTATTATGGAATAGATGGCTTTGTTGCTAAGTTTGCTGACGATACGAAGATAAGTGGAGGGGCCGGTAGTGCTGAGGAAACGGAGAGTCTGCAGAGAGACTTGGATAGATTGGAAGAATGGGCAGAGAAGTGGCAAATGAAGTACAATGTTGGAAAGTGTATGGTTATGCACTTTGGCAGAAAAAATAAATGGGCAGATTATTATTTAAATGGGGAAAGAATTCAAAGTTCTGAGATGCAACGGGACTTGGGAGTCCTGGTACAGGATACCCTTAAAGTTAACATCCAGGTTGAGTCAGTACTGAAGGCGGCGAATGCAATGTTGGCATTCATTTCTAGAGTATAGAAGCAGGGATGTGATGTTGAGGCTCTATAAGGCGCTGGTGAGACCTCACTTGGAGTACTGTGGGCAGTTTTGATCTCCTTATTTAAGAAAGGATGTGCTGACGTTGGAGAGGGTACAGAGAAGGTTCACTAGAATGATTCCGGGAATGAGACAGTTAACATATGAGGAACATTTGTCCGCTCTTGGACTGTATTCCTTGGAGTTTAGAAGAATGAGGGGAGATCTCATAGAAACATTTCAAATGTTAAAAGGCATGGACAGAGTGGATGTGGCAAAGTTGTTTCCCATGATGGGGGAGTCTAGTACGAGAGGGCATGACTTCAGGATTGAAGGGCGCCCATTCAGAACAGAAATGCGAAGAAATTTTTTTAGTCAGAGGGTGGTGAATCTATGGAATTTGTTGCCACGGGCAGCAGTGGAGGCCAAGTCATTGGGTGTATTTAAGGCAGAGATTGATAGGTATCTGAGTAGCCAGGGTATCAAGGGTTATGGTGAGAAGGCGGGGGAGTGGGACTAAATAGGAGAAAATGGATCAGCTCATGATAAAATGGCGGAGCAGACTCGATGGGCTGAATGGCCTACTTCTGCTCCTTTGTCTTATAGAACATAGAATAGTACAGCACAGTACAGGCCCTTCGGCCCACAATGTTGTGCCGACCCTCAAATCCTGCCTCCCATATAAGCCCCCACCTTAGATTCCTCCATATACCTGTCTAGTAGTCTCTTAAATTTCACTAGTGTATCTGCCTCCACCACTGACTCAGGCAGTGCATTCCACGCACCAACCACTCTCTGAGTAAAAAAACATTCCTCTAATATCCCCCTTGAACTTCCCACCCCTTACCTTAAAGCCATGTCCTCTTGTATTGAGCAGTGGTGCCCTGGGGAAGAGGCGCTGGCTATCCACTCTATCTATTCCTCTTATTATCTTGTACACCTCTATCATGTCTCCTCTCATCCTCCTTCTCTCCAAAGAGTAAAGCCCTAGCTCCCTTAATCTTTGATCATAATGCATACTTTCTAAACCAGGCAGTATCCTGGTAAATCCCCTCTGTACCCTTTCCAATGCTTCCACATCCTTCCTATAATGAGGTGACCAGAACTGGACACAATACTCCAAGTGTGGCCTAACCAGAGTTTAATAGAGCTGCATCATTACATCGCGACTCTTAAACTCTATCCCTCGACTTATGAAAGCTAACACACCATAAGCTTTCTTAACTACCCTATCTACCTGTGAGGCAACTTTCAGGGATCTGTGGACATGTACCCCGAGATCCCTCTGCTCCTCCACACTACTAAGTATCCTGCCATTTACTTTGTACTCTGCCTTAGAGTTTGTCCTTCCAAAGTGTACCACCTCACACTTCTCCGGGTTGAACTCCATCTGCCACTTCTCAGCCCACTTCTGCATCCTATCAATGTCTCTCTGCAATCTTTGACAATCCTCTACACTATCTACAACACCACCAACCTTTGTGTCGTCTGCAAACTTGCCAACCCACCCTTCTACCCCCACATCCAGGTCGTTAATAAAAATCACGAAAAGTAGAGGACCCAGAACAGATCCTTGTGGGACACCACTAGTCACAATTCTCCAATCTGAATGTACTCCCTCCACCACCACCCTCTGCCTTCTGCAGGCAAGCCAATTCTGAATCCACCTGGCCAAACTTCCCTGGATCCCATGCCTTCTAACTTTCTGAATAAGCCTACCGTGTGGAACCTTGTCAAATGCCTTACTAAAGTCCATATAGATCACACCCACTGCACTACCCTCATCTATATGCCTGGTCACCTCCTCAAAGAACTCTATCAGGCTTGTTAGACACGATCTGCCCTTCACAAAGCCATGCTGACTGTCCCTGATCAGACCATGATTCTCTAAATGCCTATAGATCCTATCTCTAAGAATCTTTTCCAACAGCTTTCCCACCACAGACGTAAAGTTCACTGGTCTATAATTACCCGGACTATCCCTACTACCTTTTTTGAACAAGGGAACAACATTCGCCTCCCTCCAATCCTCCGGTACCATTCCCGTAGACAACGAGGACATAAAGATCCTAGCCAGAGGCTCAGCAATCTCTTCTCTCGCCTCGTGGAGCAGCCTGGGGAATATTTCGTCAGGCCCCAGGGACTTATCTGTCCTAATGTATTTTAACAAATCCAACACCTCCTCTCCCTTAATATCAGCATGCTCCAGAACTTCAACCTCACTCATATTGTCCTCACCTTCATCAAGTTCCCTTTCATTGGTGAATACCAAAGAGAAGTATTCATTGAGGACCTCGCTCACTTCCACAGCCTCCAGGCACATCTTCCCACCTTTATCTCTAATCGGTCCTACCTTCACTCCTGTCATCCCTTTTTTCCTTCACATAATTGAAGAATGTCTTGGGGTTTTCCTTTACCCTTCTCACCAAGGTCTTCTCGTGCCCCCTTCTTGCTCTTCTCAGCCCCTTCTTAAGCTCCTTTCTTGCTTCCCTATATTCCTCAATAGACCCATCTGATCCTTGCTTCCTAAACCTCATGTATGCTGCCTTCTTCCTCCTGACTAGATTTTCCACCTCACTTGTCACCCATGGTTCCTTCACCCTACCATTCTTTATCTTCCTCACCGGGACAAATTTATCCCTCACATCCCGCAACAGATCTCTACACATGGACCACATGTCCATAGTACATTTCCCTGCAAAAACATCATCCCAATTCACACCCGCAAGTTCTAGCCTTATAGCCTCATAATTTGCCTTTCCCCAATTAAAAATTTTCCTTTCCTCTTTGATTCTATCCTTTTCCATGATAATTATAAAGGCCATAATTATAATTATATGGTTTTATGGTCTAATAGAATAATAAACATAATAGAAACAATGAAAGCCTGCACTAACTTGGGCACTCGACCACTGTGCAAAAGACAACAAAAATGCACAAATAGAAAAAGAAAGGAATAATAATAATTAATAATCAATAAACATAGAGAACATGAGGTGGAGAGAGTGAAAGTGAGTCCATTGGTTATGGGGACACTTCAGTGATGGTTGTGGGGTAAGAACTATTCCTGAACAAGGTGGTGTGAGTTGTGAGGCTCCTGCACCTTCTGCCTGACGGCAGCAGTGAAGAGGGAGCATGATCTAGCTGGTGGGGGTCCCTGATGATAGATGAACACTAACTTTAATCAGAGGACAGCAAATGGTGAAAAGCCAACAGCTCAACCACAAATGGTCCAGTATAAGGATTTCCAACCTTTTTTTATGCCATGGAGCCTTACCATTAACCGAGGGGTCCATGGACCCCAGGTTTGGAACCACTGTTCTAATACAAAAAAGACAAAGAAAGGGAGGAAAACTCTGCAGACAGTGAGAGGTGCGATTTAATAGATGACAGTACTTTACATAGTTTTCACTGCAACTTGGTATAATGCTTCAGGTACTGTAACTTTGTGCTTGTTATTTATGCAAATAGTTTTATTACAACCTCTGGGACGGCCACCACAGTGACAAAGCTGTTATTTATTGTTCGTCTTTGTCCTTGAGGAGGTGGTATGCTGCCGCCTTGAACCCCCACAGTTCTTCTGGTAAACTTACTCCCACAGCATTGTGTAGGAAGTGTCTAAAAATATGCAGTGCAACAAATTTTGATCCCAAACACTTGTCACGTTGTTTACTTCAAATTAAAACTGTTCACACAATCTCTTGCTCATTGTTTAACAGCTTTTATCATTCCTTTTCCTCTTTCCCAACTGTACAACCCATGGCCTCCCCTCAGTTAATGGTAGGGGTCCATGGCATAAACAAGTTTGGAAACCCCTGCTCTATGGCATGAAGATTAATCTCTCTAACCTCTGGTAATTTCTCTCCCCACCCCCTCTATTTCTCCATTTTCCATTCTGGCTCCCCTCCTACCTCTTTTTCTTCTCACTTGCCCATCATGTCCCTCTGGTGCCCCCCCTCCTTCCCTTTCTCCCATGTGGTCCAGTCTCCTCTCCTATCAGTTTCCTTCTTCTTCAGCAGCTTACCTTTTCCACCTATCACCTCACAGCTTCTTACTTTACCCACCTTCCACCTTATCTGGTTTCACCTATCTTCTCCCAGCTTGTCCTCCTTCCCCACCCACAACCTTCTTATTCTGGCCTCTGCCCCCTTCCTTTCAAAGGGTCTTGGCCCAAAACCTCCATTGATGCTGCCTGACCTGCTGAGTTCCTCCAGCATTCTGTGCCTTTCGCAGGTCACTCTTAGTGCTTTCATCCCCATTCACCCTCCTCTACTCTTTGCTTTTTTTCCCTTTCACGTGTTTTCCTCAATTGTGTCAATTCCTTTTCTCATCCCGGGTGATACGGCAGCGCAGTGTCTAGCGCAATGGTCTTACAGCAGCTGGCAATCACGGATCAGGGTTCAATTCCCGCCGCTGTCTGTAAGGGGTTTGTACTTTCTCCCTGTGTCCTCCGCGTGCTCTGGTATCCTCCCACATTCCAGAGACGTGCAGTTAGGGTTAGCGAGTTGTGGGCAAGCTATGTTGGTGCCTGATGCAAGGTGCTGCCTGAAGGCTGTCCCCAATAAACCCTTGGATTGCGTTGGTCATTGATATAAACGACGCATATGTTTCCATGTACATGTGGTAAATAAAGCTAATTTCTTTTTTTAAATCCCTCTCTCATCTCCCATTTATAGTCAATCCTCTTTCTCTGCTGCAAGCTTGGAAATTCAGCCTCTATTCACACAACATCATTTATCTTCACCATTTTCCAGACACAGTCTTGGCCTGGTTATGATTGTAGTTGATATACTAGACCAGGTTTGCATCTAATGCACTCACCTTAAAGGGGGGAGAAAGAATTTGGTGCAGTTTAGAGATCTAGATACACCCATTAATTGAAAAGGCAAACTTGGCAAAATATTTATAATTCAGAATCAGAATCAGGCTTAATATCACCCACATACATGATGGAATTTGTTCCCTTTGTGGCAGCAGTAAAATACAATACATGAAAATAATGGGGAAAAACTGAATTGAAGTAAGTATGTATTAAATAAGTAGTGCAAAAACAGCAATAAAAAGTAATGAGGTAGTGCTCATGGGCATTTCCTGAGCGATGTGGGTCCTTAACATTGGATTCCACCTTTTGAGGCACCTATCCTTGAAAATGTCCTGGATGCTGGGGAGGCTGGTGGACTTGAAGGAGCTGACTGAGTTCACAACTCTCTGCAGCTTATTTCGATCTCTTCCCCCCCCCGCAATACCAGGTGGTGATGCAGCTAGTTAGAATGTTCTCCACCGTATATCTGTAGAAATTTATTTAACAAGTATACATTGAAAGCATACAGTGAAATGTGTCATTTGTGTTAATGACCAACACACCCAAGGATGGGCCAGAGGCAGACTGCAAGTGTTACCACATATTCTAGCACCAACACAGCATGCCTACAATGCTCGACAGTGCAACAAAGAACACAACAAGCAACAATACAGGACTGCAAAACAAGCCTTTTTAATCCCATCCACACAGACAGTTTTCCAGTTTCAGGACAGGCCTTCAGCATCTGGTCTTTTGCCATTGGGCTTCGACTTACAGTCCACTGATAGACCTTCTTCAGTATCAACCTACAGGCTAGCTAATGATGGGACCTCGAACTCCAGGCATGCCGAATGGCCATCCCTCATGCCTCAAGGTCGCACGGATTCCTGCCCACTAGCCTTTGATTGGAGCAGAGGCCTGAACCGCGTATGACCTACGTCACCCACCCACGTTGCTAGACCTTGAACATGGAATGCAGACCAAAGACTTGACATCTAACTCCTCCACATTCCTGGCCCTAAACCGTAATCTAATCTCCTACCTTCCCAAATACTAACCTAGCCTCTGACTCCCCTCTCTGTCTCCAGAACCAAACCCAAGAACTTAAAAGACAAATAAATCTAAATCATGATGTTGGCGGAGAATGTAGTGAGGCACCACCTTGAAAACAATTAACCAAATGTTTAATAAATCAACTTTCAGATTAATCAGGTGTATATTTTTTCTCTTAGCTTATGAATTCTATATAAAATAGCATAATTAAAGCCCATAAGACACAAGACCACAAGACATAGGAGTGGGAATAGGCCATTTGACCCATCGAGTCTGCTCTGCCATTTGACCATGGCTGATTTGTTTTCCCTCTCAACCCTATTCTCCTGCCTTTTCCCGTAATCTTTGACACGCTCACTAATAAAGAACTTATCAACCTTCACTTTAAATATACCCAAAGTCTTGGCCTCCACAGCTTTCCATGGCAATGAATTCCACAGATTAACCACTCTCTGGCTGAAGAAATTCCTCCTTCTCTCTGTTCTAAAGGGATGTCCTTGTATTAAGACCATAAGACAAAGGAGCAGAACTAGGCCATTCAGCCAATTGAGTTTTCTCCGCCATTCCATCGCGGCTGATCCCGGATCCCACTCAACCCCATACACCTGCCTTCTTACCACATCCTTTGATGCCCTGACCAATCAAGAAACGATCAGCTTCCGCCTTAAATATACACAGACTGCAGTCTGTGGCTGAGCGTTCCACAGATTCACAACTCTCTGGCTAAAAAAAAATCCCTCGTTACCTCTGTTCTAAAGGGTGACCCCTCAATTTTGAGGCCGTGCCCTCTAGTTCTGGATAGCCCCACTATAGGAAACATTCTCTCCATATCCACCCTATCTAGTCCTTTCAACATTTGATAGGTTTCAATGAAATGTTCCCCTCATTCTTCTAAACTCCAGCAAGTACAGGCCCAGAAACACCAAAACACTCCTCATATGTTAACCCTCTCATTCCTGGGATCATTTTCATGACCTTTCTCAACGTCTTCTCCAATGCAGCACGCCCTTTCTTTGAAAGGGGTCCAAAACTGCTCAAATGTGCTGTCAGAATAATGCATAGTAATGCCTCAGGCTAATGAGACCTGTCACCCTTTAGGCCCACCAGCTAAAATCTTTGCTTTCCAGCTGACATTAATTTATACACACTGACTGGGTTGTTTGCCAAGGACACAGAAAAAACTGTCAGCACCCAATAAGCTGCTACTGCAAGGATGTCCTATATACTCAACTTCCTGCAGCTGAAATATCAGCAGAGAAGATTATTTCCATATGGGTATACTTCCCCTATGAATAAAAAGTTCTCTTGCACCGAAATAGTGTAAATTTGCAACACCCTCAGCCCTCACTAACAAAAAAAACATAGCATCTTACATGGATAATGAATTTTAAACAGCTGGTTGATACTGCACTCAAATACCTCTTTGATATCAACAGCAGTCAGATTCAATTTGCCTCTGTAATTCAACTCTTCTCTCCCTTTGATCCAGGCCACAATAGGACCTGAATCAACACACACAAACTGCTGGAGGAACTCGGCAGGTCAGGCGGCATCTATGGAAATGAATAAGCAGTCAACCTTTTGGGCCGAGACCCTTCTTCGGGACTGATAGGAGACGAATTCTTCATTCTAAGATGCAAGATTGTTTATTGTCAAAATGATTGTAACTCCAGATCCAATGCGACAGAATAAACAACAAGCATAAGGTGAAGCGTGGAGTTCTGAATCTGCGATTCATGGATTGGACTCTTTCAGGTTTATGATTTCATATTCTGTGTTCTCCCCCATTCTTTCTATTTGCTATTGGCACATTGTGTGTGTGTGTGTGTGTGTGTGTGTGTGTGTGTGTGTGTGTGTGTGTGTGTATACGCGTGTGTTGGGAGGGGGTTGATGTTCCTGTTACCGCTTGCATGATTTGTTCAATTTTTTGTGCAAGGCGGGAGGGGTTCAGGTTTGGGGTTTGATGTTCTTCTTGAGACTTGCATGATTCCTTTCTTTTTACATGGGGGGGTGGATGTTTTTCTTTGAATGGCTTTCATGGTTTTCTTTGTTTTGTGGCTGTCTGGAGAAGACAAATCTCAGGGTTGAATACTGCATACATACTTTGATAATAAATGTACCTCGAACCTTGAAGAAAACAACAAATATAAAACAATGCTGTAAAACACGATGTACACGTAGACTAACAGGACGTGCAGTACATAAAGGTTATGTGTAGGTGGTGGTGGTGGGGTGGGTTACTGGGTGGAGGTGTTGCTCAGCCTGATGGTTTGAGCAAAGTAACTGTTTATGAATCTGCCGGTCTTGGCGTGGATGGTACATAGCCTCCTCCCTGGTGTAATTGGGACAAACAGTCCATGAGGAGGGTGGCTGGGATCCTTCCTGATGTTATTAACCACGTTCGGGCACCTTTCTGTATACATTGAGCCAATAGGCTGGTCCTGGACTTATTTCTTGAGCCAGTAGGCTGGTCCTGGACTTATTTCATGAGCCAGTAGGCTGGTCCTGGACTTATTTCATAATTTACTGGCATTATTTACATATTACTATTTAACTATTTGTGGTTCTATTATTATTTATTATTTATGGTGCAACTGTAACGAAAACCAATTTCCCCCGGGATTAATAAAGTATGACTGTGACTATGACATGACCCTAATGGTGGGTAGGCTGGTGCCACTAATCATCCACCAACTCCACTGTTGAAGTTTTGGTTGAATCGCTCTTTGCCTAGAACCTCCCCCTTGACCTTTCCACCATGGGTGACCCTACCAGGAGGTAAACATCAGGTGGCTAAACTCCAGTCAGCGTTGCTCTTGGGATCTTAGGAACACACACGCATCTCCACCATGACAAGGTGACGATCCTCGGAGAAGCCCCACTGGAGAGCCCTCCTGTCCGCTGCAGTGCAGTGTTTGTACCATGCCATGCGACCATTTGTGATATTCGTAATTGACTGCTTCAGTTGTCATAGCGTCAGAGAACACTACACCACAGAAATGGGCCCTGTCGTGTCATTAATCTGCCTAGTCTCATCGATCTGCTCTCGGACCATAGCCCTTCGTACCCCTCCCATTCAGTACCAGTTTCTGAAATGCTGAAAATGAACCTACATCCACCACTTCCACTGGCAGCTCATTCCACACTCTCACCACCCTCGGAGAGAATAGGTTTCCCCTCATGCTCCGCTTAAACTTTTCACTTTTCACCCTTAACCCGTGACCTCTAGTTCTAGTCTCACCCAATCTCAGTGGAAAAAGCCTACTTGCATTTACCCTATCTATACCCCTCATAATTTTGTATACCTCCATCAAACAGATACATCTTTGCAATTGCCTTCCAGCTTTATTCATTTATGTGGGGCTCTAAACAGCATCAAAACAGAAAATGCCAGGAAATCTCAGCAGGTCAGATAGCTTCAATCAGAACCAAAAAAGATTTGAAGCATCAGCTCAGTCTCTCTTTATGTCAAAACAAATTTGCCCTGCTGGGTTTTCCAGCATTTTCCATTTTGATTTCAGATTTCCACCATCTTGTGTTTTTTTTAAATTTCAGGGAGGATAACATGATTTACAGGTGACATACAGGCACAAGAATATGTGGATCGTGGATCAGCCTCTAGAGCCACCCAAGGACCCACCAATAAACAACCCCTTAGGACAGGAGTTCCCAACCTTTCTTTATGCAATAACCATATAACAATTACAGCACGGAAACAGGCCATCTCGGCTGTTCTAGTCCATGCCGAACTCTTACTCTCACCTAGTCCCACCGACCTGCACTCAGCCCATAACCCTCCATTCCTTTCCTGTCCATATACCTATCCAATTTTTCTTTAAATGACAATATCGAACCTGCCTCTACCACTTCTACTGGAAGCTCGTTCCACACAGCCACCACTCTCTGAGTGAAAAAGTTCCCCCTCATGTTACCCCTAAACTTTTGCCCCTTAACTCTCAACTTATGTCCTCTTGTTTGAATCTTCCCCACTCTCAGTGGAAAAAGCCTATCCACGTCAACTCTATCTATCTCTGTCATAATTTTAAATACCTCTATCAAGTCCCCCCTCAACCTTCTATGCTCCAAAGAATAAAGACCTAACTTGTTCAACTTTTCTCTGTAACTCAGGTGCTGAAACCCAGGTAACATTCTAGTAAACCTTCTCTGTACTCTCTCTATTTTGTTGACATCTTTCCTATAATTTGGTGACCAGAATAGTGCCCCGCCATTAACTTTGGGGTCCATTGACCCCAGGTTGGCAACCCCTGCCTTTGGAGAACATTATATTTCACTGGCGTGATCACACGACAACTACAGGTAACATTGCACACAGTGAACAGATTTGTCCTCATAAATCATTCAATTCTTCCACACGATCATCTCCTTGTATCACAAAACTGCAAACATCCTCTATTACTTTGATTGGGATCAAGTTTGGATGAACCAGACTTAGCCAATTTCTGCTACTTAAGTTTTTTTTAAAAGGAGACTTTCTCCCAGGGTGGAAAAAGCCAATATGAACAGGGTTAATACTGAGGGAATTGGAGGAAAGTTTGGGGGGGAATTTTTTTCAAAACACAGAAAATGGTGGATGCCTCAAATGCACTTCTTGGTGGTGAGACACTCAGACAATAGGGATATTTAAAAGTCCCTTAAACGAGCATATTGATGCAGTGAGCAGTTTGGAGGCGAGTTTGGTGGGGGTGGGGATGTTAGAGGTAGTATTTTTTAAAACACAGAGAGCGGTGGGTGCATGGAATGCACTGCCAGGAATGGTGGAAGAAGTAGACACCTTCGGGGCATTTAAAAATACCCTTAGATAGACATATGAATGATAGAAAAAGGAGGGCTATGGAGGAGCGAAGGGTTAGATTGATCATACGGTAGGTTATAAGTTCAGCACAACATTGTGGTCTGAAGGGCCCGTTGTGTTCTATGTTAACACTAAGTGGGTGCAACTATGATTTTCCTACCTTAACTTGTGCAATTTCCATACTGTCTGAAAGATTTTGCTCAAAACCGTATATTTTTATTCATGAAACAGAATGCAACTCCTTCTTCCCAAAATATACTTTCTTATTTTTGCCAAAATCCATAAATGTACAGGCACTCATGTAAAGGCACAGACTTAGTATAGAGGAACATCCACTTGCAACATAATGAGGAGGAATTTCTTTAGTGAGAAGGTAGTGAACCCAAGAAATTCACTTCCACAGATGGCAGTGGAGGCCAAGTCGTTGAGTACATTTAAAGCAGAGGTTGATAGGTTCTTGATTGGTAAGGCTTTAAAATGCTATGGGGTGAAAGCAGGAGAGTGGGCTGAGAGGGATAATAAATTTGCCATGATGGAATGGTGGAGCAGACCCAATGACCTTTTGGTTTTATGGTCTGAAACAAATCCCGAAACATCGACTGTACCTCTTCCTGTAGATGCTGCCTGGCCTGCTGCGTTCACCAGCATTTTGTGTGTGTTGTCACAATTTAAGGTCGAGTCTTCAAGACTTGACTTTATGTTGAACAAACATAGGAAGTAAAGTTGAAAATGGTAGCACAGATTAAAATCAATTATTTAGACTAAAAGAAATAGGAGCAAATTAGACCATTCAGCCCATCATTCTGCTCTTCCATTCCATCGTGGCTGATCCATTATTCCTCTCAAAATCGCCCTCCTGCCTTCTCCCTGTAACCTTTGATGAATCAAGAACTCCATTAACCTCCTTTAAATATGACTTGACCTCCACAGGCTTCTGTGACAATGAATTCCACAGTTTCATCACTTACCCCCTGGCGAAAGAAATTCCTCCACATCTCTTGTACTAAAAGGAAGTCCTTCTATTCAGAGACCGTGTCCTATGGCCCTAGATTCCCCCACTACAGAAAACATCCTCTCCACATCCACTCTATCCAGGCTTTTCAATATTTGATGAAGAATGAGGGGGAGGGGAGGTCTCATTGAAATGTAAAATCCAGCAGGTACAGGCCCAGAGCCATCAAATGCTCCCCATGTGTTGACCCTTTCATTGCCGGAATCAATTTCATGAACCTCCTCTGGACATTCCCCAATGCCAGCACATCTTTTCTTTGCCAAGGGACCTGAAATTGCTCACAATACTCCAAGTACGGTCTAACCAAGGCTCTGTAAAGTCTCAGCTTTATTTGTGAAGATTAGCTTAAGTTCAGTGAGACTGGAGAATAAAATATTAAAATCCACAATAGGCACAAAAAAAATTGGTGAACACCAAATTAATGTTTCAGAGAGAAATGTCAACTTTCTATAATTAGCATTGGTATGACTGGAATCCTTGGAATATCACACACAATAAGGCAACATAATCAAGAATGGTAACAATGTAACTTGCAATGACAAAAATACAGAAATCAAATATAATGGAATTCAAACAAGGTCAGAAAATAAGAGAACAATGCAAATGGTGAGTGAGTCACTCTTTAAAACTGATAGAGCAGCTTATATGTTCTATTTGTGTGTCCTTAACCAGGTTGGGTGTACATGCCCAAATGGCATTCCTATGCAAGTTGTACACTTACAGTACCTTGTGTCATATCTGAATCCCACAACTGTTTTGAGTCAGGAAGGACCATGTCAAAGTGATAAACACTAATGATTCTGCAGATGCTGGAAATCCAGAGCAACGCACTCTAAATGCCGGAGGATTTCAGCAGACCAGGCAGCAGATATGGAGATGAATATACAGTCAACATTTCGGGCCAAGAACCCTCATCAGGACTGGGAAGGAAGAGGGAAGAAGCCAGAATGAAAGGAGGGGGGAGAAGGAGTACAAACTGGAAAGTGTTAGGTGAAATCATACACAAGAGAAAATCCGGAGATGCTGGAAATCCAAGCAACACACACAAAATGCTGGAGGAACTCAACAGGCCAGGCAGCATCTATGGAAAAGAGCACAGTCGGTGTTTCGGGCCAAGACCCTTCATCTGATGGGGTGAACAGAGAAGTGATAGAAAAGGTAAAGGGCTGAAGTAGAAGGAATCATTTTATTTATTTATTTTAGAGATAGCGTGAAATAGGCTCTTCTGCCTCAACAAGCCGCACTGCCCAGAAACCGACCTATTTAACCCAAGCCTAGTCACAGGACAATTTACAATGGCCAACTAACCTACTACCTGGTACGTCTTTGGACTGTAAGGAGAAACCGGAGCATCCGGAAGGAACTATTGTACTCATGGGAAGGAAGGTACAAACTTGCTTACAGATGACACTGGAATTGAACTCTGAACTCCAGAATGCCTAAGCTGTAATAAAGTCACACTAACTGCTACACTGTCATGGCGCCTAGATCAAAGTGGTAGTCATTATGCACAACAGATATCTGTGCATTTAGATTCCATTTATTCTCTGCAGTAAACAAGTTGAACACAGCATATAAATAGCTAAAAGTCTTTTTTAAAACATACTGCTGATGTCATTGATGCTACCACACAATGTTATATAACACAAACTCGAGTTGTAAGTACTGTGATCAAGCAGGAAGAGATACCTTCAAATCTATTTATAGCTAACGTCATCTCAATCATTTAGCCAAATCTACATAATATCAAATATTTATGGGCACCAAGATACCTTTGCTCACAAGCACTTAACCCAATCACACCATTTATAGCGTACAACCCTATGACATCATTTGGTTTTGCATTAGAATCATTATTCCCATTTCACCAATTATTGGATAAGTTCTTACGAAAAAAATATACATGCATTTGGAAAAGCCAAGACATATTAGTGATAGCCGGTGTGTCTTACGAACTTGATTGAGTTTTTCAGCAAGTAATGAGGGCAGAGCAGTGGATGTTTTATACAATTTATTTTTTTTATTCAGAGATACAGCACAACTGAACCACGCTGCCCAGGAACCCACCTATTTAATAACAGCCTAATCACAGGGCTTGGGTGGCAGGGTGGAGATATGTCTCTACCAAAGAAGGTGTAAGGTGTTCCTTCCCTCTGCTAGCCTGCAGATCACCCTTGGGCAAGGTGTAGCACCTGCTTAACCCCACAGATCAGGGTCACATGAAGCCTTGGGACCAGCTGGTCATATGAGCAGCTGGTGCATGTCACAAGTCCTGGTTATACGGTCACTGACACCAGGCAGACAATCACTAAAGAGTATTGATAATGGTTGGGGTCACCCATCTTGAAAAGACACTGCCCAGAAGGCAATGACAAGCCACTTCTGTAGAAAACATTTTCCAAGAACACTCATAGTTGTGAGATCATCATGATCGCCCACGTCATACGACATGGCACACAATGAACAAGCGAATCACAGAACAGTTTACAATGGCCAAGTAACCCACTAAGTGGTACATCTTTGGACTGTGGGAGGAAACTGGAGCATCCCCAGAAAACCCACATGCTCACAGAAGGAATGTACAAACTTGTTTACAGTCAACGCTGGAATTGAACTCTGATCTCCAGAATGCCCTGAGCTGTAAAAGTGTCGCCACTAACCGCTCCACTACCATGGTGCCTAGGTCTAAGTAATGGTCGTTATCTACATAACAGATTTCTGTGCAAATAGATTCAATTTATTCTACAGGGGGCGGGTGAGGTCTGGGCCTGATGTCCCGCTCACCCAGGGAAAGTGAACGTGCAATACATCGCCTCTCCTTTCCTGGTGTAGTGATCACTGCGTGGTCACCGTCTGGCCTGCTAGGCAGGAGGCCACTGCAAATGGCCTCTCCTACATTACCTCGTCCGTAGCAACACCTTCTCGCCGGTGCCCCCCGTTTCCACTGAGCTTGCTACGTCATGGCACGACCGAGTGTCCGGCGGTATAACTGGATGGGTAGGCTGGGCTCGTTAGCCTTGGTTGGCAGCCAGCCTAAGAGAAGGACAACTCTGAATCCAGACCCGGGCAGGCGGGGCTCGTTAGCCTTGTCAGGCCATCCACCTCGGAGAAGGACACTCCGACGTAAATCCTACGACCCGAGGACCTCGCTGTCACCGTCCCAGCTTGCTAGGCTATGGCAGATGAACCCTGGGTGTAAAGGGTGGGGCCAGTACCGCGCACACTGCACTCCACCTAAAATACGATTGTGCAGGCCAAAGGACGTGCCACGTCTACGACCATCCTCCCCCCATTCACCAAGCCCTGCAGTGATGGGAAAGGGGCAAAAACAGCAGGTGGAAGATGGAGGATCATCGCCTGCCCGGGATTGTGCTGTATGGCAAACTCTCCACTGGCCACCATGACAGAGGGGCACCGAAGAAGAGGTACAAGGCCTCTCTAAAGAAACCCCTTGGTGCTTGTCACATTGACCATCGCCAGTGGTCTAATCTAGCCTCCGATCGCAAGGCCTAGCAACACACCATTCACCAGTCTCTCTCCTCCTTCGAGAACGCATGCAGGGCTGGCATTGTGGACAAAAGGAGAAGGAGGAAGAACCATGACACAGCAGCACCAAACCCAGAACAGAATTTTCCTTGCAGCCACTGTGGCTGGACCTGCCTGTCCCGTATTGGCCTCGTCAGCCACCAGCAAGCCTGTAGGAGACGTGGACAGCCCTCCTTCATTCACAAAGCCAAGCCATGAGATTCTACAGCAAACAATTTGAACACAGTATATTTATAGCTAAATCCTACTTAAATACATACTACTGATATCATTGATGCTACCACACAATGTTATATATTTCAAATTAGAGTTGTAAATCGAGTGATCAAGCAGGAAGAGGAACCTTCAGACCTAGCTAACGTCTCAGTCATTTAGCCAAAAGCACAGAATATCCAATATTTATGGGCACCCAAGATAACTCTGCTCACAAGTACTTCCACCAGTCACACCAATTAAAGTGTACAGCCCTATGACATCACTTAGTTTTGCATTAGAATCATTCCACCACGGTCCTGTATTGGTTGGCGCGACACTATTACAGCTCAGGGGCATTGGAGTTCAGAGTCCAATTCCGATATCATCTGTAAGGAGTCTGTATATCCTCCTCGTGGAATGCAGGAATGTATGGGTTTTCTCCAGATCCCTCCCACAGTCCATAGATGTATCGGTTAGTAGATTGATTGGTCATTGTAAACTGCCCTGTGATTAGTCTCGGGATAAATCTGGGGTTCCTGGACATTGCGACTCGAAGGGCCGGAAGGGCCCATTCCACGCTGCATCTCTAAATAAATAAACAACATTTCACCAATTTTGAATTTAAAAAATCTTGCATCTGGAAAAGCCAAGACATATTGGGGATAGTCAGTGTGTCTTACAAAGTTGTTTGAATTTTCTAGGCAGCTAATAAAAATGATTGATGAGGCTAGAGTAGTAGACGTTGTATACATGGACTCTTGTACGGCTCATAACATTGTTGCTCATGTTTCGCTGATTAAGTCAAAATCAAAGGCGAAGTAAATTTAATATCAAAGTATGTATACATCATCAAATAGTACCTTGAGATTCATTTTCTCGCAGGCATTTACAGGAGAAATACAATAGAACCTATTAAGGACCACACAGAGACAAAGACTGACAAATAACCAATGTGCAAAAGAAGACGACAAATTGTGCAAATAAACAAACAAACAAACAAATAAATAAATCTGAATCAGGTTTAATATCATTGGTATATATCATGAAATCTGTCCATACATGACCTCCTCTACTGCCATAATGAGGCTAAACTCAAGCTGGAGGAGCAACACCTCATATACTGTCTAGGTAGCCTCCAGCCCCTTGGTATGAACATAGAATTCTCCAACTTCCGGTAATTCCCTCCCCCTCCCTTCCCCTATCCCTATGTCACTCTGCCCCCTCCCCCAGCTGCCTACCACCTCTCTCATGGTTCCGCCTCCTTCTACTACCCATTGTGTTTTCCCCTATTCTTTCTTCACCTTTCCTGCCTATCACCTCCCTACCTCCCTTCCCCCACCCCTTCATCTTTCCCCTTACTGGTTTTTCACCTGGAACCTACCAGCCTTCTCCTTCCCACCCTCCCCCCACCTTCTTTATAGGGCCTCTGCCCCTTCCCCCTACAGTCCTGACGAAGGGTTCCGGCCTGAAACGTCGACCAATTTTTTCCACGAATGCTGCCCGACCTGCTGAGTTCCTCCAGCGTGTTGTAAGTGTTGCTTTGACCCCAGAATCTGCAGATTATTTTGTGTTCATGAAATCTGTTGTCTTGTGGCAGCAATACAATGCAATATTGTACATAATAATAGAGAAAAAACTGTCAATTATGGTTTTAAAAAGATAAATAAAATAGTTAAATTAAATAAGTAATACAAAAATAAAAATAACAAAAAGTATTGAGGTATCATTCATGGGTTCAATGTCCATTCAGAAACTGGATAGTAAATGGGAAGAAACAGTTTCTGGATCGCTGAACCTTCAGGTTTCAGTACCTCCTTCCTGATGAAAATTGAGAACAAGGCATGTCCTGGGTGATGGGGTCCCCATCAATACATTACACATTATATTGAGAATGTAAATTGTAGGATCCTTGAAAGGCAGTACAAAGGTCATGTTCAGTGATCAGCTCAGATTTGAGGTGAGTGAATTTTCTGCACTGGTTCAGAAGCCTCGTGGTTGTGAGATAATGTCCCTGAACCTGGTGGTGAGGGAACCAATGCTCCTGTACTTCCTGAAGGATGGTAATAAGGCACACGGGATGCATGAAGACTTGGTTGATTGGATTCAAAATTAGCTTGGCCACAGAAGACAGACGAGAGTGGTGAGAAGTGCTATTCTGTCTGGAGGTCTGTGATAAGTGATGATCCACAAGAATAAGTACTGGGACCTCTGTCCTTTTGTAACTTATATTAATGATTTGGCTGAACGTGTGGATGTGCTAATTACAAACTTTGCAAATATCATAAAAAACAGGTAGAATCGATAACGAGGAAGTTTGTCAAAATATCCAGCTGGATTTAGACCAGTTGTAACTGTGGACAGAGAAAAGGCAAATAAAGCTTAATGTGGAAAAGTGTGAGGTATTGCACTTTGGGATATCAAATGTAAGTGGAGAGTATAAAGTAAATGGCAGACCCAAGCAGAGTAGTGAAGTAGAAACTGATCTTGGGGAGGAAGTCCACAGCTTCCAGAAAGTAGACAAGCTGGTTAGAGGGCATGCAGCATGCTTCCATTCATTGGTCAGGGTAAGTGAGAAAAAGAAAGTCACATTACAGTTGTACAAATCATGTTGGTTGGGCCATATATGGAATACTGTATGCAGTTCTGGCTTCTGCATTACAGGAAGTTCAAAAGCCACAGGTATTACTACAGCTCAATAAAACCCTGGCTAGATCACACTTGAGATATGATGTTCGATTTGGGTCACCTATTATAGGAAAGATATATAAGCTTTATAGAGAGTGCAGAAGAGGTTTACCAGAATACTACATGAATTAGAGAGCATGTTTTATGAGGATAAGTTGAAGGAGCTAGGGTTTTTCTCTTTGGAGCGACAGAGGATGAGAGGAGACTTGAAAGATGTGTATAATATGGTAAGAGGCATTGATCAAGTGAATAGCCAGAGAATTTTTCTCCCCTGGGCAGAAATGGCTAATACCTGAATGCATGACTTTTAGGGTGATTAGAGGAGTGCGTGTGTGTGTGTGTGGGGGGGGGGGGGGCCACGGGAGGTAGGTGAAGGCCAGAGGTAAGTTTACACAGAGTGGCGACTGCATGGAATACCCTGTCAGGGGAGGAGGTACAGGCAGAGAGCACTGCCTCAGAATAGAAGGATGTCCCTTTAAGACAAAGAGGATGAGTTCCTTTAGTAACAGCCGGTGAATCTAAAGTAGAAAGTTCAAAATAAATGTATTATCAAAGTACATACATGTACCATATACAGCTCTGAGATTCATTTTCTTGTGGGCATCCTCAATAAATCCAGAATAGAATACCAACCATAATAAAATCAATGAAATATCGCATCAACTTGGGTTTTCAGCCAGTATACAAAAACAACAAACTGTGCAAACACAAAAAGAAAGTAATACTAACAATAAATACACGAAATGAAAGTCCCTCAAAGTGAGTCCATAGCTGATGGGGCAAGTGAAGTTGAGCTGTTATCCTTTCTGGTTCAAGAACCTGATGATTGAGGGGTAATAATTATTCCTGAACCGGGTGGGTTAAGTCCTGAGGCTCCTGTACCTCCTTCCCAATGGCAGCAGTGAGAAGAGAGCATGTGGAATTCATAGCCATAGGCTGTGGAGACCAAGTCACTGAGTACATTTAAAGTGGGTGTCTATGAGCGGCCTATCACTGTGTGGCTCACCATGGTAGGCAGGTAGGCCTCTCTGCCTCATGTGGTGTCTCCCTCTTACGATGAATGTCAGTGATATCTTAGGAGGGTATCGTGGGTCTGCGTTTATGGACTGTGGGCATTTTCAGACTTATGGTTTTTATATTCTGTGTTTTTTATTGCCCATTCCTTTTCCGTTTTGTTACGTGAGGGGAAGGGGTTTGGGGATTGATGGTCTATGGAGTTCTGTTAGTTATTTGTGTGGGGAAGGCATTGTTTTTTGGGGGGGTTGATGTCCTTGTTCCATTTTGTGGGGAGGGGGGTGGCTTTGAAGGTTGATGATCAAGATGCCATATATTTTTATGAAGCGGTAGGGTTTGATGTTTCTCTCTGAATGACTTTCATGCTCTTTCTTTGTTCCGTGGCTACCTGGAGAGGACAAATTTCAGAGTTGTATATGGATACATATTTTGATAATAAATGAACCTTTGAACCTTTGATAGGTTCTTAATTAATAAGGTCTTCATAGGCTAGGGGGTAGAAGGCAGGAGAATGAGGTAGAGAGGGAAAATAAATCAGCCATGATCAAATGGTGGAGCTGACACAATGGGCCAGATATCCCAATTCTGCCCCTCTGTCTTACTCTCTTAAAACATCATGTTTGAAATATAGGAATCCACCTTTCCTATTTAGATTTCTACCCACTCAAGAGTACTCAACCTCCAACACCAGGACAAGCCCATCGGTCATTTAACAGCCTGAAAAAATATTTAGAAAAGAAAGAAAACAAATAACCAGATTCTCTGAATGGAAAGTTAGACACTGGGGAGGAAATGAAATTGTATTTTGACAGGCAAAAGGAATCAGAATCAGATTTATTATCACTGACTTAATTGTATGACATGAAATTTGTTGTTTTCAGCAGCAGTGCAAAGACACAAAATTACTATAAGTTACAAAAGTAAATAAATTATGTAAAAAAAAAGGAATGAGTGTTCAAGTCCCATTTTGCCAGAGACTTGAGGTAAACCCTTTCATGAAAATCTGAGGAGCCAGCGTACAAAATGATGTCCCATTTTCCTAAGGAAATGTTTTTTCAAGAGGAAATTTAAACTGTTGTTCAGGGCATTCTTTCAAAGAGCAGAATTATTCCACCATGTCCTAATCAACATCTATTCCAAAAAAACCAGCATCGTAGCAGGTGTTATGCATGACTGTGGCACACTTCGATGTACTCAATTAATAGAATTTAGAAACCATATTGAAAAGTACAAAACTTAGAGAGGTTTCAATAGGCTGAATGCATGGAGGATATTTCCATTGGCTGAGAGGTCCAAAACCACAGATACAAGCATCATGGAAACAAGCCCTACAACTCAATGTCTGTGCTAACCATTTACACTAACCTTACATTACTCCCAGGGTGTATGGGGTGTCCAGGGAGGGGTTGCGCCTCTGGTGAAGGGGCTTGTCACAACCATTCCAGGTTAGCTCACTCACCTTTGGTTCCCAGCAGACACTCAGCTCTCACCTGTGACTCCAGGTGGCTGTTTGCAAGCGACAGCACCCCGGTACACCACTTCGACAGGCGGTTTGGACCAGGTATGGGTAACCGGTGACCTCATGCCTCGGTGAGGTAGGGACATGACTGGGTGGATGAGATCTACAGTGAGATCCTACAGCCAGGAAAGCGTTTCGGCAATGCTCCGTGCAGAGCAAAAGACATGACAAGGCACAGAAGACGTCATGGTCATCCACTACCACCGAGAAAGACATCATTTTGTGACGCTTGTTCATACCACTGGACCTGGACTTCTGAGGTCGAGAAAATGGAACTGCTCCAGTGCAAAGGCTTTTCCACTTTAAAAACTCTCTCGCACAGGTTTTCTGTCATCGTCAGATACAATGGACAACCACCATATTAATCACATTCTCTTCACGTCCCCATCAACTCTCCCCAGATTCTGTTACTCACCTATTCACCAGTGCCCAGCCTGCATCCACTGCAAACTTCAAGCCACAGAAATAAAATGACGTTTTATAAGTCACCATAATTCCCCACAAGACTTGCCAGATTAGAACATATGTTTGCAATCCCATTAACAGTATCTAAAAATAATAATACGTGGCAGTCAATACATAAAGGGAAAGGATGTAACAACCTCAAATTTATGTTCCTTGCCTTTAGAGAAGTGGATCACTACACCACCAACTCCAGTTATACTAAACAGGCTGATGTAAAAACTCCAAAACCACAGATATTTTCACTGCTTTTTTTTTAATGTTTCCCACACCTCCCCCCCCCACTTCACAGATTCCCCTCACAGTACTAAAGTCACATTATATTGCTTCATAACACAGGTGGGGTTCAATCTAAAGAAGTGTGGTGATTCACTTTGGAAGGGTTAATGGCAGGATTCTTAACAGTGTGAAGGAACCAGGGAATCTTGGGGTACACATCCATTGATCCTTCAGTTGCCGCACAAGTTGATAGGGTTCCAAGTTTACTACCAAAGTTATTTAGAATGACGGTGAGCAATCAGGCAAATAACTACAAAAGGCCAAACAAGAGAAAATCCAAGCAACACACACAAAATGCTGGAGGAACTCAGCAGGCCAGGCAGCATCTATGGAAAAGAGTGAACAGTCGACATTTCGGGCCAAGACACTTCATGAGTCCTGATGAGGGGTCTCAGCCCGAAATGTCGACTGTTAACCCTTTTCCACAGATGCTCCCCGGCCTGCTGAGTTCCTCCAGCATCTTGTGTGTGTTAACTTGAAAGGACCAGTGCTTTAAGAATAATCCCATTGCAAATTATTTTACCCTACACAAGCTTCTTCAACACATTGTGGTCTCCTGTTCATTCTGAATATCGCTCATCCCACCAGTGAAAATTATGCCTCCGGGCTTACACTCTTCACTTTGAGACCACACACTCTGAAGTTCAATGGAAATCAGCCAAATAAATCTTTCATATGGTGTATTTTTTTTAGATTGTTACTGTCAAGTTGCTTGAAGCTGCTGCTGATCAGAAGGTCCATTAGAGGCTGAGAGAAAGCAAGCTGGATTTGTCTCCCTTGGCATTATTGAATACACACATAGGCAACACTGCCTTCCAATTTTTGCCTGCCTTCTGATTGTTGCACGCTCTTCGCGGCCTGAGCCAAACACCGCCAGCTAAAAAACCACTGCACTAAACTGTTCCGGCACTTGTAGCTTCTCAGCACTCAGAAGCCATGACTGCTTCAAGCAGCATCTTGTCTGAGCAATTTGCACAGTTTGATGCTTTATTGAAGAATATGTGACCATCCAGGCTCGAGTAACCATCTGCAGCAGTGCAGCAAGCCACATCAGTTATCTTCTAAACCCCTGTTTAGACCACACTTGGAATATTGTGTTCAGACCTAGTCTCCTCGTTATACGAAGGAGGTGGAAGCTTAGAGAGGAGATTGACAACAATGCTGGCTGGATTGGAGAGCACTTCTTATGAGGACAGGTAGAGTGAGCTAGGGCTTTTCTCTCTGGGGTGGAGGAGGATAAGAGGTGACTTGATCGAGGTGTACAAGGTGATGCGGCACAGATCGAGTGGACAGCCAGAGACTTTTTCCTTGGGCGTAAATGGCTAATACTGAGGGTGTGCAATTTTAAGGTGATTGGAGGAAAGTATGGGAGGGGGAATGTCAGTGTTAAGTTTTTTTTTCTCTACACAGAGAGTGGTGGGTACCACTCTTAAATAAGCATATATATAGATTAAAGAAAAATGGAGGGCTATGGTTAGATTGATCTCAGAGTAGGTTAAAAATTCAGCACAACGTTATAGGGCAAAGAGCTATTTTGTGCTAAAATGTTCTATGTCCTATGTTCTAAATTGGACTGCTATAGAACTGATTCAAGGCAAATCAGCTAAATGGGAACATCAAGCCAACTTGTGTGACAAAGCAAAAATAATACAAGCAGAAGAGGCTCTGCAGATGCTGAAAACCCAGAGAAACACACACAAAATACTGGAAGAACTCAGCAGGTCAGGCAGCATCTGTGGGGAGGAATAAACAGTTGACATCCCGAGCTGAGACTCTTCCTCAGGACCTGATGAAGGGTCTCAGTACAGAACGTTGACTGCTTATTCATCTCCAAAAAAAAAAAAAAATAAAGCTAGATATCATTCAAAAAAAAACAAATGAAAACTGATCACAGCCAAGATCCAAATTTACTACCAAAACTATCTGGAATGGTGGGCAATCAGGCAAATAACCAGAAAAGACAGGTGTTTTAACAATAATCCCAATCAGAGTTACTTTAGCCTGGCTACGTGTAACACCTGCCTTATCTGGAACCCACACAAGCTTCTTCAACACACTGGTTTCCTGTGCATTCTGAACATCATTCACCCTACCAATGACAATTATGCCTTAGACTCTCAAATTAAAGACCATACGCTCCTGAAGTTCAATGGAAATCAGCTAAATAAGTCTTTCAGGTCGTGTTTTTTTTTGTTAAATTGTTAATGGCAACCTGTTTGCAGCTGTTCCTGATAAGAAGGCCACCTACTCTTCTTCAGAAAACCAACCGGGATTGTGTCTGGATTTGATGCTTCATAGTATATATAGATTCGCATGCTCCAGAAAGATCAGAATTCAGCCAGCACAATAGTTCAGGTCAGCCATTGAAGACAACCATGTTAAAGACGTCCCAAGAAGATGGTGCTGGCAAGACACAGTGACACTTTGTGGGCAGCTAACAAAACTATGAACAATTCTACTAAATAATACTTTTTCAGGACTACAATCACTGCAATCCGCTTTTGAATGTTCTGTACAACCAGCGTTTTATGCAGAGGTTGATAGCTTCTTGATTAGTAAGGGCATCAAAGGTTACAAGGAGAAGGCTGGAGAATAAGAGGGAAAATAAATTAGCCGCGATCGAATGACGGAGCAGACTGATTGGCCTAATTCCGTTCCTATGCCTTATGGTGAATGAAAATGGAGATACCTTTAATGTTCAAAGTTTGATGGCACAAAGGTTGGAGGTGTTGTGGATAGTGTGGATGGCTGTCAGAGATTACAGCGGGACATTGATAGGATGCAAAACTGGGCTGAGAAGTGGCAGATGGAGTTCAGCCCAGATAAGTGTGAAGTAGTTCATTTTGGTAGGTAAAATATGATGACAGAATATAGTATTAATGGTAAGACTCCTGGCAGTGTGGAGGATCAGAAGGATCTTGGGGTCCGAGTCCATAGGACACTCAAAGCAGCTGCGCAGGTTGACTCTGTGGTTAAGAAGGCGTACGGTGTATTGGCCATCATCAATCGTCGGATTGAGTTTAGGAGCCGAGAGGTAATGTTGCAGCTATATTGGACCCTAGTCAGACCCCATTTGGAGTACTGTGCTCAGTTCTAGTCGCCTCACTACAGGAAGGATGTGGAAGCCATAGAAAGGGTGCAGAGGAGATTTACAAGGATGTTGCCAGGATTGGGGAGCATGCCTTATGAGAATAGGTTGAGTGGACTCGGCCTTTTCTCCTTGCAGCGACGGAGGATGAGAGGTGACCTGATAGAGGTGTATAAGATGATGAGAGGCATTGATTGCGTGGATAGTCAGAGGCTTTTTCCCAGGGCTGAAATGGTTGCCACAGGAGGACACAGGTTTAAGGTGCTAGGGAGTAGGCACAGAGGAGATGTCGGGGTAAGATTTTTATTCAGAGAGTGGTGAGTGCGTGGAATGGGTTGCCGGCAATGGTGGTGGAGACGGATACGATAGGGTCTTTTAAGAAATTTTTAGATAGGTACATGGAACTTAGCAAAATAGAGGGCTATAGGTAAGCCTAGTAATTTCTAAGGTAGAGGCATGTTCGGCACAACTTTGTGGGCCGAAGGGCCTGTATTGTGCTGTAGGTTTTCTATGTTTCTATGTTCAAAGTACTTTTTAATATCGTTGTATAAATTATACAACCATGAGATTCGTCTGCTTACAGGCAGCCACAAAACAAGAAACCTGAAAGAACCTAATTTTTAAAAAAAAAAGACCAACACCCAATGCGCAGAGAGAAAAAAAGAAATCAAATCAAATACTGCAACAATAGAGCAAGCGTCAGCAGTCAGAACAAAACTGAGTCCATAAACCCAAAGTTAGAGCTGCTGGAGTGGGCCCGTAACAAAATGTACAAGGCAACATGATATCATAGAGGTTAGTGCATCGCTTTACAACACCAGTGAGCACCGATTGGGGTTCAATTCCCATTGCTGTTGTAAGGAGTTTGTACATCCTCCCCATGACTGTGTGGGTTTCCTCAGGGTGCTCTGGTTTCTTCCCAAATTCCAAAAGAGCTGAGCGGTTAGGCTTTATGAGTTGGGGGCATGCTATGTTGGCACAGGAAGTGTGGAGGCACTCACGGGCTCCCTAGCACAATCCTCGCTGATCCGATTTGACACCAGTGACACATTTCACTGTTTGAACATACATGTGGCAAACTTAGCTAATCTTTAAAAGCAAACCTAGAAGTGCAAAATGAAAAATTTGCACAGACTGGAATGAGAATGGCTGGAGCAACACACACACACACACACACACACACACACACACACACACACACACACACACAAAATTGCTGGAGGAACTCAGCAGGTCAGGCTGCATCTATGGCGAGGAATAAACAGTCAGCGTTTTGGGGACATTAACCTTCATCAAGACTGACACTCCAAAGGATTCTACTTCCAAATTAATATCACAATGATATACCTGAAAATTACAACTGAAGAGTTTGCTGTTATGTGCTTTGGAAAATGCTGGGTCTTTGAGCAACACAACTCAAAAACAAATCTATCATTCTCTGGCAGCAGCTGTGACATTGTTAATTCTATTCTGTATGTAATAAAGAAACAGAACCTTATTTTATTTTGGTCCAGCTGATAATGCTGTAAAGAGCTATTTCTCTAAATCATGGCAGTCCACCCGTTCAATTGTAATCTACTTACATTTCCTGAATAAAGTACTTAAACCAAATTGATAAGTGAAACAGGCTTCTTTTGTGTCACACTTTTGGCTGTGAAATGCCAGATCTCAGTAACTATCAACTACCATGAGGGGTGATTGATAAGTTTGTGGCCTAGGGTAGGAGGAGTCAATTTTAGAAAACCTAGCACATTTATTTCTCAACATGGCCCCCTCCTACATTTACACACTTAGTCCAGCAGTCGTGGAGCATACAGATCCCGCCTTTGTAGAAGTCGGCGCCTTGGACCTCCAGAAAGTGGTCCACACAGCAAAGGTGATTGATACGTTCGTGGCCTACGGCAGAAGGAGGTGAGTTATACAGCTCTCATTACACGCACGTGCAGTTCAACTCTTTGAGTGATTATGCAGAAAGTTTGAAGTTCATATCTTCTACCTTAGGCCATGAACGTATCAATCACCCCCGCTGTGAACCACTTTCTGGAGGTCCAAGACGCCGGCTTCAACAAAGAAGGGATCCGTATGCTCCACGACCGCTGGACTACGTGTGTAAATGTAGGGGACCATGTTGAAAAATAAATGTGCTAGGTTTTCTAAAATTGACTCCTTCTACCCTAGGCCACGAACTTATCAATCACCCCTCATAAGTTGTCGGAAGGAAGGGTTAAATTAATCTTAGAGTAGATTAAAAGGTCGGCACAACATTGTGGGCTGAAGAGCCTGAACTGTGCTGTACTGTTCCAGATGTAATACAATGGACGACAGTGGGGATGGCCAATATCCAAGAATAATATTTATCCATCATATACTTTGAAAAATGAGAATTATGCAAAAGGTAGTTTCCTTACATTAACTTTCAACTTACTATCCTGTCATGTCACCTGACTGCTCAGTCAAAATGGCAGTAATCACTGAAAATTTTTGAATCTCCATGGGATGTCTCTGAAGTTTTAAGTGAAGCGAGGCATTGTCTTTCTAAGCTTCATTTGCAAGCTCAGCACTGAAGAAACAAGGACAGTTTGCAGAAAAACAGAATACCAGGGAAGCTGGGTACCTTACTATGGACTCTTTTCTTGCATCACTAAATGCACCGTATCATCCAAATTGCCAGAATTTTAACTACGCTCCAGCTGACAACTGCACAGTATCACAGGTGGAAATTAAGCCAAGTGAACTGAGAAGATTTCCTTCACCTTGAGTGGTGCCATGGAATCTCCAACATTCAGGAAACCTTCCGACAATTTTAGGCATCCATGCACAACCCCTGTATCCTTGCTGACAATCTACACTCATCTCATTTTTACCTCTCACATGACTTTCAATTCCACCTACCATCCCCCCCCACACACATTCTTCTGTCATCCAAGTACTCCTGAGGCAATTGGCAGTAGCCAATTTATACAGTCAGAGAGCACTGCGGCAAAGAAACAGGCCTTTCAACCTATTTACTTGGTGCCAAATTGTTATTCTGCCTGGTCCCATCAACTTGCGCCTGGACATCACCCTCTATACTCTTCCCATCCACGTATATACTCAAACTTCTCTGAAACGTTACAATCAAACCCATATCCACCACTTCAACTGGCACATCTTTCCACACTAACACCACTCTGAGTGAAGGAACCCCCCCCCCGCCCCCATGATCCCCTTCAATACTTCACCTTTCTTCCTTAACCTATGACCTCGGGTTCTAGTAGAAGTGCCTGCTTACATTTACCCTACCTATAATCCTCAGAATTTTTTTATGTCTCCATCAAATCTCCCCACGTTCTCCTATGGTCTCGGGAACAGTTCTAAACTATTCGACCTTTCCTTATAACTCAGGTCCTCAAGTCCTGGCAACTTAGCGGGGTGGGTTGTGGGGCCTGTGGTATGTATGTACATGTATACAGGGTGTTTGGCAGGGTGGAAAGCAGATCACTCTGGGATAAACAAAGTAGACAGTTAGATCGAGAATATCAAAACTCCACACCAGATCAGGATCAAACTAGTTTCTAGAGTGATGAAGCAGCAGTGGTCTTCCTTACAGCGTCACCCCCTAACCTTGGACCAGACTTTCCAGACCAGGGTCTCCCAACCGAGCATCCACATACCCCTCGGTTAATGGTAGGGGCCCACGGCATAAATAAAAATGTTCGGAACCCCTGTTTCAGACACTAATACACCTGCTTGGTAGGGTGATTGAGTACTCAAACCGCACATATCATTTTGATCAGCTTGCACCAAAATGGACTTTGTTTATTTCTTATGGAGGCATGTGGAGGGTTATGGGCTATGTAGGAGGCAAGGGTTAGATCAGGGGTTCACAACCAGGGGTCCATGGACCCCTCAGTTAATGGTAAGGGTCCATGGCGTAAAAAAGACAGGGAACCCCTGAGTTAGATTGATTCCAGGCTGCTCCAGCACAATCCCCACTGACTTGATCCAACTCAAAAATGCATTTCACTGAACGTCACATGTACATTGAAACAAATAAAATTAATTGTTAAAAGAGTAGGCTTGTGTTGGTTGGCGTAACATCATGGGTCGAAGGGCCTGTCTGTGCTCCACATTATGTCTCCTAACCTAAATTAAAGCTTTCATGTTTCATGCAGCATCTTGGTGTACTTTTGATGTAATACTTTCTAAAAGTGTGAGTTGCCACATGATCAGATGAGCTCTCAAAGCAACTGCTACAGTTTGATTGATGTGGCAACCTTGGGACTTCCACTGTAGTAGACTTTCCACCTTATTTTAAACACCATTGGATGTTACTCCTGTTAATAGTAACTTCTATTTCTGTGTTTTTTTACATTTTGCATGTTAGAATAATGTTCCAGTGATTTCGGTGAGTTTGGAAGTACGCTAACACTGCAGACCTCCGCTCCAGCCAGAAACATACCCAGCCACCTTCCGAACATCCTGGTGTTCCATATCCCAATCATAGCCCCCACTCCAGTTGCCGGTCCTGGCAGTACTCGTGTCAGGGCACATAGCTTTGATCCCACATCACAGCTCACATTTCAGATCAATGAGTGAACCAGATGTTGAACTGAGCCATTGACCATAAGATATAGGATGTGCTCGGCCCGAAATGTTGATTGTACTCTTTTCCATAGATGCTGCCTGGCCTGCTGAGTTCCTCCAACATTTTGTGCTGCTTTGAATTTCCAGCTTCTGCAGGTTCCTCGTGTTTGCCCATGATGTATTGGGCAGAGTCCCAATAGGGAATGCTAGAGGTTTACTGAAGCCTAGGTGAAAATTTTCAACGAGTTGAGCTTGTCTGCAGAACGTAGAAGACAAGAGATATATATTTTTTAATTATTCAAACTTCCTGGTATTTGAAGAACATGTAAAGGTGTACTTAAAATTAAGTTAACAGTTCTGTAAACAAGGGAAAAAGTAAAATTCTTTTTAAAATAGAAAGTGCCCTGCTAAATTCTAATGCAAAGCTTATTTCTCTTCATCACCACCCACGCAAAACAAAATTGCACATACGCAGTGATTTGATTATACTTTAAACCCATTCTACCCTCGAAATGTTGCTTCACACGCACTTTTTTTGCCAATTCAATAATCAGTTCCTAACCAAGCATTAATTCAACTTCAAAAATCGGCAAGTACCACATTTCATATTTCGGTTATTTTCCTTTCCAGTGATGAAACGTGTGAAGAATGTTTGATGTTTCACTTTGTATTTCAGATCGATGCATCCTTGTGTAACTACAGACATTCCATGGATAACAAGAGGACTTACACGTACGCTCTACCACACATCATTTCTTCCTGTAAATGACCAACTGCACAAAACTTTAGCTGCTTGAATGAGCCCATGTACAAGGAGCATTGCCACTATAAAGCAGCATCGATCATCAAGGACCCCCACCATCCAGGTCATGCTCTCTTCTTGCTTCTATCATCAAACAGGAGGTACAGGAGCCTGAGGTCTCATGCCACCAGGTTCAGGAACAATTATTACCCTCAACCATCAGGCTCCTGAACCAGCGTAAATAACTTCACTCATACCAACACTGAAATGATTTCACAACCTGTAGACTCACTTTCAAGGATTCTACAACTCATGTTCTCAGTATTACTTGCTTTATATTTACGAGTTATTTTAGAAAACCTAGCACGCTTATTTCTCAACGTAGTCCCCTCCTACATGTACACACTTAGTCCAGCGGTCGTGGAGCATATGGATCCCTTCTTAGTAGAAGTGGTCCACAGCAGGGGTGGTTGATAAGTTCGGAGCCAAAGGTAGAAGGAGATGAGTTATTAACTTCAAACTTTCTGCATTATCACACAAAGAGATGAACTGCACGTACATGTAACGAGAACATCTTGGACCTTCAGGTGGTCCACAGCAGGAGTGATTGATAAGTTTGTGGCCTTAGGTAGAAGGAGATACACGTGCAGTTCAACTCCTTGAGTGAAAATGCAGAAAGTTGCAAGTTAATAACTCATCTCCTTCTACCGTAGGCCACGAACTTATCAATCACCCCTGCTGTGGAGCACTTTCTGGTGGTCCAACACAGAGACTTCTACAAAGAAGGGATCCGTATGCTCCACAGCCGCTGGACTAAGTGTGTACATGTAGGAGGGGACTATGTTGAAAAATAAATATGCTAGGTTTTGTAAAATTGACTCCTTCTACATTAGGCCATGAACTTATCAATCACCACTCGTATCATTTTTATTTGTATTTGTAGTTTGTCTTCTTTTCCACATTGAATATCAGTCATTGTGTGTCATTTTTCATTGATTTTGTTGTATTTCTTTGCTTGACTGTAAATGCATGCAAGAAAATGAATCTCAGCGTGCACTATATACAGTGACATACTGTATATGTACCTTGATAATAACCTTACTTTGAACTTCGAT
Organism: Mobula birostris; assembly: GCF_030028105.1. NCBI lineage: Eukaryota > Metazoa > Chordata > Chondrichthyes > Myliobatiformes > Myliobatidae > Mobula > Mobula birostris. The sequence goes on along the minus strand of NC_092372.1, from coordinate 14,969,676 downwards.
TGAATATCCATGATCCACTTCATAATGCACATTGAAATTTTGTGTTCACATTTTACAGCAGTGCTTCAAAGAGATATTGCTTAGTCACAGTGATGGCCCATTAATTCTACACCCCTACAGACCGGCACCTTTGATTTGAATAATAATGCAATGCAGACTTGTTTATTTAGTGTCCAAATTGAGCACGTTTACATGGAGCACTGTCAGCATCCATAATCAGGGTCCCCCACCACCCAGGACATGCTCTCTTCTCACTGTTGCCATCAGGAAAAAGGTGCAGAAGCCTCAGGACCAACACAACCAGGTTCAGAAACAGTTATTATACCTATGGACTCACTTTCCATGGACTCTTTATCTCAGATTCTCAATCTTTATTGCTTATTTATTTCAAAAATTCAATGATTCGAAGAACATTTATTGTCAAAAGGATGTATGCAGTTCTTTTTTTCTTCTTCTTTCTGTAATTGCACAGTTGTTTCTTGGACACTTGCTGGCTGCCCATCCTGCTGGGTGCTGTCTATCATTGATTCTATTGTGTTTCTTGTATCTACCGTGAAAGCCCGCAAGAAAATGAATCTCAGGGTTGTCTAAGGTGATACGTATGTAATTTGATAATAATAACAACTCCATCCCGAGGCAGCAAGGAAGACTGAAGCATCAAGCAGAGGGGTCAGTGATGGCTCCCAACAGAGGCGGACAGAAGCCAAATCAGCGCGATCGGCTCCAAATCGGTGCATTCCACCCAGATTGGCGGTCACTCTTTACGGAAAGACTAAGTACATGCATCTGCTCTCCCCATATGCAGACAAAAAAAATGTCTCCCATATTCCCATCCACGTCACTGGACTTCAAACATGGCTGTTTATTTATTATGCATTCTTCAAAGTACATTTATTATCCAAGTATATAAACATTACACGACCCTGAGATTCATCTCCCACCAGGCAGCCACGAAACAAAGACACGCAATAGAACCCATTTAAAAAAAGACCGTCAAGCACCCAATGCACAGGGAGATAAAGAAAACAAACAATAAAAGTAAGCAAACAGCTGCAGAGCTGAAGTTTTACAAAAGACACGAAGCCAGGCATCACTGCAGCTACAAAAGGCCACAACCTCAGTTCAACACAAAGCTGAGTAAATTTAGCGAGACCATAGATGCAAAGCCAGACATCACTGCAGTCGGACCAGGCCACAGACTCTGTTCCAGCGCAGAGCTGAGTAAATGTCGTGGAGCAGTGAGCAGAACCAGCCAGGACCGGTTCAACCTGACCTTTTCAATCTGGCCCGGCGCTTAAATTGTCCGAACATCGGGTCGTTCCTCACTCTCGGACCGTTCTGGGGCCTGAACTCTGTCATCACAGTTCAGCCCATGCCCAACCTTTCCAATTCAGCCCGGCGCTTAAATAGGTCAGACATTGGGACCTCCCTTGCTCTCGGAATGCCACAGCTCTGTCTCGACCCCACTTGCCTCAACCATGCCTCACCTGTGCCTCCGCCACTGCTCGCCTCTCCATTGTTAGCGTTGATCGCAATTAAGTGTTATTAATAAGATATTTAGTAGTTTTCTTTGCTTTGATTTTTTGCCACTGATTAGAAGTCGCTGGGCATCACCAACCCCATCTTAAACTGGAAATGTAGTATTAAAAAAAGTTTATATATTGCACCATAATGCTACCAGAAAACAACAGATTTCATGACATATGTCAGCAGTAATAAACCTAATTCTGATTCTACCTGGTGTAGGCTCTTCCATTTATCTCTTGTTTCTATGGAATATGACTTAAAGTTCAAAGTAAATGTTATTTTCAAAGTACATATATGTCACTAAATACTACCCTGAGATCCATTTTCTTACAGGCACTTCCAGTTAATCAAAGAAGTACAATGGAATCAATGAAAATCCACATATAAAGACTGACAAATTGTGCAAATACATAAAAGAAACAAGTAATAATCAATAAGTATCCCTGAGAACGTGAGTTGTAGAGTCCTTAAAACGGAGTCCACAGTGATCAGTTCGGAATTGTAATAGGTGAAGTTGCCCACACTGGTTCAGGAGCCTGGGTAATAACTGATCCTGAACCTCGTGGTGTGGGACCTAAGGCTTAAGTATCAGATACTGAATTAGTTGATCAACAAGCAGAGCTACTGTATACATTTTTATTTGCAGAAGATTATTGGCACATTTTAAATCTGAAAATTGGGCCTGATATATTAACTTAATTTGAGTACTGTATCTGAAAATTTTAGACACCAGAGATTCTGCAGATGCTGAAAATCCAGAGCAACACACACAAAATGCTGGAGGAACTCGGCGGGTCAGGAGCATCCATGGAGGGGAAAAATCAATAGAGGTTTCAGGCCGGGATCCTGATGAAGGCGGGTTGCATCACAGCTTGGTACGAAGGCTCCAATGCACAGAACCACAAGAGCCTGAAGGGGGTTGTTGATTCATCCATCTCCATCAGGGCATGAGCCTCGCCACCATTGAGGGCATCTTCAAAAGCTGGATGTACCAAGAAGGTGGCATCCATCATCAAGAACCCCCACTGTCCAGGACATGCTCTCTTCTCATTACCACCAGGAAGGATGCAACCAGTTAGAATGCTCCCAGTGTGTTAAGAACAGCATCTTCCCCTCCGCCATCAGATTTCTAAATGATCTGTGAACTCCTGAATGCTACTTTATTATTCCTTCTTTGCATGGTCTGTTTATTGTAACTTGTAATACTTTTTTAATTATGTCTTGCACTGTCATGCTGCCACAAAATAACAATTTTCAAGAAAGTGGCATCATAGGTAGATAGGATTGTAAAGAGCTTTTGGCTCATTGGTCTTCGTAAATCAAAGTATTAAGAACAGGAGTTGGAATTTTACGTTGAAGTAGTTAAAACAGTGGTGAGGCTTAATTTGGTGTCTTGTGCAATTCTGGTCCCCTCTCACAGGATATTTTGTTTTTTTGCACCGTGTTCTGCTTGGCCGACAAGAAGAATATCAATAAATTTGAAGAAGTGCAGAGAAAATTTACAAGGACTTTGCTGGGACTTGAGGGCCTGAGTTATAGGGCAAGAATGAGTAGGTTAGGACTTTATTCTCTGCAGCGTAGGAGACTGAGGGGAGATTTGACAGAAGCACCCAACATTATGAGGGTATAAACAGGGTAAATGCAACTGGGTATTTTTGACTGAAGTTGGGTGAGACTATAACCAGAGGTCATGGGTTAAGGGTGAAAGGTGAAATGCTTAAAGGGAACCTGAGAGAGAATGTCTTCAGTCAGAGGATGGTGAGAGTGTGGAACGAGTTGCCAGAAGTGATGGATATGGGTTCGATTTCAACGTTTAAGAAAATTTTGGATAATTAATGGATGGGAGGGTTATGAAGGGATATGGTTTGGGTGTAGGTCAATGGAATTAGGCTGAATAATAGTTCATCACAGACCAGATGCGCTGAAGGGCCTGTTTCTGTGCTCTATAATTCTATGTCAGTGATAATAAACCTGATTTTCGATCTAAAGAATGGGCAATATAGAGTTAGGAATAAGTTACAAGCGAGGCAGTAAATAACGGACAAGTTTGTACAGTAAAATATAGTACTCAAATAATTCAACACCTTGCTGAAAACATGGCATCATTTTTTTTAAAAAACACTCTCCATCCACTACATCCTTCTTCATTACCATGACAAGATAATGCCTATATCATTCTCATAGTGTGCACTGCCTCTCAGTTCTGTAATGTTTGCATTTTACACAAGACCCATCAGCTATTTGACCCCTTGACCCCACTTTACCATTCAACAGGATCCTGACTAATCTTCAGCATCGAACATCAAACTCAGTGGCCACTTTATAAGGCTAGATTACATTTGCTACCTTCCAATGATCTGTTCTCCAGTCCATGTAAGTTAGGAAGATGACCACCAGATGATCCACTACCGATTCAAAATCTTAGGATGCAGGTCATTCATACCTGGGGTTTTCACAGGCCTTTCCTGGGTAACGAAGGATCTCCTCGTTTACAGTCAACTTTTCGTCAATTTTATGAAAATGGCATCAAAAGACTGATTAGAAAGAAAAATTACTGAAAGTGAAGAGAAAGGGAAAACTAGCTCTGTATTCCAAGTAAGCTATTACCAAAATACATATACAGTACTGAGTATAAATCTTAGGCACATACACATAGCTATAGTGCCCGAGACTTTTGCACAGTACTATAGTAATGTTATGTATTGCACTGTACAGCTGCTGCAAAAATAAACAAACAAATTTCATGACCTGTGTGAGTGATGATAAATCTGATTCTGACATGGGTCTCTATTGTGGACTGAGAGTGGGAAGGGAAATCATGGTTGGGAAAAGGGGAAGGGAGAGGGGAGGGTGTGGGAAGCACCAGAGAGACATTCTGTAATGATCAATAAACCAATATACACACACCCAAGACTTTTGCACACTACTGTATTTCACCGTATACAACCTGATATTACTAGGAACTCAATTTCAAGGATTTATTTTCTTGATATTTATGGCTTAATTATTTTTATTTTGTTTTCTTCACTCGTCATTTTGTATCTGCACTGTGTTGTATTTTGCATATTGTTTGTCGTCAATCCTCTTGGGAGTAGACTACCATTGAGTCCTGCTGAAGGGTTTCGGCCTGAAAAATCGACTGTACTGTTTTCCCAGATGCTGCCTGGCCTGCTGAGTTCCTCCCGAGTTTTGTGTGTGTTGCTCAGTATCAGCAGATTTTCTCTTGTTTTTTTCATTGATTCTATTGTGTTTCTTGTACTTACTGTGAATGCCCACAAGAAAAATGAATCTCAGGGCTGTAAACAGTGAATATGTACTTTGATAATCAATTTATTTCAAACTTTTAATTTTCTATTAGGCATGTTCATCGCTTGGACATTCATAATCCAGGGATAGCTGTAGCACACTTCAATCCATTATATGCACCCATCTTATTCTTCCCCCCTCTGAAATGTCTGTCTTGATCTTTATATTCAGCTTTTTTGAAAGAAAAGATTTTTTCCCAGCAGTCTCCTAAATCTTCTGTAATTTTTCTATTTCCATATTCTCTAATGAAGTTTCTCCCAATTCAGACTGCAAATGATCCATATTAACATCAGCCATTTCCACATAGCCAAAGCTTTCATGTTTCCAAAAAAAGCTATCCTTTTCTTTTAATTGCCTCTCCTTATCAATATCTTGGTCTTCTGGTCTTGGTTTACAGAATTCGGAAGTTGTCCCAATCATCAAGGTAGCACAGCAGTGTAGTGCTGTTACAGCACCAGCAAATCGCCAATCGGAGCTCGATTCCAACTGCTGTCTATAAGGAGTTTGTGTGTTCTCCCTGTCATTGCATGGGCTTTCTCCAGGTAATCCGATTTCTTCCCATGATCCAAAGACATACATTAAGGTTTGTGAGTTCTTGGCATGTTGTGTTGGTGCCAGAAGCGTGGCAACATGTCAAAGTTCAAAGTCAATTTATTATCCAAGTGTGGGCATACTCAATATATGCATAATGGAATAACAGCCATAACAGAATCAATGAGAGATCGCACCAACTTGGGCATTCAACCAGTGTGCAAAACACAACAAGCTGTGCAAATACAAAAAGAAATAATAGTAATAAATAAATAGGCAATAAATATTGAGAACATGAAATGAAGAGTCCTCAAGGTGAGTCCATAGGTTCAATAATTGGGCAAATGAAGATATACCCTTTGGTTCAAGAGCCTGATGGTTGAGGGGTAGTTACTGCTCCTGAACCTGGTGCTGTGAGTCCTGAGGTTCCTGTACCTTGTTCCTGATGGCAGCAGCGAGAAAAGAACATGGCCTGGGTGGTGGGCATTCCTGATGATGGACGGTGCTTTCTTGTGACCAACACTCTGTGTCGATGTGCTCAATGGTGGGGAGGGCTTTACCCATGATTGACAGGGCTGTATCTGCAACTTTTTGCAGGATTTTCCATTCAAGGGCATTGGTGTTTCTACACCAGGCTGTGCTGCAGCCAGTTAATATATGCTCCATCTCACATCTATAAAAGTTTGTCAAAGTTTTAGATTTGGCATGACATCATCACAAATTCCTGAGGAAGTAGAGGCATTGTCTACACTTGCAGCACAACCCTTGCTAATTTGATTTAGCACAACACACATTTCACTGTTTCATTGTGACAAATAAAGCTAATCTATTAACCTTAAGATCAAACTTAAGTCTTTTTTCAAGAATGAAGATCCGCGATTGATTATTGTCATTCAGTACTCCAGTGTAAAAGAGAATAAAATGATTGTTACCCTTCACCTAATGCAACTTAAAAAAACCCACAATAAGCATAAAGAACACAATAACAAAAAATATATACAAATATAAACACAATCCTATAAAACATAATGTATAAGTAACAATTACATACGGTTGGTATTATTTATTTTACTTATTGAGATACAGTGTGGAATAGGCCTTTCTTCACCTTCAAGCCATACCGCCCAGCAGTCCCCCGATTTAATCTGGGTCTAATCAATTTACAATGACTTATTAACCTATCAACCATTGCGTCTTTGGACTGTGAGAGGAAACTGGAGCACCCGGAGAAAACACACACAGTCACAGGGAGAATGTGCAAGCTCCTTGCAGGCAGTAGCTGGAATTGAACCCGGGTCGTCTGTACTGTAAAGCATGGTGCTAACCACTTGCTACCATGCCACCCCAGGCTTTCCTCAATTAAAGAGATTTGTTCCAGCAGATAGTTTCATTCAAATTCAAATCAAAAAGCTGGGTGAAATACAATATCGGTATATACTATACCAATAAGTAGAGAGTGGAAGGCAAGAGATCAGTGCATCAAAGTTGCATTCCTGCAGAGTTAATAACATGCAAATGAAAATTTGCAAAAATTATCTGTACAAACCTTTTTATTAGTATAATAGCAATTTCAATTCTCTTGATCACCAGGACTCAACCAAAGCTTCTGCTTTCTTCAAGCCTGTTAATATTCCACAACTTTCTAATTACACATGTGAAACAAAAATAGCCCGTATTTTCACCTGTCAACAAAAAATGTTGAAACATTGATAAAAGCTTGTTCACTGAAGGAAAAGGGCAATTTCAAATCAATCTTTAAACGACTCTCCATCTCATCTCATGTTCTCGATATTTATTGCTTATGTATTCAGTATTATTACGGTTAAATATTTTCACAGTTTGTTGTCTTTTGCACATTGATTGTTTGTTGGTGGTCCAAACAATGTTGGAGGCAGTCTTTTATTAATTCTACTGTGCTCCTTGTCTTTCTTCGGTTGTCCATTGAAATCCGATGAGGACGTCCACTCCTTTAACAGTGAGATCGTTGATGACTATACAGTCCTATCCTGGACCCACAAGCTCTGTTGCAGGTGGGACGTGTATATGTAGTAGTGGTGGCAACCATGGCTGCATTTCTCCTGGCTCTCTTCTGCTGTCTTCTGGTTGTTCTTTCCATCTCCAGAATACGAACCCCGTCCCTACACAGCTGTCGCCAAGTGGTACGGTCAGCAGCAACATCCTCCAGGTCCTCAGGTCTGATCTTGCACTTCCTTAAAGCATTCTTCATCTGATCCTCATAGCACTTCTTCGGCTCTCCAGCTGAGCGTTGACCATGATGTAGCTGGCCTTCTTGTACTTACTGTGAATGCCCACAAGAAAATGATTCTCAGGTTTGTATATGGTGATGTATATGTACTTTGCTAACAAACTTACTTTGAGCTTTGAAAGAACCCGCTGCTGCTCATACACATTGGAAACCGATGTTTCAGGTCTGAGGCTCTTTGGAAGTCAAAAAATGAGGCATAAAACTTGCTGCTTATGATCGCTTATTAAGTATTAGAAGAACAAAGAAGATGACGATAGGAAGATGAAGTGAGGGGCTGAGAGGCTGAGAGAGGAAAAGAGATCCTAATGACAGGGGAAGGAACAAAGGGCAAAAAGAGAAAGCCAATGTGGTTTGCTCCTGGTATACCAGTTTGCAGATTCCACTGAATTTAAGTAACAGTCATTCCATTCAAATTTTGTCACTTGAGTTGACCAATTAGATAGCCCCAAGTAATACAATATGCATAAATACAGTCAAGTTGTTCCAAAAGCAACTGCAACCATTACAAAACACACTGAGCAATTATACGTACATAAATAACTATATAAAAATATGAACAAGTACAAGACAAAGAAAGTAATTATACAGTATAATCCAATTGCAATATCACAGACACAAAAGTCAATTAATATCAATTGTGAACAAGTTTCCAAGCACTTCAATAATTATCATTTTTTTGGACAGACATCGCCTTAGTATTCAAATCTATACAAATTTTTCTACCAGTATTTTAATGATATAGTGCTTAGGTAAGTTTTAGACTTTCAAAAAGATATTTAATAAAGTGTTCCACAATGGAGTACTCCACAGAGTTCGGCGTCCCTTTGTCAGTCTGGGTGTTGATACTGAAGATCAGAGCCCAAAGGTCGATCAGGAATTCATGTCGAAGCCTGATAGCCAAAGACTGGAGGACTGTCCGGGAGCTGGTGGACTGTCCATGTGTGTAGGTGGGTGGGAGAGAAGGTGGGAGGGAAGAAGGAAGGGGCTTAGTGTGCGGTTGTTGTTTTGTCGCTTGTTGAGTTCTGTTTTGTTGTGTTCTGGGGTGTACTTCCAAATATCATGGGCATGCTATGTTGGTAACATTGTGGGCTACCCCCAACACATCTAATGGCTTCATTGGTTGTTAACACACTGAACATTTGTGTTTCGGTGTACATGTGATAATTAAATCTGAATCTTAATCAAAGCATTAAAAACAATTCTGTTATGCAGGTCAATTATTGGTTTGGGTGACAAGGGCAGTTCAGTCGGATGTGAGAAATTGTGTTCCCCAGTGATTCTTTTTGCCGTATGTTTTAATGATCTGGACAATGTGCTTCTATGTTTCAGTCACCTTTCCAGTAAACATCAACAACTCCATCCTTTCCAAAATGAATATTATCCTTCCCACATTTCCATGCCCAAAACTAAATAGATTGCCATATAATGTTTGAATCAGTGCCTGCATTACAGTGTGCACTACTTCCAACTCAGACAATCTGCAAGAACAGTAAGTTAAGCAGATAAGAGCAGGTGTAAGAACAAATTCTCTGCGTGACTGGGCAAAATTTTATCAAGAGGAGGACAATGCTAGGAAGAGTGCGGTCATCTAGTTTGGAGCCAAGAAAGGGGGAATATTTTATCAATAGCACCACACGAGGAACCAAAATATTTTAACTTCCTCATCTACAAAAAAAAAACAAGCACAACTTTAATGTTTAGTTTCATACACCAAATATAAAGTAATGTTACCTATAAGAGTACAGCACAATACTGGCCCTTCAGCCCACAATGTTGTGCTGACTTTTTAAAATCTATTCCATAATCAATCTAGCTCTTTCCTCCCACATAGCACCCCCATTTTTTTTCCTTCATTCAAAGTGTGTAGAATCTCAGGATCAGAGTCAGGTTTAATATCACTGGCATATGTCGTGAAATTCGTTGCTTTAGAGCAGCAGTACAGAGTAGTAAAAACTATAAACTACACACACACACACACACACTTATTTATTTAAGTTGTGTAAAAAGAGAGCAAAAAAGTAGAAAAATAGTGAGGTAGTGTACATAGATTCAATGTCCATTCAGAAATATGATGGCGGAGGGGAAGAAGCGGTTCCTGAATGTGTGTCTTCTGGCTCTTCTCCCTCCTCCTGGATCATAGGGGTCCTTAATAATGGATGCTGCCTTTGAAGCATTTCCTTTAGAAGGAGTCCTGGATTCTGGGGAGATTAGTGCCTATGATGGAACTGGTTGAGTTTACAGCTTTCTGCAGCTTTTTCTGATCCTGTGTGGCGGCCCCTCCACACCAGACAGTGATGCAGCCTGTTGGAATGCTTTCCATGGTACATCAATGTCATCAGCAACAACTCTACTATTATCCTTAATGTTGTTGCCCCACAAAGCTGTGTTCTCAGCTCATGACTATACACCCTATACACTTACAAAGCTGTGGACAAATTCTGCTCTAATTCTATGAACAAGTTTTCAAATGACACCACCATAGTGGACGGAATCTCATGCAACACAACAATACAGGGCACAGAGTACCTAGTGGCAATAGTTTCAAGCAAATAGCCTATCCTGTAATCAGCAAAATTCCTTCATCATCTTGACATGCCTTGCCAAAAGGCAGAAAGAAGGGTCATATGCACATGGGAAAATATAAAAGCATTTAAGATAGGCACTGCAATTACTGTATGGGGAAAATAGGCCAAAGAATAGGTGAGTAAATGAAGCTGTGTAAGATATACTGTCATAGAGTACTACAGCACAGAAACAGCCCCTTCATCCCATCTTGTCCATGTTGTACTGTTATTCTGCCTCGTCCCATTGACCCGTACTTGGACCACAGCTCTCCATAACCCTCCCATCCACGTACTTATCCAAACCTCTTTTAAATTTACTATTGAACCAGCATCCACAGCTTCAGATGGCAGCTCAGCTCCTCAAGTCCAGCAACATCCTTGCTAATTTTCTCTGCACTCTTTCCATCTTATTGATATCTTTTCTGTACGTAGGTGACCAGAACTGCACAAAGTACTCAAAATTTGGCCTCACCAACACCTCACACTGATTTAAACATCTAGCTCATTATACACAGCAGGCGTTTATCTCAAGAAAGACAGATGAAGCATCCGTGAAGATAGAACAGTACCTCAGAGGGCTCACCACATCTACACCAACCATGATGGCAATCTAACCAATCCCATCTGCCTACAAATAGACTGTATCCCCCTATTCCATTTGTTTCTCTTAAACATTGCTATCAAAGTTCAAAGCCAATTTTAATATCAAAGTACATATATGTCACCATATACAACCTGGAGATTCATTTTATTGTGGGCATACTCAATAAATCTATAGAATAATAACCATAACAGAATCGATGAAGGACTGCCCAACTTGGGTGCTTAATCAGAGTGCAGAAGATAACAAACTGTGCAAATACAAAATGAAAGTATTAATAATAATAATAATAAATAAGCAATAAATATTGAGAACGTGAGACGCAGAGTCCTTGAACTGAGTCTATTGTTTTTGGTAAAATTTCAATGACGGGTGAAGTTATCCCCTTTGGTTCAAGAGCTTGATGGTTGAGGGGTTGTAACTGCTCCTGAACCTGGTGGCACGAGTCCTGAGGCTCAAGTACTTTCTTCCTGGCAACAGCAAGGAGAGAGCATGTCCTGGGTGGTGGGGGTTCCCTTATGATAGATGTTTCTTTCTTGCGACAGCGTTTTCTGCTCAATAGTGGGGAGGGCTTTACCCATGATGAACTGGACCATACCCACTACTATTTGGAGGATTTTCCATTCAAAGGCATTGGTGTCTATGCCAGGCTGTGATGCAGCCAGTCAATATAGTCTCCACTACACATCTATAGAAGTTTGAGAAAGTTTTAGATGTCATGTCGAATCTCCACAAACTAGAGGTGCTGTCCTCACAATTCTTCTTAATTGCACTTAAGTGCTGGGCCCAGGACAGATCAAATCAGCTTTTACGACTACCCATACTCCTACCAACCACTCTGTGTAAAAATAAAACTGTCTCATGCTTCTTTTTTAAACTTTAGCCCTCTCATCGTGACCTCTGACCTCTGGTATTTGACATTTTCACCCAAGGTAAAAAGGACTACCTACCCTATTTTAGACAAACCTTTCAGTTTGCATCTCATCCTCCAAAGCTCCAGCTATCCACCCTCATAGTTAATATTCTCCAGTCCTGTCAACTTCCTTGTGAACTTGTTCTGCACCCTCTCTAAAGTCCTCCCGTCCTTGCAGAGCCAATGAGAATCAAAATCAGAATCACTTTATTGCCAGTATGTGAAACGTACAAGAATTGATTGCAGTTCAGTGCCAAGCATAAAACACAGGACAATATACCATAACAGACAACACAATCGCAACCAACAATTTACAAGACAATAGTGTAAACAGTCATGAGCAATCAATAATTAGCAGAACAGTCACATACGCAAACCTCTATAATCAAACTTAAATAAATGTGAACATATGAACAGACTCGATAATTATCAACAGAACCAGGAGATCAGGAAAGACCATTTAACAGATGCTGTCCAGGGTCAGTTAGGGTTTTGCGGAGAATACCATCACCATCGTATGCCGTGTCGTATGACATGGGTGGGGTGATCATGGTCTTGGCAAATTTTTCTACACTAGTGGTTTGCCATTACCTTCCCCTGGACAGTGTCATTACAAGATTGAGGAAGTCCAGCCAATATCAATACCCTTCAGAAATTGTCTGCCAGGGATATGTGGTCGCATACTTGTGATATATGAGCATCCACCACCAGCTCCCATGGCTTCACATGACCCTGATCGGTGGGGGAGGGGGTCTAAGCCGGTGCTACACTTTGCCCAAGGGTGACCTGCAGGGTGGTGGAGGGAAGGAGTGCCGTACACCGCCTTCGGTAGAGGTGGATCTCCACCCTCCAGCCAAAAATATAGTACTCTAATAATACTCCAAATGTGGCTTAAACAAAGACCTATGGAGCTGCAACATGACTTCCTGAGTTTTACGCTCAATAATTCAACTGATAAAGGCAGGTATTCCATACACCTTTCTTCTCACCATCTGCAATTCTGCTTTTGGTTTAAAGAAGCTGTGAACTTGCACTCCAAGATCTCTCTGTACATCAGTGCTCAAGGGTCTTGAGGAATACTTTCCTCTTACATGTTACCTCCCAATGTGCAGCACCTCACATTTATTCTGATTAAATACATTTGCCATTTCTTCATTCAAATTTCCAATTCATTTTGAACTGTCTGTTGTCTCCATGTATATTTATAACCTCTGACATCCCCCCGATTGGTAATTGAAAGGATACAACAGTTATGCTATGGTCCTCTACCTATTTCTTAGCTCCATAGTTCAAAATACATTCAAAATCTAAGTATGTATGTGATATTCAACTCTGAGATTTGTGTATTTAGAATAACCAGAATATAGTATTAATGGTAAGACTCTTGGCAGTGTGGAGGATCAGAGGGATCTTGGGGTCCTAGTGCATAGGACGCTCAAAGCAGCTGCGCAGGTTGACGCTGTGGTTACGAAGGCATATGGTGTATTGGCCTTCTTATTCATGGAATTGAATTTAGGAGCTGAGAGGTAATGTTGCAGCTATATAGGACCCTGGTCAGACCCCATTTGGAGTACTGTGCTCAGTTCTGATCACCTCATTACAGGAAGGATGTGGAAACCATAGAAAGGGTGCAGAGGAGATTTACAAGGATGTTGCCTGGATTGGGGAGCATGCCTTATGAGAATAGGTTGAGTGAACTCGGCCTTTCTCCTTGGAGCGACGGAGGATGAGAGGTGACCTGATAGAGGTGTATAAGATGATGAGAGGCATTGATCGTGTGGATAGTCAGAGGCTTTTTTCCCCAGGGCTGAAATGGTTGCCACAAGAGGACACAGGTTTAAGGTGCTGGGGAGTAGGTACAGAGGAGATGTCAGGGGTAAGTTTTTTACTCAGAGAGTGGTGAGTGTGTGGAATGGGCTGCCAGCAACGGTGGTGGAGGCGGATACGAATACGATAGGGTCTTTTAAGAGACTTTTGGATAGGTACATGGAGCTTAGAAAAATAGAGGGCTATGAGGAAGTCGAGTAATTTCTAAGGTAGGGACATGTTCAGCACAACTTAGTGGGCCGAAGGACCTGTATTGTGCTGTAGGTTTTCTATGTTTCTAACCACAAAACAAAGATAACCATGAGAGTTGCTCAAAGAAAAACATCACCCCCACATTCAAAAATAAACAAATCATGCAAACAGCAACAAGAACGAACAAGCGAAAAGACAGAACATAAAACATAAAATCGAGAGAGTCCATTCGAAACAGTCTTTGACCCCTGTCACTCATGGTTAGTTTAAAATAAGTGATTTCACAAGTCCAACACAGCATAAGAGCTTAAAAACACAAGAGATTCTGCAGATGCTGGAAATCCAGAGTAACATACACAAAACGCTGAGGAACTCAGGAGGTCAGGCAGCATCTATGAAAATGAATAAACAGTCAATGTTTTGGGCCGAGAACCTTCTTCAGGACTGGTGAAGTGTCTCGGCCTGAAATATAGACTGTTTATTCCCCTCCATGGATGCGGCCCAACCTGCTGAGTTCCTCCTGCATTTTGTATGTGTTAATATGATTTATATATAGTTAAATCCAACTATATGCGTTGCTCATTCTGCAATACCACTAAGTTATGTCAATTATGTATTTTAAAAATTCCTCTGGGGAAAGGAAAGAACTGTGCATCATTTTAAAACACTTCACAATGCTCTCTTATAATAAACTGTTAATAATTTTATCTGTTGGGGTCAGTCAACAGTTAAAGGCTTACTAACATCAGAGAAACAAAAAGTGATCTTGTTCATTGTGCTTGAGAGTTTTCACTGTGTGAAAATAACTGCCACATTTGCTGACTAAACAATGACTATACTTTAAAACTAAATTACATATGGCTCTTAAGTGCTTTTATTCCCTGAAGGCACATCAAAAAAACATACCAGATGAGATTCCAGATGCTGAAAATCTTGAGCAAAACACAAAATGCTGGTGGAACTCAGCAGGTCAGGCTGCATTAACAGAATCGACATTTCAAAGTTCAAAGTGGTATTTTCATGTCACTATATATTAACCTGAGATACATTTTCTTGCAGGCATTCACAATAGAACTAAAAACTACACACAAAGATGGGCAACCATTGTGCAGAAGACAAAGTTTTCAAATACAAAAAATACAAATACTGTAATAATAAATAAGTAAATAATCAATTTTGAGAACACCAGTTGTAGAGTCCTTGAAAGTGAGTGCACAATTGTGGAATCAGTTCAGTATTGAGGTGAATGAGGTTATTTATGCTGGTTCAGGAGCCTAATGGGTGAAGGATAAGAACTGTTCCTGAACCTAGTGGTGTGGGACCCAAGGCTCCAGTACCTCCTTCCCAATGGAAGCAGCAACAAGTATGGCCTGGATGGTGCAGGTCCTTGATGATGGATGGTGCTTTCTTGTAGCAGCGCTCTTTGGAGATGTGCTCAATGATGGGGAAGGTTTTTCCAGTGTTGGACTCAGCTATATCCACTACTTTTTGAGGGCTTTATTGTTCTTGAATATTGGTGTTTTCATATCAGGTCATGATGCATCCAGTCAGGATACTCTCCACTGTACACCTATAGAAGTTTGTCAAAGATTTAGATGATACTAGACAACGGGGTGACCCACTTGGGCACCCTTTGACAGAAGGGTAGTGCAGTCTGATGTGACCAGAATGAACATTAAATTTTCCTGAATGCTATTGCTATCTCTTTGATTTGGAAATTAAAGAAGAAAGAAGCATAGCAAGACAAATATGTGACGAGTATGAATATTAACTACCCATGAAGTAAATTTGAAGGAATCGGGCTTGCTGGGTCGGGTCTGGAATTAAATGTCCGATGTAATGATGGATTTGGCCTTGAATAATCACAGAAGGATTCCATCGATTCCTAGTTGGAATGACTTCTTTGGCACCAAAGGGTGTCATTTGGAAGAGACAATTGTATTGTCTGATGTTCTTCCTGAACTCGTTTGCAATAGGTTCATCATTGCCTTACAAATTGAGGAGGACATTAGGTAGAGGCTGCAAATTGCCCATCCTGACCTGTCCCTTCATACAGCAGAAATGTGCGGTTTCTCCACTGAATAGGTAGGCACGACAATGAGGGCATACTCTGGTCATCGAACCAACATCAGCAGAAATGTGACAGCATGCGAGTCGTGCATTTTGTCTTTTTCTTTCTCTGTCGAGGCATTGTCATCGAAAGCGGCCATTGTCGTCTTCAGCAACTCTCACAATAATTACTCTGTGCCGCATATTCTCGAGTTGATCTTTCCTTTTCTCCTCTGTCTCTTCCTCTCTCCTCCTTCTCTGCCTATTGTTGTCATTTTGAAGACATGCATGCCTGTCCTCCCCTGTCTCGTCTTCTCTCATCTTTTTTGTCCTGACTTTTTGATCCTGGAGTTGTGCGGCCCTGGCCTCATTCGATTGTTGTTCTCTCCCTCTCTTTGCCGCTTTCCGATGACGTTTGGCGTCATCTCTTGACCATAATGTCCCCCTTCTCTTTCCACGCGGCACAATTAGGCTATCCATATATTTTTACCTTAATGCTTGATTGAAGATAGGAAGCAGTAACACCAAAGCCTCCAAGCTGCTGAGGCTGGCCGTGCACATGTGTCGTGGTCTCCGTGGAAGGTGGAAGCGGCTGTGTGAGCACCGTGAGGTGCTGCTGAGACTGGCCGTGCGCATGCGTCAGGCTGTGGCGTCCCGATTTCCATGATGGCCGATCGGGTCTCGGGTGAAAGCCAGCCTGTTGATTTTTGGCGAATGAGCAATTTCAAACGAATATATAACCCTGAACTTTGCCTGCATTCTGTAAGTTAACGCATTTTAATTCAATTTAGCCAAATAAAATGCCGCTCTAATGCACCGTTTGTGCTAATTGGAAGTCACAAACAGACAGCCAGAGCATGAGAGTTTTAGTAGCATATAGATGCTGATTCTGCACAACATTTCAATCAATCAGGACTGATAAAGTGTCTCAGCCTGAAATGTTGACTGTTTATTCCCCTCCATAGATGCTGCCTGACCTGCTGAGTTCCTCCAGCATTTTGGGATTCCATTCTTTCTGTGCCATCTATTTGCAACCAGAAAAAAGCAAAGCAATTTTATCCTTTGAAGATTAATTAAGAAAATCAACCCTTTTTTGACATACTCCACTTATTACTGTGGACAGCATTTTAATCGATGCATCACCGCCTGGTACAGAGGGATTACTACACAGGATCGGAAAAGGATGCCGGAATTTGCAAAGCCAGCCTGCTCCATCATGGGCAACAGCCTCCCCAACATGGAGAACCTTCAAAAGGCAATGCCTCAAAAAGGAGGCATCCATCACTGAGGTCCCCCATCACCCAGGACACGCGCTCTTCTCATTGCTACCATCAAGGAGGAGGTACAGGAGCCTGAAGACACACACAATTCTTCAGGATCAGCTTCTTCCCCTCCACCATCAGATTTCTGAATGGACATTCAGCCCATGAATACTACTTCACAATTTTTCCTCTCTCTTTTTGCACCAATTAATTTAATTTTTATATAAATCTGACTTGGTTCAACCAAGCAGAGTCCATTGCCAAGAAGGCCCACCAGTGCCTTTACTTCCTGAGAAAGCTAAAGAAATTTGGCCTGTCCTCTAAAACCCTCACTAATTTTTATAGATGCACCGTAGAAAGCATTCTTCTGGGGTGCATCACAACCTGGTACAGAAGTTGTCCTGTCCAAGACCGGAAGAAGCTGCAGAAGCTTATGAACACAGCCCAGCACATCACACAAACCAATCTTCCGTCCTTGGCCTCACTTTACACTGCACACTGTCGGAGCAGTGCTGCCAGAATAATCAAGAACACGACTCACCCAGCCAACACACTTTTCGTCCCTCTTCCCTCCGGGAGAAGGCTCAGGAGCTTGAAGATTCATACGGCCAGATTTGGGAACAGCTTCTTCCCAATTGTGATAAGACTGCTGAACGGATCCTGACCTGGATCTGGGCCGTACCCTCCAAATATCCGGACCTGCCTCTCGGTGTTTTTTGCACTACCTTACTTTCCCTTTTCTATTTTCTATTTATGATTTGTAATTTAAATTTTTAATATTTACTATTGATTTGTACTCCAGGGAGCGCGAAGCGCAGAATCAAATATCACTGCGATGATTGTACGCTCTAGCATCAATTGTTTGGCGACAATAAAGTATAAAGTATAATTTCTTATTGTAATACAGTTTTATATTTTATGTATTTGCAAAGTACTGCCATCAATGAAAAGCTCTACACAATCAAATCTAAATATTATCTCTGAGAAATACACAATTTATGGATTTATTTTAAGAAAACAAAGGGGCAAATTGTGTTTTGCTTTGTGAGATTACCTGTTACGTGGGTTCTTTTGAGTGAAGAAAGAAAACATTATTCTCTTAAAATAGTTCATGAAAGACATTCTATCAGAGCTTAATTCCAGCAAACACAGCTCAATGAGACAGAACCAAAGTAGTTATTCAATTGGTCTGCCATGTCCTTGTTCCCCATAATCAATTCACCTGTTTCTGTCTGTAGGGTATAATATCATTAGTATATGTTGTGAAATTTGTTGTCTTAACCAATCTTTTTTCTTTTCACATATCAATAAAAGCTTTTACAGTCAGTTTTTATGTTCCCTGCCAGTTTTATCTCATAATCTTTTTTCCCCTTCCTAATTAAGCCCTTTGTCCTCCTCTGCTGGACTCTGAATTTCTCCCAGTCCTCAGGTGAGCCACTTTCTCTGGCTAATTTGTATGCTTCTTCTTTGGAATTGATACTATCCCTAATTTCCCTTGTCAGCCACGGGTGCACTACCTTCCTTGATTTATTCTTTTGCCAAACTGGGATGAACAATTGTTGTAGTTCATCCTTGTGATCTTTAAATGCTTGCCATTGCATATCCACCGTCAACACGTTAAGTGTCATTTGCCAGTCTATCTTAGCTAATTCACATCTACTCTGTCTATATCTTTCATAATCTTGTAAACCTCAACCAGGCTCTAATAAATCCTCTTAGAAGGTTCTGATAAACCTCTGTAAACCTCTGTCAGATATGAGAAAGAGTAAAATAGTTGGTTTTAAATTGCAGAGAGAGTAAAGGAAGGTGTGAATAGGTCAAATGTGTTATCACCTTACTTCTAATTATCACCTGTTACCCAATGCAAAAACACACAGAGTTGTACTACGAGAGATAAAGCAACTTCTTCTTTATTAATAGCTCACTACTGGAAAGAGAGCGCACTTCTCGGACACATACAGGATCCGTACCAGTGGTCTCTCTCCCTCAAAGTACAGAGACACAGAGTTTTTATATCATTTATGTCATGTAACAAGAAACAAGTTTTAGCTACCCCCATAGTCACATGCCCAGCAACAGTGGTATTTTAAGACAAAGACCCTTTGGTTACCTTAAAAGGGTAAAGCCATCAAACTGACATTGTGCACAATGAGGTAGTTCCTCATTTTTCTTAGACAGTTTTACCACATCGTGCAAGGTGAAATAAGAATTGCAAGGTCATATTGAACCTTTGTCTAACTTAAGAGTATTTATAGGACTAGCTTACAGACAAAGACAGAAAATCGGAACCCAATTCACAAAACATAACTCCTGCAAAATTGTCAGTCTGAAAGCAACACAGACGGACCATCCAGACAGAAGTCCGAGCAACCCCTCCTCACAAGGGTCTGAAAACTACCCCCCAACCCCTTCAACATGTCAAATGGAGTCCCTACAATAAAACGAGGCCAGGGTTAGAGTCATACAGAAACACAGAGCCTATGCCAACTACTATCCGTCCATTTACACTAATCCCACATTAGCGCTGACAAAACAAACTGCTGAAAGAATTCAGAAAATTGCTGCTTGGCCTGCTGAGTTCATAAAGCAGTTTATGTTTAGCTCTAGATTTCAGTATCAGTAGTCTCATATTCCTCTGCATCGGGGTTCCCAATTTTCTTTTTATGCCATGGACCAATACCACTAAGCAAGGGATCTGTAGACCCCAGGTAAGGATCCCCTGATCTACAATAATCCCACGGTTAATATTCTCTCTAGATTCTCCACAATTTATTATTATGCAAGAGATTATAGATTGGCTTTAGTTTATTTGTCACAGGTAGATTGAAAAATACGGTGAAATTATTTGTCTGTGTCAAAAACCAACATCATCCCTGAATGTGCAGGAGGCAGCCTGCAAGTGTCACCATGCTTCCGGCACTAAAATAGCACGCCCACTACTTACTAATCCTTCCTAACCTGAACACCCTTTGACTGCGCAAAGAACCTGGAGTACCCTAAGGAAACCCACGTATTCACGAGAGAAACCTGGAGCTCGCAAGTGTCACCACACCTCTAGCACCAACACAGCACTACTTACTAAGCCTTACAACTTTGGACTACAGGAAGAAACCAGAGCACCCCAAGTAACCCATGGAGTCACGAGGACAGCATCAGAAATTGAACCCCAATCCCTGGTGCTGTAAAACATTGTACTCACAGCTATATCACCATGCTGCTCTACCGACCTAGGAGACGTTTAACCTACCAGGGATAAGAAGGTCGGCAGAGGGGGTGGCGTGGAGAATGTCATCAAATCAGTGGCGAGGTATGACATAGGATCGGAAGATGTTGAATCCTTGTGTGTTCAGTTAAGAAGCTGCAAGGTAAAAGGAGGCTGATGGCAGTTATACACAGGCATCCTAACAGTAGCTGGAGTGTGGACCACAGATTACAACAGGAAATAAAAAAGGCATGTCAAATGGGCAATGTTATGATAGTCATGGGACATTTCAACATGCAGGTCAATAGGGAAAATCAGGCTGGAAATGGATCTAAGAGAGTGAGTTTGTTGAATGCCTATGAGATGGCTTTTTAGAGCAGTTTGTCATTGAGCCTCCTAGGGGATTGATTATATTGGATTGAGTGTTATGTAATGAACCAGAGGTGATTAGGGAGCTTAAGGTAAAAGAACCCTTAGGAGACAGTGATCACAATATGATTGAATTCAACTTGAAACTTGATAGGGAGAAAGTAAAGTCTGACGTAGCATATTTCAGTGGAGTAAAGGAAATTACAGTGGTATGAGAGAGGAGTTGGCCAAAGTAAACTCGAAGCAGCTGCTGGCAGGGATGACAGCAGAGCAACAATGGCGTGAGTTTCTGAGAAAAATGAGGAAGGTGCAGGATAGACATATTCCAAAAACGAAGAAATTCTCAAATGACAAAATAGTACAACTGCAGCTGACGAAGGGAAGTCAAAGCTAATGTAAAAGCAAAAGAGAAGGCATACAATAAATCAGAAATCAGTGGGAAGACAGAGGATAAGGAAGCTTTTGAAACCCTACAGAGAGCAAATAAAAGAATCATTAGGAGGGAAAGGAGAGCTGAGGGTGGATATAGAACCACTAGAAAATGAGACTGGAGAAATAATAATGCGGGACAAAGAAATGGCAGATGAACTAAATCAGTGGTGTGTATCAGTCTTTACTGTGTGCTAAATGTTGAAGGGTGTGAGGGAAGAGAAATGAGGGCAGTTACTATCACAAGGGAAAAGGTGCTCAAAAAGCTGAAACACCCTAGGGTGCATAAATCACCCAGACCAGGTGAACTGCTCCCTCAGGTTCTGAAAGAGGTAACAGTAGAGATTGTGGAGCCATTAGTAATGATCTTTCAAAAAGAGAGGAAATTATAGGCCAGCTGTGCTGATGACAATGGTTGGGAAGATGTTGGACTCAATTGTTAGGGATGGTGCAGGACAAGTTAGGACAAAGGCAGCATGATTTCCTTAAGGGAAAGTCTTGCCTGGTAAACCTGATGAGATTTCACATAGGATAGATAAAGCGGATGCAGTAGATGTTGTTTAATTGGACTTTCAGAAGGCCTTTGACAAGCAGCCATGCATGAGGCTACTTACCAAGTTAAAAGCCCATGGCATTACAGGAAAGTTACTGGCATGGTTAGAGCATTGGCTTATTGATAGGAGGCAGCAAGTAGGAATAAAAGGATTCTTTACTGGTTGGCTGCCAGTGACTAGTGGTGTTCAGCAGGGGTCGGTGTTGGGACCACTTCTTTTTATGTTGTATATCAATGATTTAGATGGCTTTGTTACCAAGTTTGCAGATGAAATGAAGTTTGGTAGAGGGGCAGGTAGACAGATTAGGAGAATGGGCAATAGAGTGGCAAATGAAATACAACACTGGAAAATGCATGGTCATGCACGTTGACAGTAGAAATAAATGTGCAGACTAATTTCTAAATGGGGAGAAAATCCAAAAGTCAGAGATGCAAAGGGACTTGGGAATCAATCTGCAGTACGCCCTAGAGGTTAACTTGCAGGCTGAGTTGGTGTTGAGGAAGGCAAGCGCAATGTAGCATTCATTTCAGGAAGTCTAGAATACAAGAGTAGGGATCTGATGCTGAGGCTTAATAAGACACTGGTGAGGCCTCACCTTGAGTACTGAGTATTGCACATTGAATCTTTGGGTGCTACCTCACTTTATTTTTAATCTATGCAATATTGTTCATTGATTTACTTGTTTATTTATTATTACTTTTTAATTTTTTTTCTCTCTGCTAGATCAGGTATTGCATTGACCTGCTGCTGCTAAATTAACAAATTTCACGTCACATGCCAGTGATAATAAATCTGATTCTGATTATGAACAGTATTGGGCTCCTCATCTAAGAAAAGATGTGCTGACATTGGAGAGGGTCCAGAGGAGGTTCACAAGGATGATTCCAGGAATGAAAGGGTTATCATACAAGGAACATTTGATAGCTCTGAGTCTGTACTCACTGAAATTCAGAAGGATGAGGGAGGATCTTGTTGAAACCTTTTGAATGTTGAAAGGCCTAGACAGAGAAAATGTGAAAAGGATGTTTCCGATGGTGGGAGAGTGCACAGCCTCAGGATAGAGGAGCGTCGATTTAAAACAGATGCGGAGAAATTTCTTTCCCAGAGAGTGGTGAATTGTGTAATTTATTACCAAAGGCAGCTGTGGAGGCCAGGTCAATGGATGTACTTAACACAGAGCTCAATAAGTTCTCGATTGGGCACCGCATCAAAGGTTACGGGGAAAAGGCTGGGGACTGGGACTGAGGAAGCGAAAAAAAGGTATCAGCTCGATGGGCCAAATGGCCTAATTCTGCTCTGTTTCTTATGGTCTATCAACCCAGGATACATTTAACCTACCAACCTGAAGGTGTTTGGGATGTGGGAGGGCTCCAGATCACCTGGAGGAAACACAAGCAATCATAGGAGAACTTGGGAACACCACACATACAGCAGAGGTAAGGGATGAACCCAGGTTTCATTCCCGGGTTGGCGCAATTAGAGAGACACAACCTACGTAAACTAGCATTTTAAAAACATATTAATGTAGAGCAGTTACACAGTGTGTAAACGATGAAGGGTACACAAAAGGCATGGGATGCTGAGCTGTGTTACATACCCGGCAAGTCAAGCTGTGCTAATTGAGGGAGTGAAGCAAAGTTAACCTACCAAGCTTATACAGTATCTATGAATCCTAATGTTATCAGACTCTCATCAGGATGGTAAGATGGACCCTTGGTCTCACAATCTAATTTGTAGTGATCTTCCAATTATGTCTTTCCTGATTTGGTTTGCTATTTTATTTCTAGCTATTAGATTTCACTCCTTCGACATCAGGTCGGCCGTTTTTTATATCGTTTGTACATTTCATTTAGACACTATTAGTTAGAAGCATGCTGTTATGAGTTGAAGCAATGTTAATCAATATTTGAATCTGTCTCTTGTGAGAATGCTGAGAAGTACATACTCCAGGACTGGAGTTTACTCATCTGCCTAACTTACGAAAATGGGGGCAGAAATCTTGCACTTTATCATTTACATGCACTTACGGTTGTTATATCCATGGGGACAATAGACAATAGACAATAGGTGCAGGAGTAGGCCATTCGGCCCTTTGAGCTAGCACCGCCATTCACTGTGATCATGGCTGATCATCCACAATCAGTACCCCATTCCCGCCTTCTCTCCACATCCCCTGACTCCACTACCTTTAACAGCTCTATCTAACTCTTTCTTGAAAGCATCCAGAGAATTGGCCTCCACTGCCTTCTGGGGCAGAGCATTCCACAGATCCACAACTCTCTGGGTAAAAAAGTTTTTCCTCAACTCCGTTCTAAATGGCCTACCCCTTATTCTTAAACTGTGGCCTCTGGTTCTGGACTCACCCATCAGCGGGAACATGTTTCCTGCCCCTAGCATGTCCAATCCCTCAATAGAACCATAGAACATTACAGCACAGAAGCAGGCCCTTTGGCCCTTCTTGGCTGTGCCGAACCATTTTTCTGCCTAGTCCCACTGACCTGCACTTGGACCTCTCATCCATGTACCTCTCCAAGTTTTTCTTAAATGTTAAAAGTGAGCCTGCATTTACCACTTCATCTGGCAGCTCATTCCATACTCCCACCACTCTCCGTGTGAAGAAGCCCCCCCCAATGTTCCCTTTAAACTGTTCCCCCTTCACCCTTAACCCATGTCCTCTGTTTTTTTTAAAAATCTTATATGTTTCAATTAGATCCCCTCTCATCCTTCTAAATTCCAGTGTATACAAGCCCAGTTGCTCCAACCTTTCAACATATGACAGTCCCGCCATCCCCGAATTAACCTCGTGAACCTACGCTGCACTCCCTCAATAGCAAGAATGTCCTTCCTCAAATTTGGAGACCAAAACTGCACACAGTATTCCAGGTGTGATCTCACCAGGGCCCTGTACAACTGCAGAAGGACCTCTCTGCTCTTATACTCAATTCCTCTTGTAATGAAGGCCAACATGCCATTAGCTTTCTTCACTGCCTGCTGTACCTGCACGTTTACTTTCAGTGACTGATGAACAAGGACACTTAGATCTCGTTGTACTTCCCCCTTCCCTAACTTGACACCATTCAGATAGTAATCTGCCTTCCTGTTTGGGGAGCCGGGTTGTAATGGAAATAAACTCCCACTAGTTATTAAATGCTCCCAATGCAGTGTGTTTCAAATGGCCTCTGGCAACCAAGTCCAGCTCCTGGCCTTCACGTGTGGCCTAGCTACTAAACCTGGTAGAACCTTTCAAACTGACAGGAGGAGGGGCAAATTCAAGTTATCAGCACCTTAAAACCAATCGCTTCAGACAGAAGGGGCTCATCAGCCGTGGTTGGCAGCTCACCTAGGAGAAGAAAACCCCTGATCTCAATCCTCCACTGACTTGCAGGCTATACCTGCTCATTGGAAGGCTTCAGGAGTAAACCCTGAGGGAAAAATCCAGAGTTGGAGTCCCCAAGGCAGTCCTACATTGAGCTCAAAGCTGTCTGGCAACTATCTTCCAACACTGCTGGTGCCACATTGTATCGGTTTCTGCTTTTCCTTTGTATTTATCAGATGTGTGAAGAGGGGGTGCTTGCTACCTGGGCAACAGCTAGCTCTCTATATTGACTTGGCCTGTCTTGCATATTTGGACAGCTAGAACACAACATTCATGCTCAACCCCGAGCAATGGAGGCCTCAGAAGCACTTAATATCGTTCTGGTCACCTCATTATTGGAAGCTTTGAGAGGATGCAGAGATTTACCAGGATGCTATACTGATCAGAGAGAATACCTTATGAAGGTAGGTTGAGCAAGCTCGGGTTTTTCTTTTTGGAGCAAAGGAGGATGAGAGGTGACTTGATAGAGGTGAACAAGATGACAAGAGGCATAAATCAAGTGGATAGCCAAAAACTTTTTTTCAGAATGGAAATGGCCATTACAAGGGGGCATAATTTTAAGGTGATTGGTGGAAAGTATAAGAGGAGATGTCAGAGGCAAGTTATTCACACAGAGTGGTGAGTATGTGGAACGCCCGGCCAGGGATGGTGGTAGAGGCAGATACATTAAGGTCATTTAAGAAAATCTTAGATAAGCGTGTACAAATGGTAGACAACAGAAAAATGGAGGGCTATTTTTGGAGAGAAGGGTTAGATTGATCTTAGAGTAGGTTAAAACATTACCTGGACTGTGATATAACATTCTATGTTCTGAAAAGGATTATCTTAAAATTCTGGTATGTCATAAAAAGAAAGCATTGACTAATAACGAATAAATTAATATATTTCAATGTTATTTTCAATTTCTTTCTTCCTTAATGCTACTACATCATATGCCAATTACCTACTCCAACCAGGAGGAAGTTTGGTTTCATTCTAACTTAAATCTTTGAATCTACGTAAAAGTAAAAGGATATTTTATGGGGGACAACAAAACAGTGGACGAACTGATTAAGTATTTTGTATCAGTCTTCACTGATGAACTCACTAGCAGTACGGTGGAAATTCCCGGTGTCAGGGGGCATAAAGTGTGTGAAGTTACTATAACTAGAGAGAAGATTCTTGTTAAACTGAAGGTAGATAAGTCACCTGGACCAGATGATGTACACACCAGCGTTCTGAAAGAGGTGGCTGAAGAGATCATGGAGGCACTAGAAATGATCTTTCAAGAATCATTAGATTCTGTAATGGTTCTAGAGGACTGGAAAATTTCAAATCTCCCTCCACTCTTCAAGAAGGGAAAGAGGCAGAAGAAAGGAAACTACAGGCCAGTTAGTCTGACCTCAGTGGTGGGAAGATGTTGGAGATGTCATTGAGGATGAGATCTCAGTGCACTTGGTGGCACACGATAAAATAGGCCCCAGTAAGCATGGTTTCCTCAAAGGAAAGTCTTCCCTGACAAATCTGTTGGAATTCATTGAAGTAGTAACAAGCAGGAAAGACAAAGGCGAATCAACTGATGTTGTGTACTTGGATGTTCAGAAGGCCTTTGACAAGGTGCCACACACGAGTCTGCTGAACAAGGTTTGAGCCCATGGTATTAAAGAAAATATTCTAGCATGGATAAAGCAGTGGGTGACTGACAGGAAGCAAAAAGTAGGAACAAAGGGAGCCTTTTTCTGACTGGCTGCCAGTGACTAGTGGTGTTCCATGGAGTCTATGTTGGGACTGACTCTTTTTACATTATATGTCAATGATTTGGATGACAGAATTTGTTGCAAAGTTTGCAGATGATATGAAGATAGGTGGAGGGGCAGGCAGTTTTGAGGAAGTAGAGAGGCTACAGAAGGACTTAGACAGATTAAGAGAATGGGCAAAGAAATGGCAGATAGAATACTGTGTCAGGAAGTATATGGTCATGCATTTTGGCAGAAGAAACAAAAGGGTTGACTATTATCTAAATGGAGAGAAAATACAAAAACCTGACATACAAAGGAACTTGCGAGGCCTTGTGCAGGGATCCCTAAAAGTTTAATTTGCAGTTTGAGTCAGTGGTGAGGAGGGCAAATGCAGTGTTAGCACTTATTTCAAGAGAACTAGAATATAAAAGCAAAGTTGTAATGTTGAGGCTTTATAGAGTACTGATGAGGCCTCATTTGGAGTATTATGAGCAGGTTTAGGCTCCTTCTCATAGAAAGGACATACTGAAACTGGAGAGGGTTCAAAGGAGGTTCACAAAAATGATTCTGGGATTGAACGGCTTGTCATATGAAGAGCGTCTGATGGCTCTGGCCTGTATTCACTAGAATTCAGAAGAATGAGGGGTGACCTCATAGAAACCTATCAAATGGTGAAAGGCCTTAATAGAGTGCATGTGGAGAGGGTGCTTCCTCTGGTGGGACAGTCCAAGACCAGAGGACATAGCCTCAGAATAATCGAGGTCTTTATCGATGCACCTCCGCTCCATCTGCCACAAGCGGCACTTCACCCATGGCCAAACATTTCACTCCAATACGCCAAGGTGAGGGCACCCCTAGGGTGGAGCAACAACACCTTATGTTTTGTCTGGGTAGCCTCCAACCTGATGGCAAGAATATTGCTTTCACTTTTAGGTGAAAAAAAATGTATCCCCCCCATCCTCTATTTCCCCATTCTGACCATTTACCTCTTTGCATCTGCCTATTACTTCTCCCAGGTCCTCTCCTCCTTCCCTTTCTCCAGTGGTCCACCCTCCTCTCCTATCCGATCCTTTCCTCTCCAGCCCTTCACCTTTCCTATCCACCTAACTTCATCTTCTACCCAGCCTCCTTCCCCTCCCCCACCTTTTTATTCTGGCATCTTCCCCCTTCCTTCTCAGTCCTGATAAAGGGTCTCGGCCTGAAACGTCCGTAGATGCTGCCTGACCTGCTGAGTTCACCCATTTTGTGTGTGTTGTTTTAGATTTCCAGCATCTGCAGAGTCTCTCGTGTTTATTGTTTTATAGATGCTGTTAATCTCAGGCATAGAAAGTGAACCCCTACATGTATATACCTTCCAACAAACCATCCCACAATTTCATCCTCAGAAGTAGTGCAAAAAGCAACAAGTATCTTGTGTTTTTTTTAAATTATCTGCTCACGGCAATTAAAAACACTTCCTTTGAAAACTAATACCTGTTAGTTTAGTTGATGTAACCAGCAAGTTTTCACTGCTAATTAAAAGCACTTTGTGCGCATGTTTTCCTCAACTAAAATAATAATTAACACCCATCTCATTTGTCCATTATACCAGAAATTGCATGTTAACTTTGAAGATATGAATTGGAGGAAATCACCGGGCCTCCCAAGCTTGCTCCGAAATTTATTTTTTTCATTTCGATCTACAGCACAGTAACAGGCCCTTCTGGCCCAGTTACACCGTGCGACCAATTACCCTACTAACCCATACAGTTTTGGAATGTGGGAGGAAACCCACACAGTCACGGGGAGAACGTACGAACTCCTTACTGAGAGCAGGAAATACACCTGGGCCACCGGCACTGTAAAGCGTCGTGCTGACTGCTGGACTGTGTCGCCCTAAAGAAGACGATTGCAGCCTCAAGTCTACATCTGGTAACTTCCACATCAAAAATCTTTTTATGGCTGCCTCAAAAATATTCAAAGATACCACTTACACTACTCTTTGTTAAAGAGTGTTCCAAATCACAGCACTCTCACAAAAAAAAATTGCCCCTTGTGCCTTGAAAGGACAACACTATTTTTAAACACTAGATGCCTTCTACAGCCAGCCTGCCAAGATTTCTCAGGATCTTTAATGCTTCCATCAAATTCCCTCTCATGCGGCTGGCTCTCCAGTCAATGCTTCACTCTAGCATTCACTCCCTAGAAGACAATCTGAATTGCCTTCATCTGCAGCTGACTTAGCATGAGAATGAGAAGCTGCTGCTTGCCCATTCTTGCAGAAACGTGGCTCATGAACAACATTCCATGCACCATCAAGGACTTGCACTAATATTCTTTTGTGACTGTATGTGCTGAATCCTAACTGTGTGACTGCATGTATGTGAATTGCACCCAGGCCCAGAATGATTGAGGTTTCATTTAGCTGCATGCATGTGACAATTAAACTTGAACTTGATTTTTCTAAATGCCATTGAATACAAACTTCAGTGCGCTGACACTAGCAATAACTTTCACAGACATTTCCATGCTAATCTAGGCCTTATAGTATCCAGTAAGCCTCAATGAGATCTTCCTTCCTCTTTCACTGAGTAGAGGCCCAGAGATATCAAATTCTCCTCACACGCTCAGGCATTCATTCCTGGGATCATCCTTGTGATCTTCCTCCGGACCAGGGGTCCCCAGCCTGGCGTCCATGGACCCCTCAGTTAATGGTAGAGGTCCATGGCATTAAAAAAAAAGGTTGGGAACCCCTGTCTAGACCCTCTCCAGGGCCAGTACCTCTTTCCCTTGATACAGGGCATGCAGCTTTCACTTTATGTCAACCTGTCTGTTAATCTTTGGGCCACGCCATTCAGGGACTTGTGCTAATATTATTTTGTGACCGTATGTGCTAGATTGTAACTACAGTAGGCAATGCCTGAAACTATATGTACTGCATTTTGCACCTTGGCCCCAGAGGAACAGTGTTTCATTTAGTTGAATGCCAATAAACTTGAACATGAAAATAGCTCACAATATTCCAAGTGCCATCTAACCGATGCCTTGTAAAGTCTCGGCAGTACATCTTTGCTTTTATATTCTGGTCCTCTACAAATGAATATTCCTACTGTAACTGTTTCTTCACTACCAATGCAAGTTAACATTAAGGACAATCCAGAAACACTTCCAAACACCTTTTCAGAATTTGCAAAATGCATTCAGTGGCCATGTAACTCCTGTACCTAAAGTTGCCACAGTGTACATGTTCCTGGTCTTCTGCCCATCCACTTCACAGTTCAACATGTTGTATTCAAAGATTCTCTTCTGCACACCACTGCTTGTAACACGTGGTTATTTGAGTTACTGTCACTCCTCCTGTCAGCTTGAATCTGTCTGGCCATTCTCCTCTGACCTCTCTCATTAACAAGGTCCTCTCGCCCACAAAACTGCCACTCACAGGATGTTTATTGTTTCTTGCACCATTCTCTGTAAACTATAGAGACTGTTGTGCATGAAAAATCCCAGGAGATCTGCAGTTTCTGAGATACTCAAATCACCCCATCTGACACCAACAATTATTCCACAGTCAAAGTCACTTAGATCACACTTCTTCCCTGTTATGATGTTTGGTCTGAACAACAACTGAACCCCTTGACCATGTCTGCATGCTTTTACGCATTGAGTTGCTGCCACATGATCAGCTGATTAGATATCTGCATTAATGAGTATGTGTACCTAATAAAATGGCCACTGAGTGTATATCTGGCCTTTATTCTATTGTGGACATAAACCACTACCATGAATGGAAGGCAAAAAGTGTCTGACAGTTAAATAGGCAGCACAATCCAAAAATTTTATTTCAAATATGCCAATAATTCACTGGTTTCATTAACTCCCGAGTCGGTGGAACATACAGAAAGGACTTTCATTAACGTTAACTCTGCCAGAGGCAAAGTTTCACCTCTCTTACACCTTAGCTTTAGAATCACACTAACATTACTTTAGCAATTAAATGTCATAAATCAACTAATTTGGGCATTCAAGTAAGTAATCGAATATATTATTCCTATTCTGGTTTAATGGTGTTACTTATTAATTCAAAGTTCAAAGTAAAGTATGTATTGGACTGAAAGTCCCTACAAAGGACTGTCAGAATGGTTGAGAGGATCATAGGGGTCTCCCTACCATCCATCAGGGAGATTTATCAGAAGTGCTGCATAGGGTGGGCCCTTAGTATTATTAAGGATCCCGCCCATCCATCCATAATCCACTTGACTTTGTATAATAAGGCAGGAAACTTCGATGGATAAACACAAGAATGGTCAGGATGGGAAACAGTTTCTTCGCCCAGGCCATTAGGCTTCTGAACTCCCCGCCGCATCATATTTAAAGTGGCACTGTTCTGTACTTCACAATATTTAATTCATGCACTTTAGTTTGTTTATTTATGTGTAATACATCTGTAGATTTCATCCTTCCTTTCTTTTTTTAAATTTTATTTTTATTTGGATAAGGAATTCACAAATATCATGTACTTTTTTCACACATATAACCTTTTCCATTTTTTTATATGTATAAAACTACAATTATTTATACATTCTTAAGTACACATTGAGATGATATAAAAGGAAAATAAACATTTAAATAGATAATTATGTACTGTGGTAAATCTAACCTATTAGGCTACGTAATGGAATTAGTTGTTAAGAAAAATGGTAATAATAGTTTCCATATATTATTGTGTGTTATATATGTGTTATGAGTGCTACAGTGCTTTACTCCGTTTTGGAGAAACGTCTTGTTTGTCAGTATACATGTGTACAGTTAAATGACAAAAAACTTGACGTGTCACCATATACTACCCCAAAGTTCATTTTCTTGCGGGCATTAGCAGTAGAACAAAAGAAACATAATAATCATTGAAAAACTACACTCCAACAAAGACTAACAAACAACCAATATGCAAAAGATAAACTGCAAATACAAATAAAAAGAATAAAGAACCAAAAAATAATACTGAGAACATGAGTGTAGAGTCTACAGGTTGTGGCAAAGTTCAGTGTTGAGTAGAGCAAAGTTATCCACACTGGCTCAGGAGCCTGATGGTTGAAGGATATAACCTTCTGGATGGTTGATAGGTGAGCGCCACAGTAGCGCTATGGTTAGCACAACACTATTGCAGCTCAGGACATTCTGGAATTTAGAGTTCAATTCCAGTGCCATTCTGTCAGGATTCCTTGTGGAATGTGTGGGCTTTCCCCAGGTGCTTCAATTTCCTCCAACAGTCCAAAGATATTCCGGGTTGGTTAATTGGTCTTTGTAAACTGTCCCGTGATTAAGTTAGGTTAAATCGGGGCTCTGGGGTTGCAGGGGTTGGTTTCGCTCAAAGGGCCAGAAGTCCCAAGTCCAGGCAGTATTACTAAATAAATAAGCAAACAAACAACCGTTCTGGGACCTAGCGTTGTGGACCTAAGGCTCCTGTACCACCTCCCCAATAAATATAATAACTGAAACTCATCAAATGGCAAAACCATATTCTTCAACTCACTATTACTCACATCTAACAGCATTTAAGATCCAATGGATGACAAACTCTGTTGACAGAGCCAACAGAATTAGTAACCTACATCGTGACTCTAAAGCAGAAAATTGCCCCAAAACATGTTGCTCTAGAAGGAAAGACAAAAAGGAACAAAGAGCAAGTCAAGTGAAATTTTGCAGACATCCTTTCAAGATCAGAATCAGGTTTATTATCATTGGCACATGTTGTGAAATTGTGGCTGCAGTACATTGCAATACACTTTTTAAAAAAACTATATATTTCAATAAGTATATATAAAAATATAAAAAAATTAAGTAGTTCAAAAAGAGGGCAAAAAATGAGGTAGTGTTCATATATATTCAGATATCTGACAGTGGAGGGGAAGAAGATGTCTCTAAAACATTGAGAGGGTGTCTTCAGGCTCCTGCACATCCTCTTTGATGGTAGCAGTGAGAAGAGGGCATGTCCTGGGCGATGGGGATCCTTTCTAATGGATGCTGCCTTTTGAAGCATTGCCTCTGGTGCCCGTGATGGAGCTGAATACACAGAGCAATATAGTAAAGCATAGAAGTCCCACACAATAAAAAAAAAAGCCTCAGGTGTGTTGGGAAGTGAAACATACACAAGTCATGTACAAAATCAACAACTTTAATCTGAACAAATTCGTTGGGAAAACCAAGGATTAGTAGTGGTCATTGGGGGCACAGATTTCAAAGAACTTGTAACCTTTTTTAAGATTATGAAGGCACGCAGTCCTCTTTTATTGTCAATTAGTAATGCATGCATTAAGAAATGATACAATATTTCCTCCAGTGTGTTATCACAAAACACAGGATAGACCGAGACTGAAAAAAACTGACAAAACCACATAATTACATGTAGTTACAACAGTGCAACAATACCGTAACTTGATGAAGAAGTCCATGAGCACAGTAAAAAGTTCAAAGTCTCTCAAAAGTCCCACATCTCACGCAGACGGAAGAAAAACTCTCCCCGCCATGCCCGACCAAAATCCGTCTCTGAGTCATCCGAAAACTTCGAGCCCCGGATCAGCTCTCCGACACCGAGTACTGAGCGCCATCTCTGTCCGAACGATTTGACCTCAATCTTGGTCGCCAATAGCAGGCAAAGCCGGGGATTTTGAGGCCTTCCCTCCGGAAGATTCCCGACCACACAGTAACAACAGCAACGAACGAGCGTTTCAGAAATTTCTCCAGATGTTCCTCTGTACTTTCACGTCCGTCTCCATCAAATCAGAATTGTCCACGGCCCCTATTTAACAGATATGATATCATTTTTCACCGAAGGGCTGCGCACGCGTGGCGCGCTGCTCTCTCTCCTCCCTAACTTGCTTTGTATTTCAAGCATGTTATGTTTGTTGCATGTTTAACCTTTCGGTAATATTGTAGATATATTGTTTAAGCATTCTTTGTTTTGCTTACATATTTCATTACAGGTTACATGTAAAAGTGCATGAATGGCATATGTCACCACATCATAAGTGTGTGCCTTGCTAAAGCAAAAGAACAAAATGTCCATGGTTAATTCCCGGCTGTTCTTCTTTCAATTAATTTCTGGAGCTACAAAACATAACAGCGTTCATAATACAAAGTTTGAAGTACTGTAATTTTGTGAAGTTGTACTGTGAGGTGGTTAGGAGAATGCTTTTCAGTGCCAGCAACCAGGGTTCAATTCCTGCCGCTGTATCTATGGAGTTTACTTGTTCTCCCCAGTGACCACGAGTTTCCTCTAGGTGCTTCAGTTTCCGCCCACATTCCGAACACGTATGGATTAGTAGGCTGACTAGCAGCGTGGGCTCATTGGGCTGAAAGGATCTGTAACTACGCTGCATTTCTAAATAAATAAAAACGTGATCCAGTCCTTTCTTCCCAGTAGTGCTCAGAACTTATCAGGATCCTAGTTCTATGTCATCCTGAAAAAGAGTGCCCAAATGATGGGGGCAGAATGTCTCAACAAATTTCAGAATTACCTGGACAAGCATTCGATCCACCAAGCCAGAGAAGCTGACAGGATGGGATTAGTTTAGATGGCCAGTATAGACAACGGTCTGGACAAGAGATTTCCATGCATTATCTCAATACTGATTTTACTTTGTTATTGCCACATGTACCAAAGTACAGTGTAAAGCTCATCGTGCTTGCTCAACTCATCACAAAATTCAAAATACATTTATTATCAAAGTATGTTCCTTAAGGTTGTCATAGCTGGGGGTGATAATGGGGACAAGCTCCCACTACCTATCAAAGGTTCCCAATGGCATGTGCCTCTAATAGCTTCTGACAACCAAGTCCAGCTCCTGGCCTTCACGTGTGGCATAGCTACTAAGCCCAACAGAACCGTTTCTACTGACAGAAGGGGCAAAGGCAGGATACTGGAACCTTAAAACCAGTCACTTTGGGCAGACGGGGCTCGTCAGCTGTGGTTGGCAGCTCATCTAGGAGAAGGAAAACTCTGATCTCAAACCTCCGCTGCTTTGCAGCTGTATCCACTCGTGGGAACGGCTTCTGGAGTAAACCCCGACAGAAAAATCTGGAGCTGGAGTCCCTAAGACAGTCCTACATTGAGTTCAATGCTGACTGCCAACTCCTGCAATGCTTCTGGTACCAAACTGTATCGGTCTCTGCCGTTCCTTTGGATTCATCTGATGTGGGGAGAGAGGGAGCTTGCTACATGGGCAACAGCTTTCTCTCCGTATCGTACTGACCAGGCCTGTCTATCCAGACATCTCGGATCCAATACCCATGGTCAGTTCTGACCAACGGAGGCCTCAGCATTCATTTTGTACACAACTTTGAGATTCATCATCTTGCGGGCAGCCACAAAACAATGAAACACAACAGAACCAACACAACAAAGATCGTCAAACATCCAACATGCGAAAAAAATCATGCGAGCAATAAAAAAATATGAACAAGTAACACACAGAACATTAACCACAGAGTCCCTGAAAGTGAGCCCACAGCCACAGAGCCAGTTCAGCGCTGAGGAGAGTGAAGTCGATCCAAGACTACGATGAATGCAGGCCACAGCCATGGGGCCAGTTCAGCACTGAGGAGAGTGAAGCTGATCCAGGAGCACGATGAATGCAGGCCACAGCCATGGGGCCAGTTCAGCGCTGAGGAGAGTGAAGCTGATCCAGGAGCACGATGAATGCAGGTCACAGCCACAGGGCCAGTTCAGCGCTGAGGAGAGTGAAGTCGATCCAAGACTACGATGAATGCAGGCCACAGCCATGGAGCCAGTTCAGCGCTGAGGAGAGTGAAGTCGATCCAAGACTACGATGAATGCAGGCCACAGCCATGGGGCCAGTTCAGCACTGAGGAGAGTGAAGCTGATCCAGGAGCACGATGAATGCAGGCCACAGCCATGGGGCCAGTTCAGCGCTGAGGAGAGTGAAGCTGATCCAGGAGCACGATGAATGCAGGTCACAGCCACAGGGCCAGTTCAGCGCTGAGGAGAGTGAAGTCGATCCAAGACTACGATGAATGCAGGCCACAGCCATGGAGCCAGTTCAGCGCTGAGGAGAATGAAGCCGATCCAGGAGCACGATGAATGCAGGCCACAGCCATGGGGCCAGTTCAGCACTGAGGAGAGTGAAGCTGATCCAGGAGCACGATGAATGCAGGCCACAGCCATGGGGCCAGTTCAGCGCTGAGGAGAGTGAAGCTGATCCAGGAGCACGATGAATGCAGGCCACAGCCATGGGGCCAGTTCAGCGCTGAGGAGAGTGAAGCTGATCCAGGAGCACGATGAATGCAGGTCACAGCCACAGGGCCAGTTCAGCGCTGAGGAGAGTGAAGTCGATCCAAGACTACGATGAATGCAGGCCACAGCCATGGAGCCAGTTCAGCGCTGAGGAGAGTGAAGTCGATCCAAGACTACGATGAATGCAGGCCACAGCCATGGGGCCAGTTCAGCACTGAGGAGAGTGAAGCTGATCCAGGAGCACGATGAATGCAGGCCACAGCCATGGGGCCAGTTCAGCGCTGAGGAGAGTGAAGCTGATCCAGGAGCACGATGAATGCAGGTCACAGCCACAGGGCCAGTTCAGCGCTGAGGAGAGTGAAGTCGATCCAAGACTACGATGAATGCAGGCCACAGCCATGGAGCCAGTTCAGCGCTGAGGAGAATGAAGCCGATCCAGGAGCACGATGAATGCAGGCCACAGCCATGGGGCCAGTTCAGCGCTGAGGAGAGTGAAGCTGATCCAGGAGCACGATGAATGCAGGTCACAGCCACAGGGCCAGTTCAGCGCTGAGGAGAGTGAAGCTGATCCAGGAGCACGATGAATGCAGGTCACAGCCACAGGGCCAGTTCAGCGCTGAGGCAGGTACCAATGGTTGCAGAGCACGGCAGCAGAGCCAGTCCAGCAGCTTCCCCCTGGCCTTGTGTGTTTCGTCTGGCTCCACGCTGAATTTGCCAAACATCAGTTCATTCTTCGCTGACGGCCCAGGCCCCACTGCTTCAATCCAACCCCAAGTCCTTTCCAGCAATGGCTGCTGCAGCCATACCTGCACCTCAAGCATCCAGTTCGCTCATTCCTTCAGGATACCACAAAAATGCCAGGTCGCACAGACAGATCAAAGGCGCTCCAACAGGCAATTACAGGCTATGGATTGCAGTGATCACAGACCAGAAAAAGTATAATTAATAGAATAATCTGTAGTTTTGTTTGCTTCCTGTAAAGTGTCGCCGTGTCTCGCCAGCACCATCTTTACAGAAATAGCCAGTAAAGCACAACAGTGCGTTAAGGTAGAACAATAACAAAACGCAGAATAAAGTAATGCATACAAAATGCTGGTGGAACACAGCAGGTCAGGCAGCATCAATGGACAGGAATAAAGAGTCGATATTGTGGGTCAAGACCCTCCATCAGTACTGTTGATGAAGGGTCTCAGCCTGAAACGTCGACTGTCTACCCCTCTCCATCAATGCTGCTTGACCTGCTGAGTTCCTCCAGCATTTTGTGTGTGTTACTCTGGATTTGCAGCATCTGCAGAATCTCGTGTTTCTGCAGAAGAAAGTGTAACAAATACAGAGAATGTGCAGCGCAGGTAAGCAGTGAAGTCCACCATCATAATGAGGTAGACTGTGGGTTTGAGTCCATTTCTATCTGCCTTATCTTGAAGACCCAATAAAAGATTATCCCTTAAATTTGAAAAAAAACAATTGTTCCCTTCAATGCTGTCTGACTTGCTGAAAATTTTCAGCATTGACTGGATTTATTTCTACAGATCCTCCACACGGATAGAGTAAAAAAAAAGGACTGGATAAAATTTTTCGGAGTCAGCCAAATCCCTGAAGTCACGCAGAGTGATGAGGTACTGGAATGGAGCCAGTCCTCCCCAGCCAATTCATTAATCTGCCACGGAGCCAGGCAGATGCACAGTACACATGGAATGGATAATAATTCACGTGACAGCCTCTCACAGTGTTGGGACTGGTCCTGATTGACCAGCACCTGGACCCCACATTCTGCTCAAAATACACCGAAGACAGATGGAGATGCATCACTAGTGAACAAAAGGAGAATTTTACCAGGGCTTGTGTATCAATCAGCTTGTGTATTCCTCAAGTCATACTATATTGTACTCCTAAAGGTCAACTTTCAACTTTTTATATTAAATTCATTTTATTCATTCAGAGGTACAGCGAGGAACAGGCCTTTCCAGCCCAACGAGCTGCACTGTTCAGCAACCCAGCTATTTCACCTTTGCCTAATCACAGGACAATTTACAATGACCAATTAATCCACTAACCGATACATCCTTGGACTGTGTGAGGAAACCCACACACTCACGGGGAAAACATCCTTACAGAGGACACCAGAATTGAACTCCCAACTCCAACACCCCAAGCTGTGATAGCGCCACTAACGCGATGCCCAGATCATTGTCGCTGACTACATTAGTCGTTATTGTCCCTCCCGTACATATTGCAATGAGGATAAAATTTTTCTTCATATTTGCTGTTTGTCTCCTTTTGCACACTGGTTGTTTCTCAATCCTTGTTTGTGTGTAGATTTTCACTGTATGTCTTTGTTCTACCATGAACGTCCGTAAGAAAATGAATCTCAAAATAACATATGGTGACATATACATACTTAAAAAGTATACTTTGAACTTTGACTTGAACTCCGCAACAGTATATGTAGTCAATGTTTTGGGCTGCGATCCCTCAGCAGGACTCATGCTGAAGGGTCTCGGCCTGAAACGTCGAATGTACTCTTTTTCCATAGATGCCGCCTGACCCCCTATGTTCTTCCAACATTTCGTGTGTGTTGCTTGGATTTCCAGCATCTGCAGATTTTGTCTTTGTACCGTAGTGCTTCCAAGAACAACAAATTTCTTGCCAAAGAAGAGAGTGATAA
Organism: Mobula birostris; assembly: GCF_030028105.1. Classification (NCBI taxonomy): domain Eukaryota; kingdom Metazoa; phylum Chordata; class Chondrichthyes; order Myliobatiformes; family Myliobatidae; genus Mobula; species Mobula birostris. Next base: position 14,931,096 of record NC_092372.1, on the reverse strand, counting down.
CAAACCTGAATGTGATTCTGAGGCTGCATTTATAGAAATAGAAATAGTTAAGGCTTCAGATTTGTGACCGTACATGAGGGCAAACTGACAAGGGTTGCAGCAGTAAAATGTGTTTCAGATTTCCAGTGTCGACTGATTTTTCAAACAGCAGATTGGCCATTACTGCAAGAAGGCTGAAAGTCAGAAACAGAGACGTATTGTTATAATTGTTCAGGGATTGAGAGAATGCAGGGGGCAATTTTAGTCCACTTACTTGGATATACCAGCAGAAGAGATACATCAGGGTAAATCCTGGGATGATAGAGTTGTCCTATCATGAGTAGATAAAGCATTGGTATTGGTGCATTATTGTCACATGCACCAAGATACAGTGAAAAGCTTGTCCTGCATATTGTTCATACAGATCAAATCATTACCCAGTGCATTGAGATAGAACAAGATAAAACAATAACAATGCAGAATAAAGTGTAAAAGCCATTGGAAAAATGCAGTGCAGGTAGATGATAAAAGTGCAAAATCATAATGAAGATTATGAGGTCAAGAGTCCAACTTATTGTACAAGAGATCAATGCAAGGGTCTGATAGCAGTGGGATAGAAGCTGTCCATGAGCCTGGTGGTAGATGTTTGCAGGCTTTTGCATCTTCAACCTGATGAAAGCGTGGAAAAGGGAGAACGTCTGGTCTTTAATTATCATCATTATGTGATGTGTCCATGACCATGTTTGTCCTTAGCAAATATTTCTACAGAAGTAGCTTGCCATTGCCTTATTCTGGGCAGTGCCTTTACAAGAAGGGTGACCCCAGCCACTATCAATAATTTTCAAAGATTGTCTGCCTGGCGTCAGTAGTCGCATAACCAGATCTTGTGATATGCACCAGCTCTCATACGATCATCCACCACGGCTCCTACGACTTCACTTGACCCTGATTGGGGGACTATGCAGGTGCTACACCTTGCCCAAGGGTGACCAGCAGGCTAGTGGAGGGAAGGAGCACCATACCCCTCCTTTGGTAGAGACGCGTCACCCATTTTGCTGGCTGCAGTACTGAGGCGGCGAGAAGTGTAGACAGATCTCTTGGAAGTGAGCTTGGCTTCCACGATGAAACGCACATATTCCTTGTTCAGGAGAATGAAGCACAAGAACCATAACAAGATAGACATCAAGATGCTTTCACTCGGGGACAATCTCAAACAAAGGGACATTATTACGTTCATAACTGAGATGTCATGACTAAAATTGTGATGAACTTGGCAAATTCATCCCACAGAGGGTGGGGAATCTGGAATTCTCTACCCTAGTGGGAAACAGAATCATTGGAATTGCTTAAAGAGATTTTTTTTTCCTTTTTGAAAGATCAGTGAATTGAGGCCTCTAGGGAACTGGCAGAGAAAAGGAGAAGACATGTGGCAGATTGTCCATGACCCATACTTAATGGAAGAGCAGCCTTAAGGGCCTATTCCTGTTCTTTTTGTGCTCGTTTCCAACGAGTTGTGTAAAGGACAGCAGGGTACCATTAAATATTTCCCAAATCTCATCATTTAAAAATACTCTGCTTTTCTGCTTTGTGGACAGATGACTTAACATTTTTCCACATTATATTCTATTTTCTTGCCAATTCTCTCAGCTTGATTTTATCTCCCCGAAGGCTCCTTACATACTATCCCTGCCCCCAAACCCACTGAGAGTAGGTTATACATAATGGCCCAAGCACAGATCCCCTTGATACCCCACTAGGAGATCTGAGGAGGATCTGGTTAACCCAATCTTTGCTTTTGTCTAGTAACCAGCTCTCAATGCATGTCAGTATGTAATTACCAATTCTGTGGGCTCCAACCTGATTGACAAGCCTCCTGTGTGGGACCCTAACAAAACTCTACTGAAAATCCAAATACACTACAGATACCACTACATCTAAAAAGAAATCCAATAGATCAGTTAAACATGATTTTCCTTTCATAAATTAATCCAGATACTGATCTAACCTATTATTCTTTTCACTATAGATCTGAGCATCTCCCCCTTCCCCTGATGTTACGCAAACATTTAAAACAGAGAACAACCATTTTACATACTCCAAGACAGCAGTTCCCAACCTTTTTTATGCCATGAAGCCTTACCATTAGCCAAGGGATCCGTGAACCTCAGGCTAGGAACCCCTGCTATAAGACCAGTCTAACCCTTCTCTCACACATAGCTCTCTGTTTTTCTTTCATCCATGTGACTATCTAAGAGCTTCTTTAATGTCACTAATGTATCTCCCTCTACGGCCACCCCTGTTCCATGCACTTATCACTCTCTGCAAAAAAAAAACTTACCTCTGACATTCCCCCCCAACTATATTTTCCTCCAATCACTTTAAAATTATGCCCTCTCATATTATATTGCTTCCTTGAGGGGAAAAAGTGTTGGCTGTCCACTCTATCTATGTCCCTTCTTCACTCAGAGTGTGGTGAGAGTGTGGAATGAGCTGCCAACAGAAGTGCAGGACCCATGATGAAACACCCCCTCATTCCTCTGAAGCAGGGTGATATTTTTTTTTTAAATAAATCGCTCAGTAATTGCCAGATTTTCTGAAATAATTGCAAATTGACCTCTCACCTTGTGGTCCTGATGAAGGGTCTCAGCCTGCTGAGTTCCTCCAGCATTTTGTGTGTGTTGCTTTAGATTTCCAGAATCCGCAGATTTTCTCGTGTTTGATAGTCCCTGAGGAGTGTTTGATAGTCCATAAAGAAACAATCCTCTGATGTTACTAGCCCTTTTTGGGCTCGATAATCCATGTGTACATCACCTTGCCCCCGGTTTACCGCAGGTAATTGTAGGCACTTACCCTTGCTTGGCTGGCATTTTTTTCTTTGCTTTTCATTGATGCTTTCAGTGCACTTGATCTGTTTATTGTACTTTGAATTTTGCCCGTACATTCTCGTCCCAGCAAGGATCATTATACTGTATGCTGAAGCTTTCTCACTAGTGACTCAAAGCTGAAAAGTCCACACTGCTGCTTCAGTAGAGTATTGCTCAGTAAAGACGACCGATCGTTTTCTATAGCAAAAACGATGCCTTGAATATTTAAAATAAATTCTCATTAAATGGTGACAGGTGACAGACCAATTTGTAATTATTTCAAAAAATCTAGCAGTTACTAGGCAATAAAAAATATCGCCTTGCTTCAGAGGAATGTGGGGATTCTCGTTGAATCCTGTCAAGTATTGAAAAGCCTATACAGAATGGACAGAAAGAAGATGTTTCCTACAGTGGGGAAGCCTAGGACCAGAGTGCATAGCCTCAAAGTACAAGGATGTCCCTTTACAGCAGAGATAAGGAGGAATTTTGTTAGCCAAAGGCTGTTGAGTCTGTGGAATTCATTGTCACCAACAGCCATGGAGGCCAAGTCATCGGTACATTTAAAGCAGAGGTTGATAGGTTTTTGATGAGTAAGAGTGTCAAAGATTATGGGGAGAAGGCAGGAGAATGGGATTGAAAGTGATAGTAAATCAGCCATGATAGAATGGCAGAGCAGACAACGGGCTGAACAGCCTAATTCTGTTCTTCGGTATAGAATTCTACTTCAAGCAACTATATGGTCCAGTAAACATAGGTAGAACAAGTGTGAGGTGCTGTTAATTCTCCTCAAGATATAGTTTTACTTATATAAAAAGCAAACCTATCACAGGGAATCTCTTTCAACACACACAAAATGCTGGTGGAACGCAGCAGGCCAGGCAGCATCCATAGAAAGAGGTACAGGCGACATTTCGAGCCGAGACCCTTCATCAAGACTAACTGAAAGAAGACAGAGTAATTGATTTGAAAGTGGGAGGGGGAAGGGGGAGATCCGAAATGATAGGAGAAGACAGGAGGGGGAGGCATGGAGCTAAGAGCTGGAAAGTTGATTGGCAAAAGGGATACAAGGCTGGAGAAGGGAGAGGATCATGGGACGGGAGGCCTAGGGAGAAAGAAAGGGAGAGGGGAGCCCAGAGGAAGATGGAGAGCAGACAAGGAGTTATAGTGAGAGGGACAGAGGGAGAAAAGAGAGAGAGAGGGAAAAAAAGGAAAAAAATAAAAAATAATAAATAAATAAGGGATGGGGTAAGAAGGGGAGGAGGGGCATTAATGGAAGTTCGAGAAGTTAATGTTCATGCCATCAGGTTGGAGGTTACCCAGACAGATTATGAGGTATTGTTCCTCTAACCTGAGTGTGGCTTCATCTTTACAGTAGAGGAGGCCATGGATAGACATATCAGAATGGGATGGGACATGGAATTAAAATGTGTGGCCACTGGGAGATCCTGCTTTCTCTGGCGGACAGAGTGTAGGTGTTCAGCGAAACGGCCTCTCAGCCTGTGTCGGGTCTCGCCAATATATAGAAGGCCGCACCAGGAGCACCAGACGCAGTATATCACACCAGCCAACTCACAGGTGAAGGGTCGCCTCACCTGGAAGGACTGTCTGGGGCCCTGAATGGTGGTGAGGGAGGAAGTGTAAGTGCATGTGTAGCACTTGTTCCGCTTACAAGGATAAGTGCCGGGAGGGAGATCGGTGGGAAGGGATTGGGGGGGTGAATGGCCAAGGGAGTCGCGTAGGGAGCAATCCCTGCGGAAAGCGGGGGGGGGGGGGGGAGGGAAAGATGTGCTTGGTGATATAACTGTGTGATCGTCATTAATATGAAGGGCAATAATGAACCACAGTCAAACTATTTTGGTTCCTCATCTGTCAAAATGTCCTTTTTCTACTGAGAAAAAAAAGACCAGGTATTTCATTCCTTTATATGTATTCCTTTAATAAATCCCGTGTTACTTTACAAAAGCTTACTAAACAAGATTTGACCCAGAATCAGACCAATAAACACATTATTGGCAATAATGTGCAATCTTGAAGGCAAAAGGAGGTGGAAAGGCAGAGGGATTTTAAGCTGTAATTTGTGAAGGAATAAAGAGTCGCCATTTCGGGTCAAGACTCATCACCTCCCTGTGTTGCCCCCTCCCCCTCCTCCTTCCCTTTCTCCCATGGTCCATACACCTCTTCAATCAGATCCCTTCTTTTTCTGCCCTTTACCTTTTCCCTTTTACCTCCCAGCTTCTCACTTCACCCTCCCTCCCGCCCACCTTCCCCCTCACCTATCACCTTCTAGCTTGTACCGCTTCCCATCCCTCCTTCTTACTCCTGCCTCTTCACCCTTCCTTCCAGCCCTGGAGAAGGATCTTGCGCAGAAACATCAACTCCTCACTTCCCTCCATAGATGCTGCCTGACCTGCTGAGTTCCTCCAGCATTTTGTGCATGTTGCTCTGGATTTCCAGCATCTGCAGAATCTCTGGTGTTTAAGATACAACTCTGACCTTTAAGACTAGTTGCTGAAGACGTGGCACTAATGGTGGAGAGCTCAAACTCAGAGATGTTCAGGAGAGCCCGAAAGGACAAAACAGAGAAACTTGGCAGTTGGAGAGCAAGATAATAGAAGGATTCAAAAATGAGGATGAGAATTTTTTTTTTTAAATAATGTTTTTATTCTGGACCTGGAGTCAATCTTGGTCAGCTAGCACAGTAGTAGTTACACATACAAAATGCTGAAGGAACTCAGCATGTCAGGCAACGTCTATGGAGAGGAATAAACAATTGACATTTTGGGGCAGAATCCTTTATCAGGACTGGGAATGAAGGGGGTAGGAGGCTGTCCAAGACCTCTTTCAGAGTCGATGCCTCCAGAAGACACAGTACATCATTAAAGACCCCTCACACCCTCTCCATGAACTGTTTGTTCTTCTGCCATCAGGCAAACGTTACAGGAGCATCAAAACTAAAACCACAAGGCTACTAAATAGCTTCCTCCCACAGGCAGAGGGGGGGGGGGAAGAGGAGTACAAGCTAGAAGGTGATAGGTGAAGTCAAGTGAGGGGAAGGTGGGTGGGAGGGGGGAGAGAATATGAAGTGAGAAGCTAAGAAGTGATAGGTAGAAAAAAGGTAAAGGGCTGAAGAAGGGCCCTGATATTGGAGGAGAGTGGATCATGGGAGAAAGGGAAGAAGTACAGCTACCAGGGTTGGTGACAGGCAAATAAGGAGAAGAGATGAGGCAAGAGATGGAAATGGAAGAGAAGGGAAAGGGGAGGGGCAAAATACCAGAAGTTAGAGAAATCAATGTTTATGCCATCAGGTTGGAGGTTACCCAGATGGAATACAAGGTGTTGCTCTTCTCATCTGAAAGCGACCTCATCCTGGCAGTAGAGGAGGCCTTGGACTAACGTGTTGGAATGGGTAAGTAGATTGGAAATAAAACTGTTGGCCACTAGGAAGTTCTGCTTGCTGTGGAAGGAATGCCAGGAGGAGCCGTCAGCAGGCTTCTTTCTGTTTAGGAAATTTGAAACTGATCTTTGTTATTTTGCTATTACTCCGCACTATCTGATTTGACCATCTACAGTACATGGAACTCACAAACAACACACAGATTAATATTACCAAAAATAACTTCACAAATAATAATGTGAACACAAGTCAAAAAGTTAAACAGTATAAAGCTACTGGTGCTTCACATATGATGGGTGATGGCAGAGAGTTCAGTAGTCATGGCCTGGGGGACGAAGCTGTTTCCCATCCGAACAGTCCTTGTCCTAATGCTACAATACATTCTATGGTAGCGTGTCAAAGAGATTGTTGGACAGATGGAAAATTCACTACCTCACTTTTTTTAAAATATTATTTCTGTTTTTGCACTATTTTTAATTTAACTATTTAATATACATATGTATACTTACTGTAATTGATTTATTTTGTTTTCTATATTATCATGTACTGTATTGTATTGCTGGCACTAAGTTTACAAATTTCACGGCATAGTAAACCCGATTCTCAAATTCTTTGTGGAATGCCTAAACATATAAGCATTGGTAACGGCAGCAATATCCAAGCACTAAAGCGATTCAAAGAACCCTGTGAACCCCTCAAAGCAATTCAGGATGAGTAACCATTAAAAGTTGCCCAGTACTATACTTGTCCTTAAATGTACAACTCAACTAAGTAAGCATTTTAAAGATCAGCTAATCCAAGTAAAGTCAAGGCAAGTTCATTATCATTTAACTATTGTATATACATATATACCATTAAATGAGAAAATGTTTCTCTGAACCAGGGTGTGAAGTACAGTGGTACACACAAATTAGAATTAAATCTACCAATTAATTAGGCATAAATAAAACAAAGTACAATGCATAAATTAAATATTGTAAGATACAGAACAAGTTAAATTGCAAATAAAACAAGGATTTTCATTTTTCCTTGCAGAACACAATGCCACAAAGATAAACATCTCAACTACTGAAGTTGGGCCAAACAAAATAAGATGCAATGTTACCTCCCACTATCCTAAACACCATAAGACAAAGAAGCATAATTAGGCCATTCAGCCCATCAAGTCTGCTCTGACACTTGATCATGGCCAATTTGATGATGAAACAACGTACAAGGAGGAGGTCAAACACCTAGAGAGCTGGTGCAGGGATGACAATTTGATGCTTAATGTCACCAAAACCAAGGAGATGATCGTCGATTTCAGACGGTCTCAGCCTGAGCACACACCCCTCAGCATCAGCGGCTCCACAGTGGAGAGAGTGGAAAACATCAAGTTCCTTGGGGTGCAGATCTCGGACAATCTCACCTGGTCCAGGAACACCACTGGGATTGTGAAATGGGCCCAGCAGAGATTGCACTTTCTGAGGAAGCTTAAACAAGCATCACTCCCCACTAACATCTTAACAACATTCTACAGAGGAGTGCTTGAGAGTGTACTGACCTTTTGCATCACAACCTGGTACTTCAGCTGCAGTGCTGTTGACAAAAAGGCCTTGCAGAGGGTGGTTAGGGAAGCAGAGAAGGTTATTGGGGTCTCCCTACCTTCTGTCCAAGACCTCTTTCAGAGTCGATGCCTCCAGAAGACACAGTACATCATTAAAGACCCCTCACACCCTCTCCATGAACTGTTTGTTCTTCTGCCATCAGGCAAACGTTACAGGAGCATCAAAACTAAAACCACAAGGCTACTAAATAGCTTCCTCCCACAGGCAGTCGGACTGCTAAATAGCTGCTCTACCTGACTCTGCTTTGGACACTTTTAACTTGCACTGACACTTACAACTTGATTTTAAATGACATGTGGCTGTTGTGTTTTACTATTTATTGTTATGTTTATTATTTAGTGTTGCATTTGTTATGTTATGATTGCCCTGCTCCTGGGAAACGCTGTCTCATTCTGCCCTGCAGAGCTGATGCACGGTTAGAATGACAATAAAGTTTTTTTTATTTGATTTGATTTGAATTTATTATCCCACTCAAACCAATTTTCCTGACTTCGCCCTGTAACCTTTGATGCCCTTACCAATCATGAACCTATCAACCTCCACTTTAAATATACTCAATGACTTGTCCTTGTCCTCCACAATCATCTGTGGCAATGAATTCCACAGATTCACCACCATCTGGCTAAGCAAATTCCTCATCTCGGTTCTAAACGGACATTCTTATGTTATGAAGGTGTGCCCCATGATCCTAGATTATCTCACCATTGGAAATGTCCTCTCCACGTCCATTCTATGGAGGCCTTTCAATATTTGGTAGGTTTCAAGGAAATTCCCCCCCCCCCAACCCCCTATTCTTCTAAATTCTAGTGAGTACAGGTCTGGAGTCACCAAGCGATCATACATTCACCCTTTCATTTCCGTAAACACTTGAACATTGAAGTGAATGGTAACTAAACTGCACTGGCTTCCTGTATCTTATAGAATTGATTTTAAAAGTTCTATTACTTGTTTTTAAAGCTCTTGATGGTCTGGGACCAGAGTACACCACAGGATCCATTTCATTTTATAATCCTGCTTCAGCTCTCAGGTCTTACTCCACCGGTCTCTTCAATGTAAACAATCTCCCTCAAAAGATGATTGGCAGGTCAGCTTTTTTTTCCAACTACGCTCTTAAAGTGTGGAATTCAATACCTAAAGCTATAAGGGACTCTGTTGACCCTTTTAAATGCCAGCTCAAACCCCATTTACTTAAACTTGCTTCTAACTAACATCTTTTTGTCTTTTGTTTTCACATTTATCTTTATTATTTTATGTTCACATTTGCTGTTTATCCCATTGTAAAGCACTCTGAATTACATCCTCTGTATGAAAAATGCTCTATAAATAAATTACTACTATTATTATTATTTCAAAAGACAGAGTTTGAATTCAGCTGGCACTAAGGTGGCCCATGACATATACAGTCACCTGCAACCTTTGCAATGCAGATTTTAAAAACACCATCAGTAATATTCTCCTATTGGTAACTACATAACATGCATTGCAACACAAAATTCAAAGTACCAGATTCAATCCTGTTTATACTCAATTTTAGCCAAGACAGCAAAGAATTACAATTATTGGAATCCATGCTGGCTTTCATTTCAAATTTATCTTCTTCTCTTTACAAGGCCTCCCCTGCTCCCTGACAATCCTCCAGAAATTCCACATTCCTAACTCTGCTCTTCAATATCTCTCAAATCCTATGTTCATTCACTGACTGACATATCCCCAGCTGTCTCAGTTCTGAGCCCTCGAATTCCCACTGACAGCAAGTCAGCATCAAATATCAACATTTATAAACTGTCTTTTAAAATATATTGCACCTCATAGCTGCACGATGCATTATTTGTGCTGCTGATGCGTGCCATAAACAATCTGTGAAACCATACACAAGCGATATGGTTGCTCAGTAGTAACTGCTGTACACGTTGCGTTTCTACTCACAAGGGCTGTCCTAATTATTGGTGACACAATTAACTCAAGGTTGGTGTTTCCACAAAGCAGCATGCAACTGCAATTGTTCACTTCTAAATAAGATCTAGAATTAGCATCTCTCTCTCTCCTCCCCCCCCCCCGTGCGAATGCCGGTGCGAATATGGAATGGAGTAAATATCTCAAATCCGTCGATCCAATATCACCTAAAGTGAAAATACCACGATAGCCCTGCTAAAATTCGACTGACGGAGCTAGATAACTGTATTGATTCAAAGCATAAAATGGGTGGAAACCGTGCTATTTAGCTAACGATTTAGCTCTCATTAGGTTTCGTCCATTCGTCTTTGTCTACTAATATAAACAGCACTTCGGAATGACACTCAAAACTAATTGTATCCTCGAAAGGATTCGAGACGAAAACCGTTTACCTGATAGATCCACTCAAAACGACAACAGACAGAATGGCAATAAAAGAAACAGATAGCACTTCCCCATCGAGTTCATAACTTCACCCCCACCACTGACATATGCCGCACTCCCCATGGAACTTTTGGCAAACCACGATAGGAAACAGGAATTTTAGAATAATGCGCTGTTCCCGCCTGCGGTATCAACAATCAACATTATTCTGAGAAGCCTAAAGCTACATTAATTTCCCCAACAAAAGGCAGCGTTTCAGAACTGCTAAAGTCGCAGAAAGGCACAGGTCCACGGGCTGTCAGCCCAGCACCAAGGCTGGCGTTTCCACGGGTGACTTTCATCACACGCTGGGTCAACTCCGCAGCAGTTTGACGCTATATTCAGAAATATCAACAGTAGAAGGAAGGAAATAAGAACAAATAGCACTTACTTCATCATCGGAAAGTCCATAAATTGTATCCAACTGCGCCGCCATAGATCCAAAGCGGATGAAGAGACAGGAGGGTTGAGAAGTCGTTCAGACACACACACACACACACACTCTCTCTCCCTCTCTCACTTGTAGGACGGGCTTCAGGGGAAATATACCTGCTCACAAAAATAAATACTCCGATGTAATCCCTCTCGCCCTGCGCTGGCACGGATCAAGCGCCGAGCAACAATCAATTTGCCCCCTCAAATATCAGGCAACAATTCGCTGCCTCCCAAGCCGGTCCACACAGCAGCGCAGGACATGCGCGCTCGATACATTGTTATATCCGCACCCCCACCTCGTCCCGCAACCGAGCTCAGTGTTTGATTGGCGGCTCCAGGTGCCCAATCAACCACCCATTGGCCGGCTGGCAGCCACGGGGAGGCGGGGCCGAGGTGGAAGGACCGCCGGCAAGTTCGGTTGACTGGAAGTTCCATAGTTCACGCTGCAGGCTGTCAATTGGGGGTGAGGCTCCCTTCTCCCGGGTTCTCCCCGGTGTTAAAGAAACACCGCCTCCCCAGCTCAACTTGTGGATGTGCAGAGGCTTCCATTCATCAAAAAAGCATGCAATAGAACTGTGCGATCCTCTGCCCAGCATCTCGTTCATTTGTATCTTTGAAATCAATTCGAAGTGAACTCTAATAATTTAAGATTGTTTATTGTCGTTATTCAATACCCTAGTGTAAAGGAGAACGAAATGAGTGTTACTTCGGATCCGATGTAACAGAAATAACACAAGCATATTAGATATTTAAAAATATATATATTTGAATGCCTAGAAGAGAATTGCTATATTGGTTACTTAATATTGTTGCCTAATCTCAGTCTGGTCACGGATCTGGGTTGAATTCAAGGATTGCGCAAAAATGATTTCTAAAAATGAATGCATTACCTTCGCTCTGCCTTTAATTCCTTTTTTTTTCTCATCTCCCCGGTCGCTTTACTGTTCCGAGGTTCTGTAGGATTTCAGTGAATCTTACCTGTGAACGAGTCACATGTTGTTAGGAACAATATAATTTTCCAGCTGTAAAAAAAGACATTGGAAATCTCCTGATAATGAATTTAAAACGATTTTTTTTATTATCTACAAACACAAGAGATGCTGCATATGCTGGAAATCCAGAGCCTAACACACAAAAAAAAATTGCTGGAGGAACTCAGCAGGTCAGGCAGCAGCTATATTCATACAGTCGACCTTTCGGGCCGAGACACCTTCTCAGGACTGCGTTTTGTGTTTTATGATCTATAACAAGATATAACATTTATTGAGTTTTAATCACTTTAAAAATATCAAAAACTGAAATCGAGTGTCAGGATACTGTACCTATATACACGTCAGGTGGAATGATCGGAAGCAGATGTTTCGTAAATCAAGTGTCCAATCGAAAATTAAAGACAACTGTGTGTATCTGTTTCTTTTGAAGACTGAAACACAGGCTTGGATAGTTCACTTCCTCCCAGATGGTCATGTGAACCCAGAAATGAGTCACTCGGGTAACTTCCCTGAATACAATAGCACAATTACATTCCAATGAATGGCCATTCTCCTTCCAAATCGAAACCGACTCCAATCAAATTGAATACAGAATATTTCAACTTTTTTTTTAGAATCAGTCAATCCATGTTTAGTTTCTTGGTTTAAAAAAAGGAGTAAGTACTTCCTTCAGTTAGTCCTGACGAAGGGTCTCAGCCTGAAACGTCGACTGTACCTCTTCCTAGAGATGCTGCCTGGCCTGCTGTGTTCACCAGCAACTTTGATGTGTGTTGCTCGGGTAAGGGGTAAAGATGCCATGCACTATTGGAACAAAGTCTATGCAATGTAATTCCTGTTATGCGTTACAATTTACAAGCCATCTGGGATCCAAAAAAAACAAATAATTTTGTTCAGGTGTTATGTAGCATTTTCTATAAGTAGTTTCACTATCACACCACCTGACATATGTTTTTTATTTCCTCTGTCTATTAAAGCCAAGTAAAAATGTCAAAGTAAATTTATTAACAAGCCAGGTAGTGTAGTGCTTAGAGTAACACTACTACAACACCAGCAACCTTGCCTCCATTCTGCCACTGTGTAAGGAGTTTCTATGTTCTCCCACGACCGTGTGTGTTTTCTTTGGGTGCCTGGTTTCCTCCCAAAGAGGTATGGGTTAGTAGGTTAACTGGTCACATGGGTGTAACTGTGTTATATCTAATTAAAATAAGTACACTCAGTGACCACTTTACTCTGTACCCTCTGTACCTAATAAAGTGGCCACTGATTGTGTGTCTGTGGTCTTCTGCTGCTGTATCCTATCCACCAGATTTAGGTGTGCTGTGCATTCAGAGATACCTTTCAGTGCACCATCGTTGTAATGCATGTTCACTTGAGTTACTGTCACCTACCTGTCAGGTTGAACCAGTCAGGCCATTTGTCTCCGACTTCTCTCATTAACAAAACATTTCGCCCACAGAATTTCACCTCACTTGATTTTTTTTTGTTTTTCACTACATTCTCTGTAAACTCTAGAGATTGTTGTGTGTGAAAATCCCAGATCAACAGTTTCTGAGATACTCAAACCACACACCAACAATCATTCCATGGCCAAAGTCAATTAGATCACATTTTTCCCCATCCCCATTCTGATGTTTGATCTGAACAACAACTGAACCTTTTGGCAACACTCACAACACACTGGAGGAACTCAGCAGGTTGGGCAGCATCTGTGGAAAAGATCGGTCGATGTTTCAGGCCAGAACTCTTCGGCCCGAAAGGTCGACCGATCTTTTCCATGGATGCTGCCCAACCTGCTGAGTTCCTCCAGCGTGTTGTGAGTGTTGCTGTGACCCCAGCATCTGCAGATTATTTTGTGTTAACTGAACCTCTTGACCATGCCTGCATGCTTTTGTGCATTCAGTTGCTGCCACATGATTTACTAAATAGATATTTGCATTAATGAGCAGGTGTACCTAATAAAGAGGCCATTGAGTGCATATGTTACCATAAACAACCTTGAAATTCATTTTTGTGCAGGCATTTTGTCTTTTTATGACCTATAACAAAGTATTGAAATTTATTGAACTTTAAAGATACCAAAAATGAAAAAACAGTGTCAGGATTACAGTGCTATACATATATATTTGTCAGGTGGAATGATCGGAAGCAGATGTTCTGTAAATCAAGTGTCCAATCGATAATTAAAGGCAACCATGTGTATTTGTTTCTTACCAAGACTGATGCACACTTGGATAGTTTGCTTTCTCCCAGGTGGTCATGTGAGTTCGCAAATAGGTCACTCTGATGAATTCACTGAACAAAATAGCGCAATCACATTTACTATGTGACCACTCTCCTCCCAAATTAAAACTCCAAACAATTGATGGTAGAGGAAGACACATCAGGGCCATTTAAGAGACTCTTAGATGAAAAAAAAATGGAGGGCCCTGTAGGAAGGAAGGATTAGATTGTGACATGAGGTGTGTGTTATGACCCAACTGCCGAGAAAGACACTGAAGTGGATCAACAGTTCATTGACTTTGATAGGAACTGTGCAGTTATAAAGGAAAAACAATAAATACTAGTCCAACTGGCCTTTAACTAAAACTTCCAAACCAGCTATTAGCTAACTGTCAAATGCTGACACAGTAGCTCTGCCATAGTAGCTGTATACTAAATAAATACCACTCCTTCAGTCTAAACGGTAGTCTTCTTTCCCAGAACCAGGACAACGATAAGCAGGTAGTGTTGATTTTGCTGTGCTTTTGGTCAAGATTCAACAAGACTGAAATGAAAGGAAGGGAGTTAAACACCACCACAATGAAACACTAATTGACAGGAATGTGCACACTCATGAGCACAATTGTTGAACTCATTCTGTCGAGCCCATGGTTGTGTCAGATTAATATTAGAGTAGATTAATATCTCAGCACGTCAGGCACAAAAGGGCCTGTACTGTACTGTAATGTTCTATTCTGTATGAGTACTTGAATCCCAAAGGCCTAGATGTTTACGTACAAGTGTTTGTAAATATCATTAGAACAGGTAGATATCTCGTAGTTAGCACATATATGTTGGACTGAAGCACCTATATCCACCCTGTATGTCTTGATGAGAAAGAAGCTAATTTAATGTTTGTTCCTAATCAGTAGGGCTCCACAGTAGCGTAGCAGCACTCACAACATGCTGGAGGAACTCAGCAGGTCGGGCAGCATCCGTGGAAAAGATCAGTCGGCGTTTCGGGCCGGAACCCTTCGTCAGGACAGGCCAAAACATTGACCGATCTTTTCCATGGATGCTACTCGACCTGCTGAGTTCCTTCAGCGTGTTGTGAGTGTTGCTTTGACCCTAGCATCTGCAGATTATTTTGTGTTTACAGTAGCATAGCAGTTACGTCAACGCTATTACAGCTTGGGGCGTCAGAGTTAGGAATTCAATTAAAATGCTGTCTGAAAGATGCTTTCACTCCTTTCCATGAGCATTTGGGCTTCCCCCACATGCTCCAGTTTCCCCCCACATCCAAAGACATACTGGTTAGTAGGTTAATTGGTCATTGTAAGTTGTCCACCTCCAAGTGGACCACAACCTTGTTGCAGGATTTGGAGGTTTGCGTGCCTCAAAGACCCAGCAAGCTGTGTTGGTTGGAGTCAGGACCTTGTACTTTGACTCTTGGCAGGGTCAGCCACGCCAAAGAGGTCAAAGGGTAGAGGCCAGACTAAGAGAGGTCCACCGGTGCTCCAGCGTCGGGGGTTTAGCTCAGGGCTAACAATCCTGACTGGTCAAAAAATAATTGTTACGGAAAGAGCAATGAAGAATCCTTCTACATCTCTGAGGGACGGTACGGATAGACAGAGATGGACGACCTTCATTACTTCCCCAAATGCCAGTGGCGTAATAGGCAGTAAGTCAAAAGGTCCTGTGATTAGGCTAGGGTTAGATCGGTGGTTGGTCAAATGGCTGTTGCAGTTTGTTAGGCCAAATGGGTCTGCTCCAAGCTACATCTCCAAAGGAAGAAAGATTATGAAGTGTTAACCTTGCTTTTCCTCTTTAAGTGTCTCCTGAATTGCTGAGTATCGCACAAGTTTTACAGAAAATTTCCAGATTCAGCAGTTCGTGGTTCACAATCTGCGATGACAAAAACAATCAGCAACTGTGCTGTTAAACAACACCTGCCCACAGCTGAAACCACTCTCCAGTGGAAGCCTATAGTAACACCGTGAATGTGCAGCACAAAATCACAAGGACTCTTTAAGTTTGAACCTGTATTTGACGTCAGAGCATGAATGAAATGAAGGGTGTGGGGGTAAAATGCCAACTGCAAAGAAGCAGCATGAGACAGGAGGGGATAAAAAATCCAAATGTAAAAGTAAACAAAATCGAATGAATGAAAACAGGAGGAGCAGAATTGTGCCATTCGGCACAATTTTATGGCTGACTCATTATCCCTCTCAACCCCATTCTCTTGCCTTCTCCCATTAACCTTTGATGTCCTTACTAATCAAGAAACTGTCAATTTCCACTTTAAATGCACACAATGACTTGGCCTTCAGAGCCAACTTTGGCAAAGAATACCACGGATTCAGCCACCTCTAGCTAAAGAAATTCCTCCTCATCTTTGTTCTAAAGGGATGTCTATGTATTCTGAAGATGTGCTCTCCAGTCATTGTCTCCCCTGCTACAGGAAATATCCTTTCCAAGTCCACTCTATCCAGACATTTCAATATTTGATAAGTTTCAAAGAGATTCCCCCCACCCAATTCTTCTAAACTCCCATGAGTAAAGGTCCAGAGCCTTCAAAACCTCCTCATACATTAACTCTTTCAATTCATGGAATCATTCTCATAAACCCCCTCTGGATTCCCCCCCCCCCCCCCCATGGCAGCACATCCTTTCTTAGATAAGGTGCCCAGAACAACTCATAATATACCAAGTGTAGTCCAACTACTGCCTTATAAATCAGTATTACATCCTTGCTTTTATATTCTAGTCCTCTCAAAATGAATGTCAACATTGCATTTGCCTCCCTTACCATCAACACAACCTGCAAGTTAACCTTTAGGGAATCCAGCATTAGGACTGCCAAGTCTCTCTGTACCTCCCATTTCTGAATTTGCTCACCATTTAGAAAATAGTCCACTCCTTTATTCCTTCAATAAAGTGCATGACCATGCACTTCCCTACACTATATTACATCAACTATATCTTTGCCCATTCTCCTAATCTATCTATGGCAGGAGTTCCCAGCCTTTTTTATGCCGTGGACCCCTACCATTAATTGAGGCTGGCAACCCCTGATCTAAGTGATGGGCAATCTCCCAGTAACATTAAACAAAATCAAACAGAAAAATACAACAGCGAAAGATTCAAAGTGAAGTTGTTGTATCAGAATGCTTGCCATAATTTTAGCAATCTCCACAAACTCTCTGCTGCCAACGGGAAGAAGGTACAGGAGCCTCAGGACCGACACCACCAGGTTCAGGAACAGTTACTACCCCTCAACCATCAGGCTCTTGAAACAATGGGGATAACTTCTCTCAACTTCACTCACACCAACACTGAACTGTTCCCACAACCTATGGACTCAATTTCAAGGACTCTTCATCTCACATTCTCAATATTTATTGCTTATTTAGTTATTATTATTACTTTTTTTTGTACTGGCAGAGTTTGTTGTCACACTGGTTGAAAGCCCAAGTTGGTGAGGTCTTTCATTGATTCTGTGATGGTTATTATTCCATTATGGATTCAATAAGTATGCCCACAAGAAAATGAGTCTCAGGGTTATATATGGTGAAATATATGTACTTTGATAATATATTTAATTTGAACTTTGAACTTTGAAATAATGCCACAGGAAGAGATAAACGCAGTTGATCTAATAGCGGTTATAGAACCATGTTTTCTTGTTGACAAATGTCGGGAGTTAAGTATTGCAATACCCAATATTCACAAAGGAACAGGTGAAATTGTTATGGACACATGGATTAGCTCTGATTGGACCGAAGGATGCAGGCACAGTAGAAAAGAATGTTGGTAATTCAAAACACCGGGAAGCAAAGTCAGTCTGTGTGCAAGAAGATATAAAAATAACATCAGGGTGAGTATTATCTCGTACAAAATGTGGCAATTGTATTGTTAAAGAGAAAATGTGTATCAAAATATATGAGAAACTGTAGCAATCATAAAGCAATAATCATGACTGCTTCACTCTTCAATAAACTGGGAAATTCTTCAAAGGCATTTTCAGATTCAGATTTAATTGTCACGTGTGCACCGAAACATACAGTGAAATGCGCCACTTGCGTTAACTTTCAATAACCTAAGGATGTGTTGGGGCCAGTGTCACCTCACAGTCCGGTGTTAACATCGCGTGCCCACAATATTCAGCAGAGCAACACAAGCAACAACAACAACAATTACAAAACAAGGCAACAACAAAGGACGACAGAACAAAATGACAAAACCCCAACAGCAAAACTAGCCCCGGTCCCATCCACTCACGTACACAGACAGGTCTCCAACTCCAGGACAGGCCGTCACCAGGCCTCCAAACCTTAGCCCCGGCCTCTCAGACTTGCAGACACCAGAACAACTTTCTGGGATCGTTAAACTCAAAAGGAAAACAAGTTGCTTTAGACATTGTACAACAAAGTGGATTAATAAATAATCCATTCGACTACATTGAATCTCCAGTTCCATCCTGCTCCAATTGCATCTCCTGTCATAGCATGGTGGTATGGCGGGGCAGAATCGATGGCCTGATTGCCCTTTGTCGGTTCCTATGTCTCATGAAATTCCATGGTAATCCTGTGTCTACTTCCCACTGATATTGTGTCATCCTGCAGTCTGATGTTCTCTGTTCCACTCATCAGCACCAGTCCTTCTCCCTTCTCTGATTGTGTTTCCCTTTTCCAATTGACTCTTCCTTCTCAAATTTCCTTTCACTCCCCTGAATCCAATCACCGCCTCATTCCCATCTCCTTGCATTCCTTCTAATCCCTTGGCCTTTTTCAAAATCCTGTAACTTCTTACCAGATTGATTCTTAAATTCTTCCCACTCCAATTCCCCATTATTTTCCCTATCTTCTCTCCTCTGATCATTTTTGTCTCCAACAGCTTCCTGGAGGAAGCATAAAATTCTGGTCATTAATTAGTTAATAATTACTAATTTGTGATTAATTGTTAATTGATTATCAATTATCAATAAAGCAGAAAGTGATGATATTTGTAATTCAGTTTAAAATTTTGGAGACAAATCTTTCAGAAAATGTTTGGAGTACCTTCAATTTCTGTGTAGGCAAAACAAGTTTGAACCTCAGGAAAGGTGATCACAGTATGATTTATAGTCTTGACGCAAAAGGAAAGAATAAAAACATGCAAAGTGATCATCATCCTCATAAGATCGTCACCTTTTCATTTTGGACAGACTTGTCAGTTCCTGAGATCCCAAGAGCATTATCGTCTGAAATTTAACCACGTTCGGTTCTACTTCCATTCCCATTGTGGCATATCAGTCCATAGCCTCTTCCACTGCCATGATGAGGCCACACTCAGGTTGGAGGAGCAACGCCTTATATTCCATCTGGGAGGCCTCCAACCCGAAGGCATAAATATTGATTTCTCAGACCTCTGGTAATTGTCTCCCCTTCACCATTCCCATTCTCATTTCCCTCTATCCTTATCTCCTCACCTCCCTCTGGTGCTCCTCCCCCTTCCCTTTTTTTCATAATTTTCTACCCTCTCCTATCAGATTCCCCCTTCTCCAACCCTTTATCTCTTTCACCTATCAGCATCCCAGCTCTTTACTTCACCCCTCCCCCTCTCCCAGTTTCACCTATCACCTACCACCTTGTACTTCTTCCTCCTCCACCTTCATCTTTTTTCCAGGCCCGATGAAGGGTCTTGTCCCAATGCATGGATTGTTGACTCTTTTCCAAAGATGCTGCCTGGCCTGTTGAGCTCCTGCAGCATTGCGTGTGTTGCCTGGAGTTTAGCCATCTTGGACACCCATGGTGCCAAGGTCAAGGGGGAGGTTCCAGACAAGGTGCAGTCCATCCAGGACCTCAACAGTGCAGCTGGCAGAAACATCACAATGGCAGTGAAGGCTGCAGTAGTGAAAGGAGCCCAGTCGTCTTGCATTCCATCACCTTGATCTGTCAAGAACTATGTGGTGGTTGCCCATGCATCAGCTCTTCACATTAATCAAAATCACCTACAGGTGTACACCACTAAGGGAATCCACCATACTCCAGAGTGTGCGGATTCTGGATTGGCCCCTACAGCCAACTGAGGACCCCTTAGGAGAATATCATACTTGACTTGAGTGATCACACTACTGCTAATGCCAGTGGGATCTTATGCAGAAAGGTGACTCAGATTTGACAAAATCCCTAAAGATTTACAGGTTTTTAGACGAGGTAGCAGATGAATCCGCACAAGAGATTGTTTAGATGCTGGGAATCTTGGGCAGCGCGCACTAAAAACTGGAGGAACTCAGCCATTCAGGCATCATGTATTGTTGTTCCTTTTCGCGCCTTGTGGCAATTCAGGTGGCATTCTTGGCCGTTTTCTTAGCATTTATCTGTTTCTCATGAGGCCGAGGTGCTAGCTCGATGCTCAGCCCAGCACAACAGGAAAGCATGCAATGGGCTGGCCAGATTTGAACCTGGGACCATGTGCCTCAAAGCAGACATCCCACCCTGCAAAACTCATTTCAGGGAGGTAGCACCCCGACCCCCGTAACCCCATATACTCACCCCCCAGTCGACCTCCAAGGGTGTATGTAATACTTTGTTTAGTGATTTTGTCTAATCTGTAAACTAAGTTGGGTATATGCAGAAAATGTGACATTAAAATATGTACTTATATTATATTATCATGTTTATTCCATTACAACTTTAAGCAAGTCTACAGGGAGTTTGGCCTCATCACGTAGGACATCAATAGAATAGTTCCTTAGCAGCTGGCCAGCTAGTTTAAATAACATTAGCTGTGCTAATGAACGAATGACACCTGTTAAACTCACCTCAACATGTCTTTTACATTTTAACCCACCATGGACAATAGAAAAGTCACTGTTGCAAACAGTGCAGTGGGCGACACTGTCATTATTTTTGAAGTCAACTGTAAAGCCCGCCCACAGAGAAAACTGATAGGTCTACTTAGCACGAAGAGAGACCAATCAGGATGCTCGCTCTCGCTCTCCCTCTCAAAAAATCGATTTGCGGGATATTATACATAATTTCCAGGTATCAGGGAGCCGCTATCAATATGCGGGAGACTCCCAGAACTTCTGGGAGAGGTGGGATGTCTGCTCAAAGTCTGGTGCTGATGCCACAACACCACCGGCCAACTCCAGGCAGTGTCTATGGAGGGTAGTAGATAGTCAATGTTTTGGGTTGAGACCCTTCATCAGGACTCTGTCTGCAAGGCTGGAGGCCCCAGACCCGACTTGTCCCAGGACTGTAGGCCCATCTGTCTGTGTGGGTGGGGGTTGTATGAAAGTTTTTTTTGCTGTTGTTGCCTGTTGTATGTTACTGTGTGCTATTCTCCACCCGGTCCTGATGAGGGCCTTGTCCTGAAATATAGACTGTTTTCTCCTCCCCATAGATGCTGCCTGATGAGACGAAGAAGTGGTTTTTCTTCCAGAATTCTCTGGATTTTGGATGAATCATAGCCAAATTGAACACAAAAACAAAGGATAACATCAGGATTTAAAAACGTTGGGGAAGAGAAATAGGAAACTGCTGTCCATTTAATTTGATATCAGTTATCAAAAAATATTGAAACCCATTAGTAAACATGTGGCCACAGAGCACTGAGAAAGTCATAATATGATTTGGCAGAATCAATATGACTTTATGAATAGAAAATTGTGTTTGACAAACCTAATAAATATTTTGGTGCTTTTGCCTGGCGTGCAGATAAGGGGAACTCAATGAATATTTGTATTTTCAAATAGCATTTTAGGAAGTATAAGAAAATTGATGTTACAAATGTAACTCTCAGGTTCTAGGGAAGACAATCTCTGGCCCACCAAACATTGATAAGATTGAGGTGCAAAATCTCCTGTCAGTGCATTTTGTGTGATCTGTTACCCCGTAACGAATCAGTACGACAAAACAACAGACAGTACACCATATGCAATTAAATGATTTAGCTTTTTAATTCTTAATTTTAACCAAATGGTTAGTAAAGTAAATCAAAAAGAAAAGGAGCCATTTTAATGAAACAGTCTAATGTGCACAAATTGGAGCTCACGGATTCGGTTCTGCTGGTCCACCATCAGTTTCCCCGGGCTTTGTCAACTCCCGGCCCCACTCCGTCCACTCCTTTCTGGTGTCTATGACCTCTCCTTTCCGGCATCCTTTCTCCCCATCTTCCGCTGAACAAAAGACCCAGATCTCCTCGGTGTCAGGCACGCAACAAGAAAAAAAACTGCCTTCACTGGACGGCACACATTCCAAAGCCCCCATTATCTCCAGCCGTAACCCAAACACTGCTGCTGCAGGAAAAAAAACATTACATTAGCAATGCTTCTACAGAAAGACCATTACATTAGCAGCGAAACCTTTCCCAGGGTGTTACGCAAAGAAGAGGGCCCATGGGTTTGGTACAGTACATGGGCATAGATGGAGATCTAGTTAGAGGTTAAAGTATGGAAGAAGAATAACTGGTGTTCTTCAGGTTGACGATCTGTTGTTATTGGGCTGTGATACTGATAAATGCTGGATTTCAGCTATGTAATTGCTTTAAAAGACTACCATATCAAAGTTTCGAAATGATTCACAACTGACGGGAATGTGAGCTTTGAGGAGGCCTCTAAGAGCGTTTGGGAGGTAAAATAACTAAGAAGGGAAATGACAGAAGAGAAGAAAAATATTGAGAGTTATTGAGATACAACGCAGAACAGGCCACATTGCACAGTAATACTACCTAATCAGGGGACAATTTACAATGACCAACTAACCTAACAACCGGTACATCCTTGCACTGCGGGAGGAAATGGGAGCACCCGAAGGAAACCCATGCAATCACGGGGATAACATACAAACTCCATGCAGGGAGTGGCAGGAATTGAACCCGGGCCGCTGGTATTGTAATGCATCGTGCTAACCACTACACTACCGAGCCTCCTCGCAGCTGTTATTGTCACAATGTGTACTTTTGTTTGGCAGAAAGGCTGCAACATTGCCTCAATAATTTGGCAAACTGAAAAATATTTGAAAATGCAGCAAACACGAGGAAATCTGCAGATGCTGGAATTTCAAGCAACACACATAAAAGTTGCTGGTGAACACAGCAGGCCAGGCAGCATCTCTAGGAAGAGGTACAGTCGGCGTTTCAAGCCGAGACCCTTCATCAGGACTAACTGCAGGAAGAGCGAGTAAGAGATTTAAAAGTGGGAGGGGGAGGGGGAGATCCGAAATGATAGGAGAAGACAGGAGGGGGAGGGATGGAGCCAAGAGCTGGACAGTTGATTGGCAAAGAGATATGAGAGGATCATGGGACAGGAGGCCCAGGGAGAAAGAAAAAGGGGAGGGGGAAGCCCAGAGGATGGGCAAGGGGTATAGTGAGAGGGATAGAGGGAGAAAAAGGAAAGAGAGAAAAAAAGAATGTGTGTATATAAATTAATAAAGAACGGATGGGGTACGAGGGGGAGGTGGGGCATTAGCAGAAGTTTGAGAAGTCAATGTTCATGTCATCAGGTTGGAGGCTACCCAGACAGAATGTAAGGTGTTGTTCCTCCAACTTGAGTGTGGCTTCATCTTTAGAGGAGAGGAGGCCGTGGATTGAAAATGCAGCATCTGCTAAATGAAGCTCCTCCACTGAGACCTGATGCAGGGTCACAAACTGAAGTGTCCAGTATTCCCTTGTATACACAGAGAGTGACGGGTGCATGGATTGCCCTGCTAGGGGTGGTGGTAGAGGAGGATACATTATGGACATTTAAGAGACTCTTAGATGGTAGAGAAATAGAGGGTTATGTGGGAGGGAAGTGTTAGATTGAAAGAAGCTGCAGGAAGTTACAAATTTTTCTCAGCTCCATCATGGGTACTAGCCTCCGTAGCATCCAGAACACCTTCAAGGAACAATGCCTCAAAAAGGCGGCATCCATCATCGGTAACCATGAGAAGAGAGCATGTCCTGGGTGATGGAACCCCAAGCACCCGGGACATGCTCTCTTCTCATTGTTACCAATAGGAAGGAGGTACAGAAGCCTGAAGGCACACACTCAGCGATTCAGGAACAGCTTCTTTCACTCTGCCATCTGATTTGTGAATGGAAATCAAACCCATGTGCACTACCTCATTACATATTTTTGTACAACATTTAATTTATCTATATTTTATATATATTATACATATATGTATATATATAATTATAATTCACAGTTTTATTATCAGTTATTGCATTATACTGCTGCTGCAAAACCAACAGATTTCACGATATATGCTGGCGATATTAAACCTGATTTTGATTCTTATAATAAAGTAGCTTAACAGGTCATCACAACATTGAGGACTGAAGGGCTTGTACTGTGCTATAATGTTCGATGTTTTAATAGTCTGCACCCACAAATTACCATAAAGCAATTCTACACAATACCCTTACATCAGACTGAAATATTTTTTACATGCAGAGTGCTAACTGCATAAAACACATTGCCAGGGGTGTTGCTAGAGCTAAATACACAAGGGAGATTTAATAAACTCTTAGTTAGGCACGTGGATGACAGGCAAATGGAGGGCTATGTAGAAGGGAAGGGTTAAATTAATTTTAGAGTGGATTGGCACAACGTTGTGGGTCAAAGGACCTGTATTGTGCTATACTGTTCTATGTTGTACAGATGTTGCTAGTAACGGATGCAGTTTGCTTCTTGCTGTAAGAGACAGCTGACTATTTGATCAGGGAAGAGAAAACGATGAATGCCACAGCTGAAACAAATTTTTAGACTTGCGGGGATTCAGGCTACAAGCTCCTTGAGTGTGAGCAGAAAATCTGGACCTCTTTATTATCCATGCCTAACCTAGGGATATGGAGGCTTGTTGTTTTACCCTGCTTTCCATTCTAAATCAGATTAGCTAACTCAACACAGACTGCTGAGCAGATTTTACTTTTTAATTTTGCTAGATGGAATGGCTTGGTGCAATCAGCGCAATTGTCAAAGTGAGCCAAATTAATTCTCAATTAAAATTTTCTTCATTCAATAGACAACATTATAATTAATGATTCTATTAGTAGACTTACATGTCAGTTACATAACAAAATCCAGGTACTAGATCTAATTTACATTTCTTTACAATAGTACAAAGACATTTGCATACAAAAAATGTTTTGCACTGACTATGTTTTTGACCTTTATTAAAAGAAATGTCCTTGCCTGGGAAGTGCTTATTACACCACAAGACATGAAGTGGATTGCAGGAAGGGGGCAATGAAAATATATTTTTCAGTATACAATATAAACTTAAGCATGATAAATGGCAAAATGTCTTTACACTTAATTCTATGTATCTATTTCTGATCCATCTGCTCATTATAGCCACTTGCAAACTGACATTTTATAAGTTCTATATTATGTGTAAGAATCTGAAATCCTCTTTTAAAAAATAGGGAAATATCTATAATCTGCAGCTCATCACCATAGCACCAGCACTTGTGTAACAGCTGCTTCTGAACGTTAGCTCTACAACACTCAGGCAAGGGAGAATCCAATAAATATGTCACTTGGTATTTTATACTGCAACATTGGGATCTTTATCGACCACATTCCAAGGATTCGTGAGCCTTCTCCAGGGTCAATATCTCCAGCTCCCTCTCTTTTGTGCTGCCGTAGAAAATTACATTTCATGTGTACTCTTCATGTGACCATTAACTTTAGCATGGGAGTGACATCCTTTCTATTCCCCAACCATCCCAACCTTCCCAGCTGTAAGTAATCTTTTTCCCTGTTTAGAGCTTTCATCAGATTCAGATTTATTTATCACGTGTATGTCGAAACATACAGCGAAATGCCTCAATTGCGTTAACAACCAACACACACCCAAGGATGTGCTGGGACAGCATGCCAGTTTCACCACACATTCTGGTGCCAATATAACATACCCAAACCAAGCCCCATTCTTCCCTCCCTCTCAGCAGTATTCCCCCCCCCCATACACACACGCACACACACACACACACACACACACACACACACACACACACACACACAAAATCTTCCATCTCCAGGACAAGCCATCTCTTTTTCAGCCTCCAGCCTCCAGCCTCCAGCAGACTCATGGGATCATAGACATTGGGCTTTCCCAGCAGCCTTGCAGAGATTTGCAAACTTGGAGCTCTGGCCAACAGGCCTCGACTTCTAGACTGCCAATCAACCTTTGGCCTTTGACCTTTGGTTTTGACCCAGGATTCGCTGGTGACAATACATTACTTTTACCTATGCGTATCTTAGGAGAGTACTGTCTTTCCAACTCTTTGGGTAACTTCTCCTGCAACCATTCGGCATTACTCTTCCTTTCGATCAGGTCACCTTTCAGCTCAGTTCCAACTGGGCTCTGCAACAAAAGGTCAGTCTGCCTGTTCTCCCAGGACTAGAGATGGCAATCCTAGGAAATTCCAGTCCTCTCTGCCACACCAACCTTTACACTAAGTATTTCCATTCCTAGTTGCTTACCTGCAGAATATTTGACCCTTGAAGATTTTCAGTGGCTTTCTCCTGCTTCCTATCAAAAATAAAAAAAACACACACCAGCAGCTGACAGTCTATTGAGAAGCTTGGTTAGCCACCTCCACCCATTGAATCAACTCAGATGGAGGTTATTTTGAAAATGATTGGTAAGGGCATAAAAGTTTACGGGGAAAGCCAGGAGTGTGGGGTTGAGAAAGAAAATAAATCAGCCATGGTCGAATGGTGGAACAAAATCAAAGTTCAAACTACATTTATTATTAAAGTATATATACTATATACAACCTTGAGATTCGCCTCCTTACAGGTACATAGAACATAGAATAGTACAGCACAGTACAGGTCCTTCGGCCCACAATGTTGTGCCAACCCTCAAAACCTCCCTCCCATATAACCCCCCACCTTAAATTCCTCCATATACCTGTCTAGTAGTCTCAGTTGAAACCCAATAGAACCCATCAAAAAGAAAGCCTTCATGGAGCAGCGAGCTGAACCAACACATCCCTCACCTCCAGACCCAACACTGATTTTTTGGAACTGGCCAGGCACTTAACGTGTCCAAACTTCGGATTATTCTTCACTCTTGGACCCAAGAGCAGCTTCGATACACTCTTGGCGCTGGGCAGAACACTTTAAATCTGCTTCTTTGTCTTACGGTCCTTTGATAATCATGCATGAATTATTTAGTGCATGTGGAGGCCATCGATGGCCCAAATTCCTGCGGTCATATCCCATCAGGAGAACAGAGATGTAGCAGGAGCCACTGACTATTTGGCTGCAGCTGTATTTCATTAGGAGTTTGAGGAGATTAGGTACGGCATCAAAGACACTTGCAAATTTCTACAGATGTACTGTGGAGAACATTCTAACTGGTTGCGTCACTGCCTGGCCACTGCACAGCATTGAAATAAGCTGCAGAAGGTTGCAAACTCAGCCAGCTTCTTCATGAGCCCTAGCTTCCCCAGCATCGAGGGCATTTTCAACAGCTAATGCTTCAAAAAAGGTGTCATAAGGACCTCCATCACCCAGGACATGCTTTTCTCATTGCTACCATCAGAGAGGAAGTACAGGAGCCTGAAAGAATACATGCAATGTTTTAGGAACAGCTTCTTCCCCTCCATGATCAGGTTTTTGAATCAACAATGATACCATTTACACTACCTTAGTTTTTGTTTCGCTCATAAGTAGCGTAGTGGTTAGCGCAAAACTCTTACAGCTCGGGGCAACGGAGCTTGGTGTTCAATTCTGATGTCACCTGTAAGGATCCTGTACGTCCTCCCCATGAAATGTGTAGGCTTTCTCTGGATCCTCCAGTTTCCTTCCACAGTCCAAAGATGTACCAGCTAGTAGGTGAATTGGTCATGGTAAGTTGTACTGTAACTAGGCTAGGGTTATATCTAGGGTTGCTGGGCAGGGCGGCTGAAAGAAATGGTCTCTCTAAACAAGTTTAATAATATATATATATATATGTTCATTGTTGTAATTTATAGTGTTTTAATGATTATTTACTGCTGCCATAAAGCAACAAATTTCAGGACATATTCCAATGATATTAAATCTGATTTTGATTCTGATTCAGAAGGAGCATTGCAAAGATATCCTTAACATACACTTCAGTCTGGTCTGTTGCCCAATACATGATCCAGTCTCAGCATTGCCTCTCAATGAAAAGAAACTGAAAAGGCCAAATTCCAATTAAAAACTACAAGACATTGGGAGCAGATGGTGTCATAATTCAATAGAGCACAGAAAATGGTCCTCTGTCCCAGTTGATTCCATGGCAACCTGTTCATACTGATCAGCCTCAGAATCAGCTTTCATATCACTGGCATATATCACAAGATTTGTTAACTTTGTGGTAGCGGTAAATAAAAAAGCTAAATGTGAATTACAGTAAGTGTATGTGTGTATATACAGTATGTGTATATATATATAAAAATTACCTGGCGTGAGTGGGTGCCTCACACTGAAATACTTGTAAAGACCAACTGCAGGAGTATTGAGGCCATGATCACCCAGCGTCAGCTGCAGTGGCTGGGGCACGTGATAAGGATGCCCCCATGTCGACTGCCCCACATCAGCTACATCGTGGTCGACGCACAGCTGGAGGGCCGAAGAAGTGCTATGAGGATCAGATGAAGAATGCTTTAAGGAAGTGCAAGATCAGACCCGAGGACCTGGAGGAGGTTGCTGCTGACCATACCACTTGGCGACAGCTGTGTAGGGACGGGGTTCATATTCTGGAGATGGAAGGAACAACCAGAAGACAGCATTCGACACCGCCAGGAGAAATGCAGCCATGGTTGCCACCACTACCACATATGCACGTCCCACCTGCAATAGAGTTTGTGGGTCCAGAATAGGGCTATATAGTCATCAACGATCTCACCGTTAAAGGAGTGGATGTCATCATCGGATTTCAATGGACAACAGAAGAAGAGGATATATATATGTATGCACATTTCAAGGATTGAATGGCGTGTCATATGAAGTGTATTTGATGGCTCTGGGCCTGTATTCACCAGAATTCAGGAGAAAAGGGGTAGCCTCGTTGAAACCTATCAAGTGGTGAAAGGCCTTGATACAGTGGATGTGGAGAGGATGGTTCCTATGGTGGGAGAGTCTAAGACCAGAGGACACAGTCTCAGAATAGAGTGGAGATGAGGAAGAACTTCTTAAGCCAGAGAGTGGTAAACCTGTGGAACTCTTTGCCACAGACAGCCGTGGGGGCCAAGTCATTATGTATACTTAAGGCAGAGGCTGATAGATTCTTGATTGGTCAGGGCATGAAGGGATACAATGAGAAGGCAGGAGATTGGGGCTGAGAGGGTCTTGTGGTCTTATGGTCTAAAACTAGAAGACCCAGCAGAATCCCACACTATTACAGGGAGAAATCAAAATCAGAATCAGAATCAAGTTTAATATCACTGGCACATGTGGGAAATTTGTTAACTTTGTGGCAGCAGTACAATGCGATACGTAAGATATATATATATTGTATATAACTAGGTAAATCAGATAAATTGTGCAAAAATTGAAATAATAGTAAGTAGTGAGTTAGTGATCATGGGTTCAATGTCCACTTGGTTACGCCTTCATTAACCTGGTCCAACATGCAAATTCCATCACTAAGGATCGTCACCATTACCTCTTCTCATTACTGCCACTGGAGAGAAGGTACACGAGACTGTAGACCCATACTTAATATTTTAGGAACAGCTTCTTCCACTCTGCCATCGTATTTATGAATAGTCTATGAATCCATGAATGCTATCTTCTTATTACTTTCTTGGGATATATATTTATTTTTTGTAAAATATAAATTTCTATGTCTTGCACTGTACTGCTGAAACAGAACTACAAACTAGTGCAAGTCCAGTGCCACATTAAGCAGGTCACAATGAAAATATCATGAGAAATTACCTCTGAAATGATGGACCAAAAAAGGTAACGTCCAGCATTGGAAAATGTGTCTTTTATCTAAGAGTGAATCCCCAATGTACCAAGAGAGCACAAAATGCAAATTTAATCATAAATTTAATTAAACTTATTCGCAAATTTAATCATCAGGACTTTGGACTACAATAACAGTGTTGAGCAGATGATCCACCTCATTTGGAGCACACAGTCAGAAGTAATTTGTTATGACTTTTGCCCTGCTGATTAGCATAGAAGTGCTCTGCAAACTCTGAATCAGAATCAGGTTTATTATCACTGGCCTATGTTGAGAAATTTGTTAACTTTGTGGCAGCAGTACAATGCAATACAAAATAATTGGGAGAAAAAAACTGTGAACTACAGTAAATATATATATTAGAGTAAATATATCAATTAAGTAAGTAGTGCAACAAAAAAGAAATTAAGAAGTGGTGAGGTTGTGTTCCTAGGTTCAGAAATTGGATGGCAAAGGGGAAGAACCTGTTCCTGAATCGTCGAGCATATGCTTTCATGTTTCTGTATCTCCATCCTGATGGTAGCAATGAGAAGAGGGCATGTCCTGGGTGGAGCAAGTCCTTAATGGTGAATGCCACCTTTCTGAGGCACTGCTCTTTGAAGATGTCCTAGGTACTATGGAGGCTAGTATCCATGATAGAGCTGATTAATTTTACAATTCTCTGCTGATATTTGTTCTCTTGTCTCAGTGCAAACTGAGTCCACAGCCTCAGGACTCATGTTCTACATCTTACCTGGTTATTCTTCTTATTTTGCCCGATTTGTCCTCTTTTGCACATTGGGTGCTTTTCAGTTTTTGTTGTGTGTATTTTTTTGTGGATCCTTTTCTATTTCTTTTTTTCTTGTGGATGTGTACAAGAAGATGAATCTCAAGTTTGTAAATGGTGTAATGCTTTATAATAAACTACTTTCAACCTTGAACTTTGAACTGCTAAAGATCTTGGCATGGTTTACCCATTTACCAGATCACTCTGTTCTGAGTAACTCTTCATTTGTTGTTTGATTCTCCCCCTGGAGGCTGAATGTTTCAAGTAATTTGTCGAAACAAAATATTTTAGATTTTCTTTTGATTATGGAATTTAACTTAATATCGATTGCTATCCGTAGAGTCATAAAGGAACACCAATAATCATAGTATTAGCTGAATCATGTAAAGGCAATATTATTAAATTAATAAGCAGATTTCTAGACTTTCAAGAGTACAAACTAAAGGATATTATTCTGAATCCTATACTTTTACATTACAGAAGGAGGCTATTGGTCCATCGGGTCCATATGCTTCTCTTTTATTTCTCTGTACCCCTACAACTTACAGAGTCCACTTTCTTAAGTACATCTGTACAACTGCTCGTTAATGCAAATATTTAATCAGCCAATCATGTGGCAGCAACTCATGCATGAAGGCATGCAGACATGGTCAAGAGGTTCATTTGTTGTTCAGACCAAACATCAGAATGGGGAAGAAATGTGATCTAAGTAGCCTTTTTACCAAAACTCTCTGGACTGTGGTCGGGTGCTTCCAGGATGCTGCATCGGCAAGTTTGCGGCGCTGGAAGCTCATGGCAGGGAGAGTTTCTCCCTTCTACCGTCTGCGTGAGATGTTGGGGCTATCGGGACTTTGAGACTTTTTTTTTACCGTGCCCATGGTCCGCTCTTATCATATTACGGTATTGCTTTGCACTGTTGTAACTATACATTATAATTATGTGGTTTTTTGTCAGTTTTAGTCTTGGTCTGTCTTGAGTTTCTGTGATATCATACTGGAGGAACATTGTATCATTTCTTAATGCATGCATTACTAAATGACAATAAAAGAGGACTGAGTGTCCTCATAATCTAATCTAATCTCTGGGCAGGTTCCTGTAGATTTGAAGACGGTGAATGTCATCCCATAGCACAAGAAGGGATGTAGGTTAAAGGCAGGTAATTATAGGCCAGTGAGTTTAACATCTGTAGTTGGGAAAATGCTTGAAGCTATCATTAGAGAAGAAATAGCAAGGCATCTGGAAAGAAATGGATCCTTCAGCCAGACACAGTATGGATTCAGCAAAGGCAGGTCCTATTTGACAAACTTACTGGAGTTCTTCTAGATTAGATTAGATTATGAGGACACTCAGTCCTCCTTTATTGTCATTTAGTAAAGCATGCATTAAGAAATGATACAATATTCCTCCGGTGTGATATCACAGAAACACAGGACAGACCAAGACTGAAAAACTAACAAAAGCCACATAATTATAACATATAGTTACAACAGTGCAACAATACCATAACTTGATGAAGAACAAGCCATGGCACAGTAAAAAAGTTCAAAGTCTCTTGAAAGTCCCACATCTCACGCAGACGGGAGAAGGAAGAAAAATCTCCCTGCCATGCCCAACCACAGTCCGACTCTGAGTCGTCCGAAAACTTCGAGCTCTGATCAGCCCTCTGACACTACGTACCAAGCATCGTCTCTATCCAAACGATTCGACCTCAGCCTCGGTCACCAGCAGCAGGCAAAGTTGGGGATTTTGGTGCCTTTTGGGGCCTTCCCTCTGGAGATTCTCGATTGCCCAGTAACAGTGGCAGCGAACCGGTGTTTCAGAAATTTCTCCAGATGTTCCTCTGTGCTTTCACATCTGTCTCCAACTTTGAGGATAAAACAAGCGCAGTGGATAGAGGGGGACAGATGGATGTTATTTACTTGGATTGCTAGAAGGTGTTCGATAAGGTGCCACATAAGGCTTTTCCATAAGATGAGGATGCATAGAGCTGGGGGTGATATATTAGCATGGATAGAGGATTGGTTAACTAACAGAAAACAGTAAGTTGGGAGACATGGCTGTTACTCTGGTTGGCAATCAGTGGTGAGCGGTGTGCCACAGGGGTCCTTAACTGTTCACAATACACATTAATGATCTGGAAGAGGGCACCGAATGTAATGTATAGAAACATAGAAACATAGAAAATAGGTGCAGGAGTAGGCCATTCGGCCCTTCGAGCCTGCACCGCCATTTATTATGATCATGGCTGATCATCCAACTCAGAACCCCGCCCCAGCCTTCCCTCCATATCCCCTGACCCCCGTAGCCACAAGGGCCATATCTAACTCCCTCTTAAATATAGCCAATGAACTGGCCTCAACTGTTTCCTGTGGCAGAGAATTCCACAGATTCACCACTCTCTGTGTGAAGAAGTTTTTCCTAATCTCAGTCCTAAAAGGCTTCCCCTTTATCCTCAAACTGTGGCCCCTCGTTCTGGACTTCCCCAACATCGGGAACAATCTTCCTGCATCTAGCCTGTCCAATCCCTTTAGGATCTTATACGTTTCAATCAGATCCCCCCTCAATCTTCTAAATTCCAACGAGTACAAGCCCAGTTCATCCATTCTTTCTTCATATGAAAGTCCTGCCATCCCAGGAATCAATCTGGTGAACCTTCTCTGTACTCCCTCTATGGCAAGGATGTCTTTCCTCAGATTAGGGGACCAAAACTGCACACAATACTCCAGGTGCGGTCTCACCAAGGCCTTGTACAACTGCAGTAGTACCTCCCTGCTCCTGTTCTCAAATCCTCTCGCTATAAATGCCAGCATACCATTCGCCTTTTTCACCGCCTGCTGTACCTGCATGCCCACTTTCAATGACTGGTGTATAATGACACCCAGGTCACGTTGCACCTCCCCTTTTCCTAATCGGCCACCATTCAGATAATAATCTGTTTTCCTATTTTTGCCACCAAAGTGGATAACTTCACATTTATCCACATTAAATTGCATCTGCCATGAATTTGCCCACTCACCCAACCTATCCAAGTCACCCTGCATCCTCTTAGCATCCTCCTCACAGCTAACACTGCCACCCAGCTTCGTGTCATCCGCAAACTTGGAGATGCTGCATTTAATTCCCTCATCCAAGTCATTAATATATATTGTAAACAACTGGGGTCCCAGCACTGAGCCTTGCGGTACCCCACTAGTCACCGCCTGCCATTCTGAAAAGGTCCCGTTTATTCCCACTCTTTGCTTCCTGTCTGCTAACCAACTGTCCACCCACACCAATACCTTACCCCCAATACCGTGTGCTTTAAGTTTGCACACTAATCTCCTGTGTGGGACCTTGTCAAAAGCCTTCTGAAAATCCAAATATACCACATCCACTGGTTCTCCCCTATCCACTCTACTAGTTACATCCTCAAAAAATTCTATGAGATTCGTCAGACATGACTTTCCTTTCGCAAATCCATGCTGACTTTGTCCGATCATTTCACCACTTTCCAAATGTGCTGTTATCACATCCTTGATAACTGACTCCAGCAGTTTCCCCACCACCGACGTTAGGCTAACCGGTCTATAATTCCCCGGTTTCTCTCTCCCTCCTTTTTTAAAAAGTGGAGTTACATTAGCCACCCTCCAATCCTCAGGAACTAGTCCAGAATCTAACGAGTTTTGAAAAATTATCACTAATGCATCCACTATTTCTTGGGCTACTTCCTTAAGCACCCTGGGATGCAGACCATCTGGCCCTGGGGATTTATCTGCCTTCAATCCCTTCAATTTACCTAACACCACTTCCCTACTAACATGTATTTCGCTCAGTTGCTCCATCTCACTGGACCCTCTGTCCCCTACTATTTCTGGAAGATTATTTATGTCCTCCTTAGTGAAGACAGAACCAAAGTAATTATTCAATTGGTCTGCCATGTCCTTGCTCCCCATAATCAACTCACCTGTTTCTGCCTGCAGGGGACCTACATTTGTCTTTACCAGTCTTTTCCTTTTTACATATCTATAAAAGCTTTTACAGTCCGTTTTTATGTTGCCTGCCAGTTTTCTCTCATAATCTTTTTTCCCCTTCCTAATTAAGCCCTTTGTCCTCCTCTGCTGAACTCTGAATTTCTCCCAGTCCTCAGGTGAGCCACTTTCTCTGGCTAATTTGTATGCTGCTTCTTTGGAATTGATACTATCCCTAATTTCTCTTGTCAGCCACGGGTGCACTACCTTCCTTGATTTATTCTTTTGCCAAACGGGGATGAACATTTGTTGCAGTTCATCCATGCAACCTTTAAATGCTTGCCATTGCATATCCACCGTCAATCCTTTAAGTGTCATTTGCCAGTCTATCTTAGCTAATTCACGTCTCATACCTTCAAAGTTACCCCTCTTTAAGTTTGCTGACGATACTAAATCAAGTGGAAAAGAAAATTGTGCAGAAGATATGGAGAGTCTGCAGAGAGATATAGATAGGTTAAATGAGTGGGCAAGGGTCTGGCAGATGGAGTATAATGTTGGTAAATGCGAGGTCATCCATTTCGGAAGGAAAATGAAAGAGCAGATTATTATTTCAATGGTAAAGTAAAAATTTTGCAGCACGCTGCTGTGCAGAGGAACTTGGGAGTGCTTGTGCATGAGTCACAAAAGGTTGGTTTCCAGGTCCAGCAGGCTATTAAGAAGGCAAATGGAATGTTGGCCTTCATTGCCAGAGGGGTTGACTTTCAGAGCAGGGAAATTATGTTGCAACTGTACAGAGTACTGATGAGACCACGTCTGGAGTGCTGTGTGCAGTTCTGGTCTCCTTACTTGAGGAAGGATATACTGGCTTTGGAGGCTGTGCAGAGGAGGTTCACCACGTTGATTCCAGAGATGAGGGGTTGGGCTACAAGGAGAGATTGAGTCACCTGGGACTGTACTCGCTGGAATTCAGAAGAATGAGAAGAGATCTTATAGAAACATATAAAATTATGAAAGGGATAGATAAGATAGAGGTAGGAAAGTTGTTTCCACTGGTAGGTGAGACTAGAACTAGAGGACATAGCCTCAAGGTTCGGTGGGGGGGGGGGGGGGTAGATTTAGGATGGAGATGAGGCGGAACTGTTTTTCCCAGAGAGTGGTGAATCTATGGAATTCTCTGTCCAAAACTGCAGTGGAGGCTACCTCAGTAAATATATTTAAGACGTTTGGATAGATTTTTGCATAGTAGGGGAATTATGGGTTATGGGGAAAAGGCAGGTAGGTGGAGATGAGTCCGTGGCCAGATCAGTCATGATCTTATTGAATGGCGGAGCAGGCTCGACGGGCCAGATGGCCTACTCCTGCTCCTATTTCTTATGTTCTTATGTTGACCGTGGAATGATTGTTGGTGCCAGACGGGGTAGTTTGAGTATCTCAGAAACTGATGATCTTCTGGGAATTTCATGCAAAACTGTTTTTAGAGTTTATAGGGAAAGGTGCAAAAATCAAAAAAGAAATCCAGAGCAACAGTTCTGTGAACAAAGCACCTTGTTAATGGGAAAGGTCGGAGGAGAATGACCAGACCTCTTCAAGCAGACAGGAAGGTGACAGCAACTCAGATAACCACGCTTTACAACTGTAGTGTGCAGAAGAGCGTCTCTAAATGCACAACATGTTGAACCTTGAAATAGATGGACTACAGTAGCAGAAGTCCACTAACAGACACACTTAGCCATGTTATTAGGTACAGGAGGTAGCTAATAAAGTAGCCTCTGTGTGTATTCTCAATCATACGTGACCTTCAACTCTTTTACTCTTTGATGCCAATAACCAACACTAATTAACAGTAACCAGTTAACCAACAAAATTGCATGAAAAATCTCTCTGGCATTGTTTCAACTGGCCAAAGATAAGGAAGGAGGCTCAGCGAAAGTGCCTGATAATCTTGCAGTGACCCTTGATCAAGTGATTCTCTCTCCAATGTGGTAAACTACAATGATTAATTATCATAAAAAAAAGCTTTTTATCTCAGCTTATACACTTTGGCAGAGCATCAGAGGTTGCCTGGCAGAAATAAAAATGATGGAGCGTCGGGTGATTGAAGCAGCTGTGTAGCATTACTGCATAATAACAACAAAAGCAGCTTGCAGCAATAACAGAGTTAAGTAATCTCTTAATCAACAGTTCAGATCAAAGTTCTACTGCCTTGCCATCAAAGGTTACAGGGAGAAGGCAGGAGAATGGGGTTAAGAGGAGTGGTAAATCAGCCGTGATGGAATGGCCTAATTCTGCTCCTTTGTTTTGTGGTATTGTATAAGCAGTCATGCTTGGTGATGGACATTTAAACTATCAACAGGAAGAGGATATTTCAACACCAGTCTCTCCTTCCTTGATGGTGAGGCCCAGCATGTGGGTCACAGACTACATAGCACAGAAACTAGTCCATGCGAACCAAAGTGTTCACGTGCACTAGTCCTATTTCCTCGCATTTGTCCCATGTCCCCACTCCTATCTACATCTCCATCTTACAGATGTTGTAAATGTACCCGTCTCTACCACTCCCTCTCACCCACTACCTTCCCCTCAGGTCCCCCTTAATTCCTTTCCCTCTCACATTAAAGTTGAAAGTTCAAAGTAAATTTATTATCAAAGTATATATATATGTCAACATATATAACCCTGAGATTTGTTTTCTTGCAGGCATACTCAATGAATCCATAGAATAATAACCGTAACATAATCACTGAAAGACTGCCCAACTCGGGTGTTCAACCAGAGTGCAGAAGACAACAAACTGTGCAAATACAAAATGGAAGTATTAATAATAATAATAATGATAATAATAATAATAATAAATAAGCAATAAATATTGAGAACATGAGATGAAAGGTCCTTGGCATTGAGTCCATTAGTTGTGGGAAGATTTCAATGATGGGAGAAGTGAAGTTGAGTGAAGTTATCCCCACAAGAGCCTGATGTTTGAGGGGTAATGACTGTTCCTGAACCTGGAGGTGTGAGTCCTGAGGCTCCTGTACCTTCTTCCTGACTGCAGCGGCGAGAAGAGAACACATCCTGGGTGGTGGGTGTCCATGATGAATGATGCTGCTTTCCTGTGATAGTGTTTCATGTAGATGTGCACAGTGGTGGGGAGAGCTTTACCCATGATGGGATGATGCCCTCTACCCATGCCCTCTAGATTTAGACTCCTCTGTCCTGGTAAAAATACTGTGTGCATCCATGCCCCTCATGATTTTAAAAACCCCGATAAGGTTGTCTCTCTGGCTCCTTCACTCCAGGGAAACAGTCTCTGCCTGTCCTGGATGTCCTTTTCATCTCCCCTTCCAGTCATGTACTCCTTGGAGTTTACAAAAATGAGGGGGGACCTCATAGAAACATTTTGAATGTTGAACGGCATGGACAGAGTGGATGTGGCAAAGTTGTTTCCCATGGTGGGGGAGTCTAGTACGGGAGGACATGATTTAAGGATTGAAGGACGCCCATTCAGAACAGAGGAGCGAGGAGATTTTTTTAGCCAGAGGGTAATGAATCTGTGGAATTTGTTGCCACGTGTGGCAGTGGAGGCCAAGTGTGACGAAAGAGGGTTACAAAAGTACACATAGACTAAGATGTTAACTGTCCTGTGCTAGCACCAGTGGGATCAACAGTTGATCTGCCACCTGTCTTCAGGAGAGAAGATAAGTAAGACAATGGAGCAGCATTTGGAAATGTTAATGAAGAGACGAGAGAGTTTAACGGAAGGAGACACCGGTCTGAGTATTGTCAAGACCGGCTCCTTTTGAACCCTGAACTGTTTGAAGTGTGATGGACAGACGATACCCAGCAGGGGGATAAAAAGGGACAGGTTCGCTAAGGCAACAGACACCACACACGACACCACGAGGTAATGAGACCCTGAAAGTGGTGTACCCCCCCCCCCCACTAGTTGGTGGGAGTATTTTGGAGGTCTGGTCGCGGGACCAGCCATAGACGCACAGGGTAGAAAGGTACGGATCGGTGGGAACCTGGTGTGTATGTCCACCCTTGCCTGGGTGCTGGGTTCACCGCAGAAGAACGATCGTATCTGGAACGGAGGGGTCACAGTCGGTGACCTCGGAAGACATTACAAAGGGCTCGCCCAAAAGCTAACTGCGAGGAATATCGAAGGTCTGTGTGGAATCCGTTTTGAATGTTCATTCGCTTTCGCTCTCTCTCCTTTTCCCCGCCCAACGGCACAACAGTGATTACTGTGAACTGAACTGAACTCAATTGAACTGAACTTTGCGTCACTTGAAACTGGTCATTTACCCCTAGACTGCGATAGAGCTTGATTGATCTTATTATCCTAGTTCTGTGTACATGTGTGTTTATTCATTGCTAACCTGTTGCATTTATATCCTTACTATTAGAGTACTGTGTTGCTTATTTCTTTAATAAAACTTTCTTAGTTCCAGTAATCCAGACTCCAACTGAGTGGTCCATTTCTGCTGGTTTGGCAACCCAGTTACGGGGTAAGTAACACAAGTCATTGGGTGTATTTAAGGCAGAGATTGATAGATACCTGAGTAGCCAGGGCATCAAAGGTTATGGTGAGAAGGCGTGGGAGTAGGACTAAATGGGAGAGTGGATCAGCTCATGATAAAATGGCGGAGCAGACTCAATGGGCTGAATAGCCAACTTCTGCTCCTTTGTCTTATGTGGAACCACCTGACCTGCAAAAAGTGCCAAAGAAAAGTCATAAGCATGTTCAGCCAAGATGCTGTATAGCTGAAACTTCAACTTGGTCTCCTCCCAGAATGTCCACCAAGACAGAAGCCCATCTCCACCGATCTGATCCACACCAAGCCCCACTATATGATGAATTTAGGACTGAGGCTTTGGGCTTACGCCTGTTACTCTGGGGATTTGGGTCTATTTGGTTCAGAATGCTGATGCTCCTAATGTTCACATGATTTGTGCTTTTTTTCCCTCTTTCACTGCACATTGGGAGTTGGTCTTTCTTTCTTTTAATTGGGTTCTTTCAGGTTTCTTACTTTGTGGCTGCCTTTAAGCAGATGAATCTCAAGGTTGTATAATTTATGCATACTTTGATAATAAACGTACCTTGAATGTTTGTATCCTTCCTAACCTTTCCTGTCCACGTACCTGTCTAAATACCTTTTAAATGTTGTTATTTTACCAGCTTGAACCATGTTCTCTGGCAGATAATTCCATCAGAGCACCACCCACTGTGTGAAGTGGCCCCTCAGGTCCCTGTTAAATCATTCCCCCTCCCCTTAAATCTATACTCTCTTGTTTTTGATTTCCTTTCCTTGGGGAAAAAACTGTGAGCATTTACCTTGTGAATCCCCCTTATAATTTTAAGATAAGATTAGCCTCATTTGTCACATGTACACCAAACATCGAAACATGCAGTGAAGTGAGTTGTTAGCATTAAACAGTCTGAGGATGTGCTGCGGGCAGCTCAGAGGTGATGCCATGTTTCCAGCACCAACACAGCATGCCCACAAACTTCCTATCCATATGTCTTTGGAATATATATGGGAGGAAACCAGAACACCCAGAGGAAACCCACATGGTCACGGGGAGAACATACAAACTCGTTACAAACAGCAGTGGGAATTGAACGCAGGTCACTTGTGCAGTAATAGCACTACACTACTGTGACACTGAATAATTAAGGTTTCTTTTAAAGATTAGCTTTATTTGTCACATGTACATCACAACATAGAGTGAAATGCATTGCTTTTGTATGATGACCAAAGCGGTCCACATTTGTGTTGGGGGCAGGCAGCAGATGTCGCCATGCCTCAAGGTTCAAAGTTCAAAGTAATATTTATTATCAGAGTACATATATGTCTCCACATACAACTCTGAGGTTCTTCTTCTGTGGGCATACTCAGCAAATCTATAGAACAGTAACTGTAATCAGGGTCAATGAACAACTAACTGTGCAAGCGCAGATATGAATAAATAGCAATAAATAACAAGCATGACATAACAAGATAAAAGACCATAAATGAGTGTAGTTATCCCTTTTTGTTCAAGAGCCTGATGGTTCAGGAGTAGTAACTCTTACTGAACCTGGTGGTGCAAGTCCTGAGGAACTTGTACCTTCTACCTGATGGCAGCAGTGAGAAAAGAGCATGGCCTGGATGATGAGGATCTTTGATGATGGATGCTGCTTTCCTACGGCAATGTTTCATGTACGTGTGCTCAATGATTGCAAGCATTTTACCTCTGTTGTATTGAGCCAAGTCCACTACCTTCTGTAGGATTTTCTGCTCAAAGGCGTTGCTGTTCCCATACTAGGCCATAATGCAGCTAGTCAGCACACTTCCCAGCACAAATCTATAGACGTTTACCAAGGTTTTTGACTCCTGAGGAAAAAGCGCTGCCGTGCTTTCCTCTCATTTATATTAGTATGATGGGTCCAGGACAGCTCCTCTGAGATAGTGACACCAAGGAATTTAAAGTCATTTACCCTCTCCACCTCTGATCTTCTGATGATCACTGGATCTCTGGTTTCCCTCTACAATCAGTTCCTCTGTCTTATTGACATTGAGTGAAAGGTTGTTGTTGATATACCACTCAGCCAAATTTTCAGTCTCCCTCCTGTATGCTGATTCATCACCCCCTTTGATATGACCCACAACAGTGGTGTCATCAGCAAACTTGGATATGGTGTTGGAGCTGTACTTAGCCACACAGTCGCAGGTGTAAAGTGAGTAGAGCATGAGGCTAAGCACACATCCCTACAATGCTCCTGTGGTGATTGTGAAGGAGATGTTTTTGCCAATATGAACTAACTGGGGTCTACAAATGAGGAAATCCAGGATCCAATTGCACAAGGGGGTATTGAAGCCCAGGTCTAGAAGTTTGCTGATTAGTTTAGAGGGGACGATGGTATTAAATGTTGAGCTGTAATCAATAAAGAGCATCCTGATGTATGCATTGTTACTATCCAGATGTTCCAGAGATGTGTGAAGAGTCAATGAGATAGCATCTGCTATCGGTACCTGTTGCTTTGGTAGGCGAATTGGAGTGGATCCAAGTCACCATTTTCAGACAGGAGATGATATTCTTCAACCCCTGCCTCTCAAAACACTGTGGATGTAAGTGACACTGGGTAGTAGTCATTGAGACATGTTACCACATTCTTCTTGGTCAGCGGTACGTTTGAAGCCTGCTTGAAGCAGCTGGGTACCGCACACTGCCGGAGCAAGAGGTTGAAGGTATCTGTGAATGCACCAGCCAGTTGGTCAGCATAAGACTTCAGTCCTCAGCCAGGAACTCCATCCGGACCAGAGGCTTTCCTTGGATTCACTCACTTGAAGGCCGCCTACACATCATCTTCAGGTACTGAGACCAAAGGATAATCGGGAGACATGGGGGTGCGCAATCGTTCCTCCCTGTTCTGACGATCAAAACAAGCATAGAAGGCATTGAGCTTATCTGGAAGTGAAGCTCTGCTGTCCTCTGTGTCATAAGATTTAGCTTTGTAGGAGCTTATGGCATTAAAGCCCTGCCACATCCCTCATTGATTCCAGTCCAGTCTGAAGTCTCCACTTTGCCTGAGAGATGCTTCTGGCACCAACAGATTCCCAATCCTTACATCTTTGGATTTCTGGAGGAATCTAGAGCACCCAGATGGAACCCACACAGTCATGGGAAGAATCTACAAACTCCTTACAAACAGCGGCGGGAAGTGAACCCAGATCACAGGCACCGTAAAGCATTACACTAATGCAACACTGCCATGCCATCCACTCATGTCTTGTACTCACCCTCCCCCACCTCCATCTGCTACGCCCCAAGGTTTAAAGTCCTCATCTGCCCAACCTCCCTCCTTAATTGACTGTAAATCCCCAAACCACATTTGCACTCAAATAATTATGGTTCTTCATTCTTTAATAACTTTGATCGGAGGCTCTACTGATTTTGTACTGTGACTGCCTCTCAGCATCCTAAAACCAGTCTATTTTCTTAATTATCAATGTGAAATGTCATTATGAACCCTTGTGTCAGAAAATTGAATCTAATGCTGATTTTTATTTGCATAAAATGTTATTAGTAGACCTCCTGCTATGACTCTTGCTCTCAGGATGATTTCACAGAGAAAATTACATACACAGAGCATATTATAATTATTTAATTTATTTGTACAATCACAGTTTGCATAGTGTGCAATATGTTTATTTGTAGTACAGCTGTTTCTTAAATTCAAAATGAGAAGTTGAATATAGTATCTTCATTTATTCCTTCTCACTGGAAGCTATGATGTCTTTTGTTCTTCTATTGTAAAATTATGTGTATTCATTCTTTGGGTTTTTTTCTGTTTCGTGGCTGTCTGTGAAGAGTATGAATTTCAGGTTGGGTTTTTTTCTGTTTCGTGGCTGTCTGTGAAGAGTATGAATTTCAGGTTGGGTTTTTTTCTGTTTCGTGGCTGTCTGTGAAGAGTATGAATTTCAGGTTGTATACTGTATACATTTTCTGATATTAAATTGAAACATTGAACCATTAAACTTTTCTGTTTTCTGGACAATTTTTGATACCTTTCTTATGCTGAACCACCTTCTTAACAGTTGCCGTACAGCACCATCTGTAAGATCGAAGTTCAATTCCCTCAGTTGTCTATAGGAGTTTGTACCTTCTTCCCATGACATTGCCATTTTATCCTGGGTGCTCCAGTTTCCTCCACATTTTGAAGATGTACGAGTTAGGCTTAATAAGTTGTGGGCATGCTCCGCTGAGGATGGTGATACTTGCAGGCTGATCCCAGCACAGCATCAGACAGCGTTGGACATGAACACAAAACGGTGCATTTCACTGCAAAATAAACAGTCGATGTTTTGGGCTGAGGCCCTTCATCAGAGTTCTTATAAGTGTCTCAGCCAGGAACATCAACTGTTTATTCCTCTCCATAGATACTGCCTGACCTCCTGAGTTCCTCCAGTATCTTGTGTGTATTAGAACATAGAAATCTCCAGCACATTACAGGCCCTTTGGCCCACAATCTTGTGCCAACCATGTAATCTGTTCTGGTGTAGCTCTGGATTTCCAACATCTGCAGAATCTCTTGTGTTTATGATGAATGTTACAATGTACTTGTGAAAAATAAAGCTAATCATACAGAGATGACCATAATGCAAAACATCTGCCCATAATGCTAGCACAGCAAATGTTACCCTGAACAGTTACTCCCTCTACTGTATGTGGGCCACCTACTAAAAGCACGTCTACAAGATTACATCAACACCATCTCCTAAACCCTTGATCCCTGCCATCAAGAAGAAGAAACGTTGCCACAGGAAAGAAGCATCCATCATTGGGGACCCCCCACCACACACATCATGCTTTCTTCTCACTGTTGCCATCTGGAAGGAGGTACAGGAGCCTCAGGACCTACAGCACCAGGTTCAGGAACAGTTACCATCGCTCAACCATCAGACTCTTGATCCAAAGGGGATAACTGCACTCAACATCACTTGCCCCATCATTGAAATGTTCCCACAACCTATGGACTCACTTTCAAGGACTCTTCACCTGATGTTCTTAATAGTTACTGCTTATTTATTTTTTAATATTATTTCTTTATTTTTGCATTTCGACATTTTGTGTCTTTTGCACACTGGTTGAATGCTCAATTTGGTGCAGTCTTTCATTGATTCTATCATGGTTA
The DNA here is from genome assembly GCF_030028105.1 of Mobula birostris. NCBI lineage: Eukaryota > Metazoa > Chordata > Chondrichthyes > Myliobatiformes > Myliobatidae > Mobula > Mobula birostris. The sequence goes on along the minus strand of NC_092372.1, from coordinate 14,886,935 downwards.
TTATCCTATTGAGGATTTATTGAGTGTGCCTACAAGAATGCCTCAGACTTGAGTATCCCTCAGGGTTGTATATTGTGACATATATACTTCGATAGTGTTAGCGCGTGACCAAGTGGTTAAGGCGTTGGTCTAGTGATCTGAAGGTCGCAAGTTTGATCCTCAGCTGAGGCAACATGTTGTGTCCTTGAGCAAGGCACTTAACCACACATTGCTCTGCGATGACACCAGTGCCAAGCTGTATCGGCCCTAGTGTCCTTCCCTTGGACAACATCAGTGGTGTGGAGAGGGGAGATGCAGCATGGGCAATTGCTGGTCTTCCATACAACCTAGCCCAGGCCTGCGCCCTGGAAACCTTCCAAGGCACAAATCCATGGTTTCACGAGACTAACGGATGCCTATAGAATAGAATATACTTCGATAAAAAATTTACTTTGAACTTTGAAGAAGCAAGTGCAACTAATGCTTGAGAACAACACTCTCTGTGTGTTCCCCTTCACATCCCACTTTGTGTGAATGTGCGGGTGTCCTTCGGGTGCTCTGGTTTTCTCCCACAGTCCTAAAACATACCTGTCAGGAGGTTAATTGGTCATTGTAAATTGTCCCATGATTAGGCTAGGATTAAATTGCGGGGGGGGGGGGTTGCTGGTGGCATGGCTCAAAGATCCAGGAGGACCTTTTCCACACTGCATCTCTAAATAAATTAAAAACAAAGAAAGTTACCCAATGCCTTGACCTCCACAGCCATATTTGGCAATGAATTCATTTGTGGTTTAATTGTGAGCTTTGTAAAATGTTCAGGGTAAAGATGCATGAGCCAGGTATTGTCATTCAAGAGGAATAGGTTAGTGTGAGATAGGTTAGAACTTTATTTCCAGGAGCATAGGAGAATGAGGAGGAAACTTATAGAGATACCATATTATGAGGGATATAGACAGGGTAAATACCTACAGGCTTTTTCCTCTCAGGTTGAGTGAGACTAGAATGAGAGGTCATAGGTTAAGGGTGAAAGGTGAAATGTTTAAAGTGAATCTGAGGGGGAATTTCTTATGGAGCAAACTGCCTTTGGAAGTGGTAGATGCAGATTCAATTGTAAAATTTAAGAGAAGTTTGGATGGGTACATGGACGAGAGGGATATGGTCCAAGTGCCGGTAGATGGAACTTGGCAAGTACCAGGTTGGCATGGACAAGATGGGCCAAAAGGCCTCTTTCTGCGCTGTGGTACTGTGTCTATGACTTTAGGACAATTAAGTGATGATTTCTGATGTGACCAGTTTTCTCCGTCCTTGTGCAATGATTGATCTGGTAAAACAAGTGCTGATGGGAACATTTGAGTATGTGTAGATCTTTAAGTGATCGTTAGTAAACTGTGAGTTAGAAAGATTATTAGAAATATTAGAAATCTGGAATCGCGGAGTTTCCTTGAACACAAAACAAAAGATTGTAGATGTTTAAAAACCAACATAAAAAAAAGAATGATGAAGGGTCTTGGCCCAAAGCATCAACCGTTTACTCTTTTCCTTAGGTGCCGCCTGGCTTGCTGAGATCCCCCAGCATTTTCTGTGAGATGCATTAAAAAAACTCTTGGAAAACTCAACATGTCAGGTAGCATCTGAGGAGAGGGAAAGAGTTTCTATACGAAGACTTTTCTTCAGAACAGCAGCAATGCAGTTGATGTTTCAGTGACCAAAGATTTCTGTAAATATCCAGTTGTTTCCTGAGCTTTACCAATGGGAGCATTGTCCTCCAGGTGCATTGATACAGAGATTCCAATCGGCTTCCCTCATGAAGGACCCCCCATCACCCAGGACATACTCTTTTCTCATGCGGGAGGAGGTACAGGAGCTTGAAGACCCACACTCAACATTATAGGAACAGATTCTTCCCCTGCACCATCAGTTCAACAGATTTCATGAACACTACCTCACTGTTTTGCCCTCTTTTGCACTATTTATTTATTTTTATACTTCCTTTTGTAACCTGAAATAATTTTTTTGTATTGCACCGTACTGCTGCCACAAAACAACAAGTTGCACGACATACAAGTTTCGAGTATACAAAATTATAAAGGCATAGATAGGCTAAATGCAAGCACTAAGGTTGGGTGAGACAAGAACTAGAGGTCATGGGTTAAGGGTGAAAGGTGAAATGTTTAATGGGAGCATGAGGGGGAACTTTTTCACTCAGATGATGGTGAGAATGTGAAAGCGAAAGTGGTAGATGCAGGTCCAATTTCAATACTTAAAATAAATTTGGATAAGTGCACAGATTCTAGGGCTATTCAGTTGATTTATTTAGAGATACACTACCGCGGCACTACGCTGTAGTGGGTACAGGTCGACAAGACTAGGCAGACTAATTGCTTGGCACAGACTGGATAGGCCGAATGGCCAGTTTCTGTACTGCAGTGTTCTATGACTCTACGATGTATGTCGATGATAACAAACCTGATAGTGATTCTGATTGATGTATATACTTCATATTCTGTTATGTCAAGTTAGTAATGAGTAAAAGAGTAAGACAGTATTAACTCTGTGTTTCAATATCAAATATTTGAAATATTGTAGAATTGTAGACATGTGAGCAGTTATTTCATTGAAATTTATTCTTTCCCATACGTTACTTGGGTACCTATAGAATATTTGACTCCTAAAACAGAATCTTAACCAGACAGCATCATGTAATTGGGAAACTAATGAGCCTGACCTTATTTCATTTGATATATGCAGATTGGTGCTAATTACAGAGATTACTGGATTTCAATTAAGAAGTACAATCATTCTCAATTCCTTCATCTCAGTGGCTAAGTGTACTTAATAATTACAAAGTTAATGTTTCTACTCCCACTTCTCATACACCCAAAAATGTTTCCATATTCCCAGGATTAGGGTCCTGACCAAATGGGATTCATCCCAACTCAAGAGACTCTGCAGATGCTGGAAATCTCGAGCAACACACACAAATACCTAAACTCCAACAGCAATGAATGATTCTCCATTAAACTGAGCTTCCCCCGACAGAAACCGTTGAGTCAATTTCTACATTTAACCAATGATTTTGGGCAGGTGTGCAATAAACATTAAACATTGAACATTTTATTTATTACAGCATGATAACGGGTCCTTTCAGCCCAACGAGCCTACGCCGCCACAATTACATCCATACAACCAATTAATCTGGTAACTCACACTTCCTTGGACTGTGGGGGGATACTCTAGCAGCCAGAGGAAACCAACACAGTCACAGGGAGAATGCACAAGCTCCTTACAGACAATGGCGGCAATTAAACCTGGGCTGATGGTACAATAATAGTATTACGCTAACCACTACACATTCGTGCAACTCCTGTTTTGCATTTTTATGTGCAATTTAAACAATGTGAGAAGTTGCCAAAATCAATTGAATAATTCAACCACAACAGTTCAATTCATGTATACGTATTGTTCTTGCTGGAAAGAAAACAAGGAATACGGATCTTTAAAACCTTAAGGCTGATTTATACTTGTGCGCCAAATTGATGCCATAGCCTATGCAAGTGGCCTACGTGTGTTGTGAGCATTTATACTTGTGCGTTGGTGTGTCTGCATCGCTCTGCAATTCGGTCACGTCGCGCATGCACACACACCTGCCTGTGCAAGGCTTCATGGTCATGGTAGTCTTTCTCGGGTTAAACAAGTTTAAAGCGAGCATCTTTTTTTTGTAAAAGCGAAATGTGTCCTCCATAATTTCGGAAATCTGTAAAGCTTTATGGAAAGCATTGCAGCCGGAGTTCCTTCCCTGCCCTTCAGTCGCCCAATGGGAAGCTATTGCAGTGTATGAGGAAATGCGATGTTACCAAGCGGACTAATCACAGTTGTTCCGTCTGTGTTGCCACGACACGTAGTTACATTTTGGGAGAGGTGCGCGTCAGGCTACGGCGTAGGGATCCGCGTTGGCTCTGCATAGGGTTCGTGGCGACACCGTACTTACGGCGTCGAGTTGACACAGAAGTATAAATGCTCACAACGCACTTAGGCAACTTGCATAGGCTATGGCGTCCATTTGACGCACAAGTATAAATCAGCCTTTATTCATTTTCAAGTTTGGGATTTGCAGGTAAATCCTAAGACCTGTGGTACAGGACAGCATCGAGGTAGGTGGATGCATGTGGTGCCGGTGTAAATGGAATGCCTTACATGCACTGTGCTCCAGTGACATGGACCATACAGTCCATCACCTGTCCAAAGATCACTGCACTGATAGATTCAACAATGGATAGATTCTGGCATTGTAGCAGATGACTGGAAAATTGCAAATGTTACTCTGCTATTTAAGAAGGGTGGAAGGCAGCAGAAAGGAAACTATAGACCTGTTAGCCTGACATCAGTGGTTCGGAAGTTGTCTGAATCGATTGTTAGGGATGAGATTACAGAGTACCTGCAGGCGCATGGCAAAATAGGCCAAAAGCCAGCATGGTTTCCTGAAAGGAAAATCCTGCCTGACTAACCTACTGCAATTCCTTGAGGAAATTACAAGCAGGGTAGACAAAGGAGATGTAGTAGACGTGGTGTACTAGGATTTTCAGAAGGCCTTTGACAAGGTGCCACACGTGAGGCTGCTGAGCAAGATAAGAGCACATGGAATTACAGAGAAGTTACTAGCATAAGTGGGCAAAGAAGAGGCAAATGAAATACAATGTTGGAAAGTGTATGGTCATGCACTTTGGTGGAAGAAATAAATGGGCAGACTATTATTTAAATGAGGAGAAAATTCAAAATGCAGAGATGCAAAGGGACTTGGGAGTCCTTGTGCAGGGTACCCTAAAGGTTAACCTCCAAGTTGAGTCAGTTGTGAAGAAGGCAAATCCAATGTTGGCATTCATTTTTAGAGGTATAGTATATAAGAGCAGGGATGTGATGTTGAGGCTCTATAAGGCACTCGTGAGACCACACGGAGTATTGTGTGCCGTTTTGGGCTCCTTATTTTAGAAAGAATATACTGACATTGGAGAGGGTTCAGAGAAGATTCACAGGAATGATTCCAGGAATGAAAGGGTTACCGTATGAGGAATGTCTGGCAGCTCTTGGGCTGTATTCCCTGGAGTTCAGGAGAATGAGGAGGAATCCCATAGAAACATTGCGAATGTTAAAAGGCCTGAACAGGTTAGATACGGCAAAGTTATTTCCCACTGTAGGGGATTCTAGGACAAGAGGACACAACTTCAGGATTGAAGGGCATCCTTTTAGAACTGAGATGTGGAGATATTACTTTAGTCAGAGGGTGGTAAATCTGTGGACTTTGTTGCCACGAGTGGCTGTGGAAGCCAAGTCATTGGGTGTATTTAAGGCAGAGATGGATAGGTTCTTGATTAGCCAGGGCATCGAGGGGGTATGGGGAGAATTCAGGGGAGTGGGGATGACTGGAAGAATTGGATCAGCCCATGATTGAATGGCAGAGCAGACTCGATATGCCGAATGGCCTACTTCTGCTCTTATATCTTATGGTCTAACTCAAATATTATATTGATTCTGTCACCAATGATGCTTCTTGATTGGATGAATACTGCAGCATTTTCTGTTGCTCCCCTCTAGAACTTTTTATTTACAGATATCAAAGTTCAACATAAATTCATCATCAAAGTACATATATGTCAACGTATATTCCATATGCTTTGTTTCCTTGTAGACACTTACAGGAAATTATCTGCAGCTTAATGTGAAAAAGACTAAGGAGCTGGTGGTAGACCTGAGGAGAGCTAAGGTACCGGTGACCCCTGGTTCCATCCAGGGGGGTCAGTGTGGACATGGTGGAGGATTACAAATACCCAGGGATACAAATTGACAATAAACTGGACTGGTCAAAGAACACTGAGGCTGTCTACAAGAAGGGTCAGAGCCGTCTCTACTTCCTGAGGAGACTGAGGTCCTTTAACATCTGTCGGACGATGCTGAGGATGTTCTATGAGTCTGTGGTGGCCAGTGCAATCATGTTTGCTGTTGTGTGCTGGGGCAGCAGGCCGAGGGTAGCAGACACAAACAGAATCAACAAACTCATTCGTAAGGCCAGTGATGTTGTGGGGATGGAACTGGAGTCTCTGACGGTGGTGTCTGAAAAGAGGATTCTGTCTAAGTTGCATGCCATCTTGGACAATGTCTCCCATCCACTACATAATGTACTGGTTGGGCACAGGAATACATCCAGCCAGAGACTCATTCCACCAAGATGCAACACAGAGCGTCATAGGAAGTCATTCCTGCCTGTGGCCATCAAACTTTACAACTCCTCCCTTGGAGGCTCAGACACCCTGAGCCAATAGGCTGGTCCTGGATTTATTTCATAATTTACTGGCATAATTTACATATTACTATTTAACTAGTTATGGTTCTATTACTATTTATTATTTATGGTGCAACTGTAACGAAAACCAATTTCCCCCGGGATCAATAAAGTATGACTATGACTATGACTATGAATAAAGAAATACAATAGAATTTATGAAAAGCTACAAATAACAAACAACCAATATGCAAAAGAATACAAATCATGCAAATAATGAAGAAAAATAAATAATTGGTACTGAATTGCGGAGTCCTTGAAAGTGAGTCTATCGGTTGTGGAGTCAGCCCAGTGTTGAGGTGAGAGAAGTAATCCACGCTGAGCCTGATGGGTAATAACTGTTCCTGAACCTGGCAGTGTAGCACCTAAGGCTCCTGTACCTCCTGGTAGTAGTGAGAAGAGGGCATAGCCTGGATAATGGGGGTATTTGATGGGGGCAGCACACACAAAACACTGGAGGAACTCAGCAGGTCAGGCAGCATCTGTGGAAAAAGTAAACAGTCGATGTTTCAGGCCAAGACCCTCTATTAGCACTGGAAAGGAAGGGAGAAGAGTTAGACTGTGGGGATGGGGGGGGGGGGCGGGAATGGAGGGAGGAAGAAGTACAAGGGAGTAGGTAATAAATGAAACTGGGGGAGGGGGAGGGTTGAAGTAAAATGCTGGGAAGTTGATTGGTGAAAGAGGTAAAGGGATGGAGAAGGGGGAATCTGATAGGAGAGGACAGAAGACCATGGAAGAAAGGGAAGGGGAAGAGCCTCAGAGGGAGGTGATGGATGAGTAAGGAGAGAAGATGCACGAGGGAAACAGGAATGGGGAATGGTGAAAGAGGAGGACTCAATTCCTGGAATCTGAGAAATCGAAGATGATGGATGCTGCGTTTTTGTGTAGCACTCGTTGTAGATGTTCTCCCTGATATAGAGCTCAAACCCTCTGCATAGACAGAGGGAGCATACGTGACGTGAATGGGTTAACATTCAATGTCTTAAATAAATACAAATGTTGAAATCCAGTGCCGAGACATTATTAAATGTGATCAAATATTCTCAGGATCAGAATTTTCAGCATAAAAAGGTGCTGATTGTTTCAATTTTGGATTACCAGCATGACCTCTGAACTTATTCAGCCGTTTATTTAATTTAGAGTTGCAGAAGAGCAACAGGGCTTTCCGGCCCAATGACACCCATGAGACCAATTAAGCTACAGGCCCGAATGCCTGTGGAATGTGGTAGGAAACGAGAGCATCAAGAGCCTGCGTGGTCACAGGAAGGATGTTGTGCACATCTGTATTTCCAGATGAGACCCCTGATCTGAATGATCTGTGCAAAGCACTCCCGATGAAAGGTCACAACCTGAAATGCCAGCTGTACATTTCAGAATCAGAATCCGGTTTAACATCACAGGCATAGGTCATGAAATTTGTCGTTTTATGCCAGTAGTATATTGCAATTAATAATAATAAAAATATATATATAAATTAAAGAAATATACAGTATGTAAAAAATACATTATGTTTTAATATTTAAAAAGAGCAATAAAGAATAAATATATCTTGAGGGTAGTGTACATGAGTTCACTGTTCATTCAGAAATCAAGTGGCAGAGGGGAAGAGCTGTTGCTAACATATTGAGTGTATGTCTCCCAGCTGCTGTACTTGAAGGTAGGAATGAGAAGAGGGCATGTCTAGGGCAGTGGGCGTGTCCTTAACGATGGATGCAACCTTCTTGAGGAATTGCCTTTTAAAGATGCCCTCGGTGTCGGGGAGGCCAGACCACATGACGGGCACTGGCTGAGTTTACAACTTTCTGCAGCTTACTTTGAAACTGTGCAGTGCCCCTCTCCCCACAGAATAAAGGATAAAAGAATAAAAGAATAAAAGGAAGGTGAGAGTTGATATTGGACCATTGGAAAATGATGCTGGCGAGGTAGTAATGTGGGACAATAAAATGGCAGATAACTTAATAAGTACTTTGTTCGGTCTTTACTGTGGAAGTAAAGCTGTATGCTAGACGTCCGTGAGTGTCAGGGAGCAGGAGTGAGTGCCATTGTTTTTACAAAGGAAAAAATGCTAGGTGAACTGAAAGGTCTTAAGGTGGATAAATCACCTGGACCAGATGGACTACATCCCAGAGTGCTGAGAGAGGTTGCTAAAGAGATAACGGATACATTGGTTATAATCTTTCAAGAATCACTTTATTTTGGCATGGTCCCAGAAGACTGGAAAATTGCAAATGTCACTCCACTCTTTAAGAAGGGAGTTAGACAAAAGAGAGGAAATTATAGGCTAGTTATTCTAACCTCAGTGTTTGGGGGAGTGTTGGAGTCCATTATAAAGATGAGATTTCAGGGGGCTTGGAGACCAATGATGAAGTAAGTCAAAGTCAGCATGCTTTCTGTCAAGGGAAATTTTGTCTGACAAATCTATTAGAGTTCTTCGAGGATGTAACAAGCAGGATGGACAAAGGAGAGGCAGTGGATGTCACTTACTTAGATTTTCAGAAGGTATTTGATTAAGTACCTCACGTGGGGCTGCTTACCGAGATAAAATCCTATGGCATTACAGTACAGGAAAGATCCTGGCATGGATAGCAGAATGGCTGACAGGCAGGAGGCAGCAAGTAGGAATAAAAGGGACCCTTTTCTGGCTGGCTGCCTGTGCCTGTGTTCCTCAGGGGTCTGAATTGAGACTGCTACTTCTCACATTGTTTTGTCAATGATTTAGATAGTGGAATTGATGGCTTTGTGGCAAAGTTTGTGGATGATACGAAGATAGATGGAGGGGTAGGTAGTGCTGAGGAAGCAATACGATTGCAACAGGACTCAGACAATCTGGAAGAATGGGCAAAAGAGTAGCAGATGAAATGCAGCATTGAGAAACGTATGATAATGCATTTTGGTAAAAGGAACAATAGTGCAGACTATTATCTAAATGGGAAAAAAAATTCAAACATCAGAGGTGCAAAGGGACTTAGGAGGCTTCGTGCAAGACTCCCAGAAGGTTAAGTCACAGGTTGCGTCTGTGGTAAAAAAGGGATACTGTAATGCAATGTTGGCATTTATTTCAAGGGCAATCGAATATAAAAACAAAAAGATAATGCTGAAGCTTTTTAAGTCACTAGTCAGGCCGCACTTGTAGTATTGTCAGCAGTTTTGGGCCCCTTATCTCAGAGAGGATGTATGCCATTAGAGAGAATCGAGAGGAGGGTCACAAGGATGTTTCCAGGATTGAAGGGGTTAACATATGAGGAGCGTTTGGCAGCTTTGGACCTGTACTCACTGGAATTTAGAAAAATGTCTGGGGATTTCATTGAAACCTACTGAATGTTGAAAAGAATTGATAAGGTGGATGTGGAGAGGATGTTTCCTCTGGTGAGGGTTATCCAGAACTAAAGGGCACAGCCTCAAAATTGAAGGGCGACCTTTTAGAACAGAAGTAAGGAGAATTTTTTTTAGCCAAAGGCTGGTGAATCTGTGGAATGCTCCACCACAGACTACGGTGGAGGCCAATTCCATTGGTATACTAAAAGCGGAAGTTGATAGATTCCGGATTCGTCGGGACATCAAGGGATATGGTGAGAGGGCAGGTGTATGGGATTGAATAGGATCCGGGATCAGCCATGATGAAATGACAGAGCAAACTCGATGGGCTGAATGGCCTAATTCTGCTCCTATATCTTATAGTCTTATGATGTTATGGTCATACCAGACAATGGTGTCGCTCTCCATGGTACTCCTATAGAAATTTTCCAGTATCTTTGGTGACACAACAAATCTCCTCAAACTCCTAATGAAATATAGCCACTCTCATGCCTTCTTTGTAACTGCATTGACACGTTGGGCTCAGGATAGATCTTCAGAGATGCTGACACAAGGAACTTGAAACTGCTCCCCCTTCTACTGCTATCTCTCAATGAGGATTGGTGTGTGTTCCCTTGACTTCCCTTTCCTAAAGTCCACAATAAATTTCTTGGTCTTTCCCTCCACAGATATTAGCTAGCTCGTTGACTTCCTCTAGCAGTTTGTCCCTTGCTCTCGAGTCCAACATCTGGAGTTTCTTTTGTCTCCTATCAAACTTCTGTCATGCCAGCAATACAAACCACCACCAGGTGGCGCAACAGATACCACAGTGAGGAGCTGAAAGAACTTCATTGAACACTGTTTGGCAGATCTTCATGAGACTGAAAACCAATACCCTGGGTCTCGTGATCTGCATCCTAGGGTTTTGAAATTGGTGACGATGGAGACAGTTGATGTCTCTGATCATTGCTTTGAACTTTTCATAGATTCTGGAAATGTTTCCACTGATAGAAAAGTTTAATCTTTAACCAGAATTAGAATCAGGTTTAATATCACCAACATATGTTGACTTTGCGGCAGCAGTACAATGAAATACATAATAATAGAGCAAAAGCTGTGAATTACAGTAGGTATATATATATTAAATAGTTAAATTAAGTAAGTAGTGCAAAGAATAGAAATAAAAAAGTAAACACAAGGAATTCTGCAGATGCTGGAATTTCAAGCAACACACGTCAAAGTTGCTGGTGAACGCAGCAGGCCAGGCAGCATCTCTAGGAAGAGGTACAGTCGACGTTTCGGGCCGAGACCCTTCGTCAGGACTAACTGAAGGAAGAGCTAGTTAGAGATTTAAGTAGTTAGGTAGTTCATTGTCCATTCAGAAATTGGATGGCAGAGGGGTAGAACCTTTTCTTGAAACATTGAGTGTGTACCTTCAGGCTTCTGTACCTCCTTCCCGATGGTTAAATTATTTAAATGATCAAGGATCAATTTTATTTGCCAATTACATGGATTAGGAATTTGCTGTGGAGTTGGTCACAGCATGACATACAACAAAAAAAACATTCAACAATTATAAAGAATAAGGAATGAAATAAAAATAGAGGTTAAAATACAGAGATGGAATAAAATGTGCATAAATACATAAATACCAACATGTATTTACAATGTAAACAGCATTATAAAAGTAGTTTAAAGTATTTTCAATGCAGTGCAGGCCTGGAGGTTGAGGAGTTGGTGAGTCAATCTGATAAATCATTTGAAATAGACTGCCTGGGGGAAGAAACTTTTAAGAGGATGTGAAGTTGTTGTAGTAGCATAACAGCATTTTCCAGAATGGAGCTTCAGGAAAAGACATTTTGCAGGATGGGTAGTGTGCGCAATGATTTTTCCTGCCCTCTTCTTTAACCTGGACAAGTACAAGTCCTGCAGTGATGGTGGACTGCAGCCAATTACCTTTTTTGTTGACCTGACAGTTTCTGTATGTTGTGAAAGAGATTCTGCAGATGCTGGCAATCCAGAGCAACACACACAAAAATGCTGGAGGAACTCAGCGGGTCAAGCGGCATATATGAGGGATAAGCAGTCAATGTTTTGGGCTGAGCTTTGTTTGACACATGGACATTGAAAAATACAATAAAATGCATCCATTTGCATCAAATCAAATCAGCAAGCATTGTGCTGGGCAGCCGACAAGCGTCGCCATGCTACTGGAACCAACATAGCATGCCTACAACTCACTAACCTACCATATGTCTTTGGAATGTGAGTGGAAACTGTGACATCTGGAGGAAACCTGTGCCATCACAGGGAGAGCATAAAAACTTCTTACTGACAGCAGCAAAAATAAAATGCTTATCTTACAGGTAGTGCTGCCAAGCATTGTGCCACCTAATGTAATGCCCTGGTTAAGATTTTATTGCTCATGTTGTAGGGTATTTCATTTGATGGTTTTCTGTAGAAGCAGTGTGTTCTGCTGGTAGTGTTGGGGTTACCGTTAAAGATTAGGGGCTGTGATGTTCATGCTTAGGAATGTAGTGTCATCCAATCAGGCTGGTGCAATTGGGAGAAGGTTCTAGAGAACGCTAGGCAGAGAGAGTTTGTGACAGACACCGGGGTCGAGGTCTTTTCAGTGGGAAATGGAGGGAGAAGAAGCTCGAGAGAACTGGCCGTATTCAACGGGAATGTGTGATTTGATGGAGTCCAAGAGGGGAAATCAGTGAATAGGAGCTGGTGCCATGAGTACATTGGATGCATCAGTTTTTGGAAGATCTGAGCTCCAACCTCTCCACATTTGACTGTTTTAGTTATGATGGGCCCTTTTGTTCATTTTTCTCTTTTTCTTTCTTCTTTAATAGCAGTTTGGTTAAGCTAATATTCATAAATATAATCGTTTGCAGCATATAGTCTGTTACTTCTTGCCAATGGGCGATTGCATGGGGTCAGTAATTACACAGTATTCACACAGATCGGGGTTCGGGTGGGTGAGGCATCCCAAACTCTCAGGTTTGACGGGACTCCAGTCACATCAACGTGAGATGTACAGAGTCTGAGACAGGTGGTTTTCTCACCGCTGAGTCTGGCGGCTGTTATCGAGGGGCTAACAAGCAACATCTCTGGGGATGCCTATGGTTAGAGGGGAGAGGAGAATTAGTGGCGTCAGAGGAGGGGGTGAGTTGAGTGTTCAGGGAAGGTAAGGGGGAAGGAAGATGGAGGCTCTGAGGACTCCAGAGGTGACAGGGGAGCTTGAAAGTCCCAGTGTTGGGTGTGGTGGTGTGGTACTGTATATTCCCCTCCATGGATGCTGCCTGACCTGCTGAGTTCCTCTAGCATTTTGTGTGTGTTGCTCAGCAAGTGCAGAATCTCCTGTGTCCACAAAAACATTTTTCAGTTAAGTAACACCCACAAAATGCAGAAAAACAACAACATAACAACAGTCAAAACAAGCCCCTTTCTTCCTTCCCATCCACCCACTGACATACACAGACCCAGGGCCAGGTTGCCTTTAGGCCTCCAGCCTCCAGACAGCAGGTCTCTGACTTCCCCAGTGGACCTGCAGGATCACAGACCCAGGGCTTCTGCCATTAGGCCTCAACTTCCAAACTTCCAATCGATCTTCAGTTCGACATCAGGGCAAAGTAATTAAATCCGAATTCAAAGGTTGGTGTCATGACCCAAAAATTGTGGTTAACTGTCTCCTGAATTTAGGAGCAATTAGAGATGGGCAATAAGTAACAATTTCACCAGTTTACTTCTTGAACTGTCAAGGCCTTATGGTCCAGAATTTCCTCTGAATCTCTCCAGCTCACCTTCTCCTTAAAACCTATGATTTTAAAACCTGTTGACTATTATTATTTTTTATTTATTTCGAGATACAGCGTGGAACAGGCTCTCCCATCCCATTGAGCCACACCACCCAGTGACCCACCTATTTACTAACCTCATCACAGAACAATTTTCAATGACTAATTAGCCTATCATCAGAAAATGTAGAAGGGTCTTGAACCATACGCAGAGCAGCAGAGGCAATTTAGCAGTGAGTGATCACTTTAATAACAAACTGCAAAATAACAAGCCTCTAGGGGCCACAAAACAAGAGAGAACAGATACTTGCAACACACACAAAATGCTGGAGGATCTCAGCAGGCCAGGCAGCATCCATACAAAAATGTACAGTTGACATTTTGGGCCGAGACCCTTCGGCAGGACAGTCTGTGGAAGAAAGTACAGTCGACGTCTTGGCATGAAACAGATACTTAATATGACAAGGCAACAAGGTAACTGAAGGCTAAGAGCAACTGGTTGAGGCAGCTTTGTTCAATATATGAACAATGGCTGTGGATCGGAGCTGGGTTTAGATAGGCTGCAAGTGATGAATTGGAAATGAGTGGCTGGTAATATTTATTAGCTGGGTGGAGACTGGGAGATGCCTGCCTGTGCAAACTTGACAATTTTTATTGCATACGTCTTTGGACTGTGGGAGGAAAACAGAATACCTGGAGGAAACCCATGTAGCTCATGGGGAGAACATACAAACTCTTAATAGACAGCAGCAGAATTGAATTCTGAATTCGAGAAAGCTGCGAGATGTAATAGTGTCACACTTACCATGCCACAATACCGTAGCATACAAAATCTGACTCAAAACATCTGAGTATAGCTTGATGTCAACTTTAGTTCGAAAACACCCCAGTGAGGCACTTGGAATCGTGTTGACACATATGATACCTTATGAATGGAAGGTGTTATGTAGGCAGGTAGGTACTTTATTGATCCCAAAGGAAATTACAGTGCCACGGTATCATTACAAGGGAACAGACATACAAATATTAGAAGAAGAGTAAGAATGAATAGCAAAAAATTACCTTAAAAATTAGATGTACAAGATTTACAAGTCAAAAATTACAAGATCACTTTCCTGGCTACAGGTTGACTCATCATAGAGCCTGATGGCTGAGGGTAAGGATGACCACATATAATCTCTTTGTCTTAATCAATTACTGAAAATGCTCCTCTGTTCAGCCTAGATGGCATACAAGGGGCGAGAAATATTGTCCAGAATTGCGAGGATTTTCTTGTTCTATCAAAACCTCTAGTAAGTCCAGTTTGACCTATAACAGAACCAGCCTTTCTAATCTGTGTATTCAGCCTGTTGGTATCACCTGTATTGTTGCCATTTCCTCAGCACACCACTGCATAGAAGATTGTACAGGTGACAACAGACAGGCAGAACATGTGAAGGAGAGGCCTGTATACTACAATTGATTTCATTCTCCTCAGGAAGTAGAGGTGAATCTACCCCTTCTTGTACACAGCCTCTGTGTTGGTGCTCCACTCAAGTCTGTCATTCAGGTACTAGTAGGCCCTCACCACATCCATGGCCTCACCATCAATAGTAGCAGGGCGCAGTGTAGGCTTGGTCTTCATGAAGTCCATCATCTTCTCCTTTATTTTAATGATGTTGGGCTGCAGATGATTCAGCTTGCACCATTTGGCAACGTCCTCCACCAGAGACCTGTATTCATCCTCCTGTTGAGATATTAAACAGAAACATCTTTCATGCCTATGCTGGTAAGCAAAAGGAAATTGTTTCTTTTAGAGATAGAGGAAACAGTTGAATTGTTGTGGTGTTCTACCTTTAATTAGCACCACCTAGAGGAGGAGGAGGAGAAGGAGAAGATGGCGACGCGATGGCAACACGACAGCAGCGTGCGCGGCCTCTCCGGTGATGAATATCTGTTATCTGTCAAGTAGGGGACTGTGCACAATTCCGATTTGATGGAGACGGACATGAGAGTACGGAGGAACATCTGGGAAACTTCTGAAATGCCCGCTTCGCTGCTGCTGCTACTGTGCGGTAACCGGAATCTCCGAAGCAGAAGGCCCTGAAATCCTCAGCTTTGCTTGTTTCAGCGGCCGGGGCTAGGTCGAAGGCGCTCGGCGGAGAATGGCGCTCAGGAGGCTGTATCGGAGGCTCGAAGCTTTCGGACAGACGGATTCAGTGTCAGCTGTGGTTCGCTGCTTCCAAGGCATCGGTAGTTGTCGGTGCCTGGAGGTTTATGATAGGGAGTTTCTCCCTTTTGCCACCTGCTATCGGGGACTCGGGAGTCGATGGACTCGGGGACTTCTGAGACTTTCTTTTTTACTGTGCCCATGGTTTGTTCTGCATCAAGTTAGGGTATTGCTTTGCACTGCTGTAACTAAATGTTATAACTATGTGGTTCTGTCAATGTTAGTCTTTGGTTTGTCCTGTTTTCTGTGATGTCACTCCGGAGAAACATGGTATCATTTCTTAATCCATGTATGCATTTCTAAATGACAATAAAAGATGACTGAGTGTTCTCATAATCTAATCTAATCTAAAAGTACATCATTGGACATTTACCACATTGCTGCTGTGTGAGTGTGCTATGTGAGAAAAAAGGTGTATGCTCTTTCCATACTGAGCAATTTCAGAAATTTTCTACAGATGCACCTTGGAGAACATTCTAACTGGTTGCAGCATCACCATTGTAATCTCAGCCAGCTCCATCATAGGCACTAACCTACCCAGCGCTGAGGACAGCTGAGAAGGCGATGCTTCTAAAAGATGGCATTAAGGACCCCCATCACCCATCATTGGTAACATCGACGAGGGCGTACAGGAGCTGAAGACGCATACTCAAAGCTTTAGGAACAGTCTCTTCCCCTTCACTATCAGATTCCTGGATGTACAATAAACCCATGTACACCACATTGGTATCTTTGTTTTCTTTTTTTGCTCAATTTTTGCACTAATTTCAGAATCAGAATCAGGTTGAATATAACTGTCACATATCACGAAATTCGTTGTTTTGTGGCAGCAGTGCATTGCAATATATAATAATAAGAACTGTAAATTACAGTAAGCAGTACATATATATTCCCTGGCGGTAGTGGTGGATTTCAGCAGGAGCACACAGTGGTGGGGCTCATCAGCAAAAATGATGAAACAATGTACAGGGAGGAGGTCAAACACCTAGAGAGCTGGTGCAGTGATAACAACTTGATGCTTAACGTCACCAAAACCAAGGAGATGATCGTCGATTTCAGACGGTCTCAGCCTGAGCACACACCCCTCAGCATCAGCAGCTCCACAGTGGAGAGAGTGGAAAACATCAAGTTCCTTGGGGTGCAGATCTCGGACAATCTCACCTGGTCCAGGAACACCACTGGGATTGTGAAACGGGCCCAGCAGAGATTGCACTTTCTGAGGAAGCTTAAACAAGCGTCACTCCCCACTAACATCTTAACTACAGTCTACAGAGGCGTGGTTGAGAGTGTGCTGACGTTTTGCATCACAACCTGGTACTCCAGCTGCAGTGCTGTCGACAAAAAAGCCTTGCAGAGGGTGGTTAGGGGAGCAGAGAAGGTATTTGGGGTCTCCCTACCTTCTGTCCAAGACCTCTTTCAGAGTCGATGCCTCCAGAAGACACAGTACATCATTAAAGACCCCTCACACCCTCTCCATGAACTGTTTGTTCTTCTGCCATCAGGCAAACGTTACAGGAGCATCAAAACTAAAACCACAAGGCTACTAAACAGCTTCCTCCCAAAGGCAGTCAGACTGCTAAATAGCTGCTCTACCTGACTCTGCTTTGGACACTTTTAACTTGCACTGGACACTTATAACAGATTTTAACTGACATGTGGCTGTTGTGTTTTACTATTTATTGTTATGTTTATTATTTAGCGTTGCATTTGTTATGTTATGATTGCACTGCTCCTGGGAAACGCTCTCATTCTGCCCTGCAGAGCTGATGTACAGTTAGAATGACAATAAAGTTTTTTGAATCTTGAACAGTCAATAATAGGAAAATTTGATGATTTCCATCGGAGCTGCTCGCACAAGTCGCTATGGCACTATATATATTTATATTCTGTATAGTATATAATTATTGTATGTTTACACGTATATATGTTTATATACAAACTCACACACATGCACATTTTATAGTATTTATATTTTTAATTAATATGTATTATAATGTATTGCTGCCGCAAAATAACAAATCTCTCTCATATGCCAGTGATATTAAACCTTCTTCTGACCTTGATTTTAACCTGGTTACTTCTTTATTACATTTCTTTTCCACAGTAAATCATCAGAGGAATACACACAAAATGCTGGAGGAACTCAGCAGAACAGGAAAAAGAGTAAACAGTCAATCTTTCGGGCTGAGGGTCTTCATCAGTTTACTCTTTTCCATAGATGCTGCCTAGCCTGCTGAGTTCCTTCGGCATTTTGTGTGTGTTGTTTGGATTGCCAGCATCTGCAGATTTTCTAGTGTTTGAAATCGTCAGCTGGGTGTAACATTCAGGCTGTAGATTGAGACAGCCCGAAGAAATCTGAACGATGTACTGCCACACTTGAGCCTTCTGACACTTGGAAGCGGTGGAGATTTTACCAACATGATGTCTCGCATAGAGAACGGGCTGAATGCTGTGTCACAAGGGAAAACATGAAGTAGGGGAGTGGAATGTTGGCAGGGGAGTGAAAAGCTCTTACTGAGCTATATCTGTGAAGGGACGTTGTGACAAGTGACACTTGACATTAATCATCTTTCCTGGTGTGTTATTGAGCATTTCCTGGCTCTGGGCCTGTACTTGCTGGAGTTCAGAAGAAAGAGAGCAGAATCTCATTGAAAGCTATCGGTGTTGGGACCACTTCTTTTTATGCTGTGCATAATGATTTAGATGATGGAATAGATGGCTTTGTTGCCAAGTTTGCAGATGATACGGAAATTGGTAGAGGGCCAGGTAGTGTTGAGGAAACAGGTAGGATGCTGAAGGACTTAGATAGATTAGGAGAATGGGCAAGAGAATGAGCAAATAAAATACGATGTTGGAAAATGCATGGTCATGCACTTTGGTAGTAGAAATAAATGTGTGGACTATTTCCTAAACGGGGAGAAAATCCAAAAATCTGAGATGTAGAGGGTCTTGAGAGACCTTTTGCAGAATATCCTGAAGGTTAACTTGCAGATTGAGTCAGTGGTGAGGAAGACAAGTGCCATGTTAGCACTCACTTCAGGAAGTCTAGAATACAACAGCAAGGACATGATGCTGAGGCTTTATGAGGCACTGTTGAGGCCTCACCTTGAGTATTGTGCAAACAACAGGAATTCTGCAGACGCTGGAAATTCAAGCAACACACATCAAAGTTGCTGGTGAACAGCAGCATCTGTAAGAAGAGGTACAGTCGACGTTTCGGGCCGAGACCCTTCGTCAGGACTAACTGAAAGAAGAGCTAGTAAGAGATTTGAAAGTGGGAGGGGGAGGGGGAGATCCAAAATGGTAGGAGAAGACAGGAGGGGGAGGGATGGAGCCAAGAGCTGGACAAGTGATAGGCAAAAGGGATATGAGAGGATCATGGGACAGGAGGCCTAGGGAGAAGGAAAAGGGGGAGGGGGGAAAAACCCAGAGGATGGGCAAGGGGTATAGTCAGAGGGACAGAGGGAGAAAAAGGAGAGAGAGAGAGAAAGAATGTGTATATAGAAATAAATAACGGATGGATTACGAGGAGGAGGTGGGGCATTAGCGGAAGTTTGAGGAGTCAATGTTCATGCCATTGAGTATTGTGAACAGTTTTGGGCCCCTCATCTTAGAAAAGATGTACTGGCATTGGAGAGGGTCCAGAGGAGGTCAACAAGGATGATTCCAGGAATGAAAGGGTTATTATACGAGGAACATTTGATGGCTCTGAGTCTGTACTCACTGGAATTCAGAAGAATGAGGGGGGATCTCATTGAAACCTTCAAATGTTGAAAGGCCTAGACAGAGTAGATGTGGAAAGGATGTTTCCTATGGTGGGGGAGTCTCAATCAAGAGAGCACAGCCTCAGGATAGAGGGGCGCCCTTTCAAAACAGATGCGGAGAAATTTCTTTAGCCAAAGGGTGGCGAATTTGTGGAATTTTGTTGCCACATGTAACTGTGGAGGCCAGGTGGCTGGGTGTATTTGAGGCAGAGATTGATAGGTTCTTGATTGGACATGGCATCAAAGGTTACAGGGTGAAGGCCAGGAAGTGGGGTTGAGGAGGAGAAATAAAGATCAGCCATGATTGCATGGCGAAGCAGACTCGATGGGTGAGATGGACTAATTCCGCTCCAATGTCTTATGGTCTTATGACCTTGCTGCACCAGGAGCCATGTGTGAACTCCTCTGACTGGAGAGCTGACACAAACTGCTGTCCTCCCTTTTGCTACATGCTGCTGTTGGCCCCCACAGCAATGAATCTCGCTGTGGTCAGGCAGCCCGTGGGGGCTGGTGCTGGGTGGGCGAGTGGAGAGTTGTGCATCTGCTCATCACTGAGATGTAGACCTGGAGCTGTACCCTGGGCAGTACGGTGAATGAGGACCATTGGTAAATTGCTCCCTTCCCCTATTCCCAACCATGATTCCCCTCTCCCTGCCCCCTCCCACTCTCAGTCCATAACGGAGACCCATATCAGAATCAGGTTTATCATCACTTACAGATGTCATGATTTTTTTTTGCAGCAGTAGAGTGCAATACGTAAAATTACTACAGTACTTTGCAAGTATCTTAGGCGCCCTAATTTAAGACTATTGCATGGCACTATATAAATCTTCAGTAACACACACAAAATGATTGAGGAACTCAGCAAATTAGATAGCTTTGATGGAGGGGAACATACAATCAATATTTCGGTCCGAGACCCTTCACCAGGCCCTTCATCGTTCCCCCTGATGAAGTTTCTCAGCCTGAACTGTTGACTCATTATTTTACTCCATAGTTGCTGTCTGATCTGCTGAGTTCCTCCAGCATTTTCTGTAGGTTACTCTGGAATTCCAGCTGCTATGCAATCTCTTGTATTTATGTGCTAAATCCATGTTACATTTCCTTCATGCAAAAAAGACTAAACATGCTTGTTGTAAAATAGCTTGGGTTGTTCTAAAGTTGCACATCATGTAGCTCTTGGCCAAATTTGGCTCTTTGGACCAAAACTCTGATGTCTGGAGCCAAATAGCCCTAATGAAATCCAAACAGGTTATTAGTATTGGTAATATTGTCTTATTATTATCAAATGTACCAAGATAGAGTGAAAAACAGTTTGTCAGAGCAAATCATTACACAGTGAATTGAGGTAGAGCAAAGTAAAACAATAACAGAATGCAGAATAAAGTGTAGCAGCTCTCTGTAAAGTGCAGTGCAGGTAGACGATAACTTACTTATGGCCCATTACGCCACTGCCATTTAGAGCAGCAATGAAGGTCCTCCATCTCTGTCTGTCCTTGGCCATCTTCTCTTTGTGCTCCAGATATGGTTTATAGTCATCATATCTGCCTCTACAGTAGAGCGTCAAGTTGGTCTCCCGCATTCCCTCCACCCTTCAGGGGTCTAATTATGTGCTGACTTGGTGATGGAGTTGGCCTCTGATCTCATCACGTGCCCAATCCATCTCCAAAGTTTCCTCATGATGGTTGTAGACATGTCCTCTTGATGATCCTGAAGGAGTAGGGCATGGTTGCAGATCGTACTTGGCCAGAAATACGGAGGATCATCTGGAGGTTCATGGTGTGGAATGGCGATAGCTTGACAAGGTCGC
Source organism: Mobula birostris (assembly GCF_030028105.1). Lineage (NCBI taxonomy): Eukaryota > Metazoa > Chordata > Chondrichthyes > Myliobatiformes > Myliobatidae > Mobula > Mobula birostris. The sequence goes on along the minus strand of NC_092372.1, from coordinate 14,865,742 downwards.
TTTCTGTCATGTGCCAGCATTCCGACCTGTACAAGAGTGTGGATAGGACACACCGGCTGGTACAGCTTCACCTTGGTGTGGACACTAAAGACTATGCTGAGCATGCACTGGATGTCGTCCTTGGTTGCAGCATCCTGCCGAATGATGCTGCCCAGTTAGGTGAGTCTACCGGCGCTGGGTAAGTCGATGCCATATGCTTTACGGTTATGGTCTCAGTCTTTCTCTGGCTGAATCTGCCTCCAACCTGTCCACTAAAGATTCACAGGCAATGAGTTTTCTCTTGCACGTGCTGTTGTGTATGTGATAGTAATCTGAGGTCATCCACAAAGTCTAACTCTTCTAAAGTAGAGAATAGAGTCCACCTTATGCCCCTTTTCTTATCTCTCATTGTTTGCCTCAGAACCCAGTCAACCATCAGGTTAAACAATAAGGTGCAAGATCATAATAAGGTAGATGGTTACTTGGGACTGGCAGCAACTATATCGTGCACTTACAGACGTTTTGGATCTTGCACCCTGTCCCATTACCTCCTGCTGAACTTGACGAAGTTGCTTCTCTCTCTCTCCAGTCTGCATAGTTCTCCCATCCCCAGAGATTTCTCAATTGGAATGATGGGTGAGATAGCAGGGTCCTTCACGTCCAACAAGGCAAAGATGAAATTCAAAAAGGTTTAACGATTAACTTTATTTGTCACACGTATCTCAAAATGCTGAAACGTACAGTGAAGTGCATTGATGTTTCAACAGCCAACACAGTCCAGCAATGTGCTGGGGGCAGCCCACAAGTGCTTCCAAGCTTCAAATGCCAGCATAGCAGGCCTAGAACTTACTAACCCTAAAGCTAACCATACACCTTTGGAATGTGGGAGGAAACCTATGCAGACATGGGGGGAACGTACAAACTCCTTAAAGACAGTACTGGGAATAGAACCCTGAATGTCAGCATTGTAAGGCATTATTCTAACCACTCTGCTATTGTGCCACCCTTTGATGGGACAATAAAACAGACTCTATGGTCCAGATGAATGGCCAGCACAGGATGCAGCCACTACCAGTGATCAGGAGTGGCCCGCATTGTCGGAGCACCACTCATTCCAGCCCAGCCCTTTTCAGTCCTCATACGATACCATGGATTATTCGTAGTCATAGTCAGGGCAAGACCAGGTCCTCAACACAGCAGTCTTTTTAAAATGTGCCACAAATTGTGCCATATTAATTTGAGTGAAGTCAGAAGTTTGAGAAATAGAGGGAATGGGGAAGCCTCATTAAAACTGTCCGCTCAGTCCCTTTTCTGTCTCCTCCTGACCTACCCAGTTTCTCTTACACTCACCCCAGTCTTCCCATCACCCTGTTTCATTCCTTCCCTCCACCCATTACATCTGCCTATCTCCACCACTTTCATTTCACTGGTTCCTTCCACCAGCTCACCCCCACACCCCTGCTGGTCCAATCTACCCTCCCCTCCTCCATTATTTGTTTGTGGTCACGGGCTTCCAATCACAAAACAAATTCTCCAGCTGTCACTAAGCCAAAATTGGCAAGAAGTCCAACTTAGAGGCCATGGGACATCTCCCATGTGGGACCTTGTCGTTAGCCTCACTGAAGTCAACTACGCTGCCCTGGCCTTTTGATCTCCTTGAATATTTCAATCAAATTCCTTAGATGGGATCTTCCTTTGGCAAATAAGATCCTGATATTTTGATACTCATCTGATAACTTACAATAATTAAAAATATATGCAGGCTCCTGTAACGGCCTCATAGTCACACAATCAGCCATTATTTAAAATGTAGGCCTACAGAACAGAAATACTAATTGGCTGGTGAACTTGCTTTGACAACACAAAAGTTGGGATTTCTCAATAGCTACTCATTTTAATTCTACTTCCCATTCCCATTGGCAGCCTCCAGCTTGATTATGTGAACACTGATTTCTCTAACTTCCAGTGGCTTCTCCCCCTCCCCTTCTCTCTTTCTCTATTCCCCATTCTGGCTCTCCTCTTACTCCATCTTTTCTCCTCACCTGCACGTCATCTCTGTCTTGTGTGTGTCCTTCCCCCTTCTCTTTCACCCATGGTCCACTCTCCTCTCCTATCAGGAGCCTTCTTCTTCAGTCCAGCTTTGTCCTTCATTCCTTCTCCCCCACTCACCACTTTCCCCCTCACCTAGTCTCACCTATCACCTGCAAGCCTGCACTCCTTGCCATCCCCCAACCCTCTTATTCTGGCTTCTTTCCCATTTTGTTCGAGCCCTGATATAGAATCTTGGCCCAAGACGTTGACTGTATATTCCGCATTATAGCTGCTGCCTGACCTGCTGATTTCCTCCAGCATTTTGTGTGTGTTTTCCTCTGGATTTCCAGACTTTTATGTTTAACATTTCTACATCCTTTGCAGACACCACACGTATGTTCTCACTATAGTTTACTTTCACAAATAAATTTGTACAGCAATATGTTGAGGATGCAGAGGGCGATCACAAAGTTGAGGAAAGAGGACCAGGTCGAGACAACAGAGACTTATGGAGAAGAGGAGTTCGGTGGGTAATACCGTTCCGGCTGACCAGAAGTGCACTGAGAGCGGTAAGCGTAAAGGAGTTGGGTGCTTACTGATCTGGCTAACAATGGATGGTGCAATCCGGGGCATATTACGATCGAGGAACGTGTTTGCAGACTGGATATTGAACTTTTTACTGTTGGACTTTGGCCACATTCCACCGTGATACAACACTTGGCAGCACGGGAGGTCATTCCTCCCTGTGGCCATTGAACGCGCAGCTCCTCCCGTGGAGGGTCAGACACCCTGCACCAATAGACTGGGCCTGAACTGAGTTTCCATCTGGCATAGTTTGCATTTTGTTGTTTAATTGTTTGTGGTTTTTGTACTGCTATATTTAAGCTCTATTCTTGGTTGGTGTGGCTGTAACAAAACCGAATTTCCCTCGAGATTAATAAAGTATATCTATCTATCTATCTATCTAAACTACATTTTTTACCTTCAACCACCTCATTTTATATTGATTGTTAAAAAGTGAAGTTCCATCATCATGCATCTGACATCCTACTAAAATTAAACCGGCAACCTGCAAATGAATAATTGTTCTGACTCTGTTTTTCACGAGTTAACTACTCATTTATAATAGATTAAAGGTTGGAGCTCCATTAGATCAGGGCAGGCAGTATCATTGAAACAGCGAGCTGCTGGTCTCCTGCTCTTGTACATTGCAGGAGCAATCTCTCTCTCTCTCTCTCCCTCCCTCCCTAGTGAGAGAGAGCCTGTTTGAGATGTTAAAGTGTTGGGAAGGACGGCAGTTTTTTGATGGATTTTAGATCATGGTATCTTCGCTGTTGCTTTCATGGTGGGTGGTGGGGATTTGTGCTTTTGCTGGAGCAAGTGGGGGGAGCGGGAGAGGGGAGGGTTGTCGCTTTTGCCGCTGATTGTGCATGGGGAAGAGGAGGGGCTTTGAGTTTCTAACGTTTCTGTCATTCATTCTTTGGGGTTTTTTTCTGTTTTGTGGACGTCTGTGAAGAGTAAGAATTTCAGGTTGTATGCTGTATTCATTCCCTGATATGGAACCATTTGACCCATTCATTATCATTGCTGAGGACAAGGAGATTGCAGAGCAACTCCATTCAGAGCAAAACTGCACACAGGCGATTCAATTACTAAAAAAAACAAAGACTACATTTAAAATAACGTCTGTGTTATTTACAGCGACATCTAAGTTACAACTGAATTAAAAACAAACAACTCTAAAATTAAAAGAAACAGTGACTGCCCCAGTCAAGTATTGCACATGCCCTTGTTACAAAATACAATGATTAAGTAGAAAGTAGTGTCAAGAATTAAAGCTGAAATTAAAGAAAGACAAAAAGCTCTGAAATCAAAGGAAGGTAGTTGCCCTGTTTAAAGCCAAGTATCGCACTTGGAGATTGTCCATGATGCCTCTGGACTATGCGTGGTGGGGAGAGGGCATTGTTCAGTTGCACAACAGCCCTAGGGACAAAAGCTGTTTTTCAGTCTGGATGTCCCAGCAGAGATGTTTCTGCATCTCCTGCTGGTTGGGTGATTGCTGAGTTGGGTTGAGTCCATCACGATGGGAATTGTGGATTGTAGACAATGTGAACTGAAGAAGGTTTTCATACCTGGTAGTTGTGTCTCCAAAGATGTTCTATACAGTCCTGATCACTCGTTGAAGAGTTTTTTGGTCTTGCAGCTAGCACCATACTGTCTGTATGTTCTTAATGGAACAACAGTAAAAGTTTCCCAGGAGCTTTTGGGGGCAGATTGGCTTTCTTTAAACTCCTATGATAGTGGAGGAGTTACTGAGCCTTCCCTACTATCAAGGAGGCATGGATGGTCCAATAGAGCGTTCACTCCCAAAAGCTTAAAGCTGGACACTCTTCCCACTGCTTTACCACTTCTGAGAAGCGGAGCTTGTTCATACCTTCTTTATTTCCCGAAGTCAGTAATCATTGTTTTTTCAAGCTGAGTGCATGGTATTGGTTATTGCACCATTGCGACACTTTCTGTACCTCCTTTTGCTGTGTTACCACACAGAGGTCGGGGTGGTGCTGGATCAGGGTGAAGGAGATCTCTAGGTGGTCGCCAATGAGGCTGGTCCAGGATATGCCCGGCCCCCACTCTCCCATCCTCTCCATCACTGATACCATCACCGCTCTTTTGTTATTATTTCTAATTAATCCAATCACTGTGGTGTCACCTGCAAATTTGATCATGGGTAGCATTTACCTTTGATGACAAATTACACCTAATCTCATGATAAGTTATGGAATGAGATATATGACCCATCCTGTGGGTGTCACAGTATTGTTGCAGTTAGTTTGACACCATTACAAGTTCAAGTTCAATTTTAATTGCCATTCAACCAGGCATGAATATGAATGAATACAGCCAAATGAAACAGGGTACGCCCAGGGCCAAGGTGCAAAACACAGAACCAACAGTCATACACAGCACAAGGCACACACAGCAGTAAAATAGATTCACACAAAAAAATAGTCCAAGTCCCTGAGTCTGTGAATGTTGCAGCAGTCTACAGTTGAATACATTATATCTTGTCTTCTACCAAACAAACACAGGAGGGCAGCACGGTCCTCCAGCCTGTATACCATGCCACAACACCTTCGGCACTCCAGCGGCACAAAACGACTCCGATGTCTCCCTCCGAGGCGGCTGCAGACAGGCATTGTGGAGTGAGGTCTCGTCCTCACTATGACCAAGGATATGCAGCGCCTCCGCCATTCACCAATAAACCAGTGAATTGGACTTGCAGCTTTCCACGTTAACAATGTCCAACAGAGTCTTGCGACCACAAGCAAAGCAACTAAGATTGTTGATCTTGATTGTACGTTGATTGTTGATCTTGATTGTACAAGCAAAGCAACTAAGATTGTTGATTGTACGCTTCCTTAGTGTACCATTCTGACACCTCTCTGGCTCAGGCAGCAGCACGATCCGCACCAAGCCCAACGCCTTCAGTTTCTCCGCCAATGAACAACTTGCTGATGGAGTAGACCTGTTGTATTATAATTTAAAATAGCGTCTTATTTGGAATGACATCTAAGTTACAACTGTCTTAATGTTCTTAATGTCCAGCAATGTCTTGCGATTGTGAAAAGTACTTTTAAAAAAGACAATACCACCTTTTGTTGGTCCCATAGAAGCTGCTGCGTCTGAGCACACCGCCATCTTACCAGAAGTCGCTACCTTGCACAAGGACTCCTAAGTCCCGCTGCACCTCTGATGTTTGAACCTTCTCCCTATTCAAATAATAGTCTGCAGTATTGTTCCTTTTACCAAAATGCATTATCATACATTTCCCAACACTGTATTCCATCTTCCACTTTTTTGCCCATTCGTCCCAATTTGTCCAAGTCCTGCTGCAATTGCATTGCTTCCTCAACTCTACCTACCCCTCCACCTATCTTCGGGTCATCCACAAACTTTGCCTCAAAGCCATTAATTGTCTCAAGATGGCGGCACGTGTGTATTGCGAGGCTCAGTGTTTTACCAGATTTTGAAAAATAGTGTTAATTTATCTGCTTGTTTCCTGCGTGTTCGCTGGATTCAGCTAAGCGAACTACTCTTACAGAAAACAGTCACTTTTGGACATTAACTATTGATGTACTGACATAGTTTTGGACTATCCATTCAACTTCAACCAACTACCCCCAGAGTTATAGTAAGGACACCGCGGACCTGCATTCAACTGGCTCCGACCGGAAGGGCCTGGTGCCGGCGTCAAGACTGTAAACAAAGATGGGGGAAGCATGGAGGTTTGTGTGCTAGGCTAAGGCTAAATCCACACCGGCCAGCGCTACCTAGCATCTTCCTCGCCAATGTTCGGTTTCTGACGAACAAGCTGGACGAACTAGGGACTTGGACCCTCACACAATGCAGGTTTATGGATTGCAATGTCATGTTTTTTACGGAGACGCAGCTAAACAGTGATGTCCCAAACAACGTGGTGGAACTGGAAGGGCGCACGGTCTTCAGGGCTGACAGAGCTGCAACAGCGATAGGTAAAAGTAGGGGAGGTGGTTTATGCATCTACATGAATCGATCATGGTGTATTAGCTCTACTATTGCTGATACTTATTGCTCTGCTGATCTGGAATACCTGATTACTAAGTGCAGAGCTTTTTTATCAACTGCGAGAGTTTACATGCATCATTGCTGTCGCAGTTTATGTTCCACCGGATGCTAATGTTAAAATAGCTATGAAAGACCTCAGTGCTGCTATTAGCAAGCTGCAGACACTGCATCCGGACGGAGCCTTTATTGTCGCTGAGGACTTTAATCATTGTAACCTACGTACCGTTCTTCCAAGATTTTACCAAAATGTATCATGCACCACAAGGGGAAATAAAACCTTAGATCATGTCTACACAATACGGCTGATGCCTACAAAGCCACTACCCTCCCCCACCTGGGACAGTCTGACCATCTTTCACTGTTTCTGCTCCGCAAGTGTAGCCCGGTCATTAAACGTGTGAAACCCACAATGAAGACTATTAAGATCTGGCTGGAGGGTGCTGACTCTGCTCTTCAGCACCAATTCCAGCACACAGACTGGAGAGCGTTTGTAGCCCATGCCATCATAGACTCTCAGATTAACATTAATTTATATACCAACTCTGTCCTTGAGCACATCAACAAGTGTGTAGATAGAGTGGCATCACAAACACAAATAAAAGTTTTCCCCAATCGGAAACCATGGATGAACAGAAAGGTTCACTTCCTGCTCAAAGCCAGAGATTCAGCCTTGAGGTCTGGAGACCGGGAGGTTTACAGCTCAGCCAGGGCCAACCTGAGGAGGGGAATCTCTCAGGCTAAACACATATACAAACAGAGAATCGAGGAGCATTTCAACTCTTCGGACCCCTGTGCATGTGGCATCGCATACAAGTCATTATAGACTTCAAACCAACTAGTACTGTGCCCCCTTCCAGCTCTGCTTCCCTCCCTGATGAGCTCGATTACTTCTATGCTCGCTTTGACCAAGAGAACAAGGAGGTCACCCTCAAAGCGGATCTCCCACCTGATGAACTGCCTCTCTCACTTTCCACCTCCGATGTTTACGCCACCCTGAGCAGGGTGAATGTACGGAAGGCAGCTGATCCGGATGGAATACCTGGCCGTGTGCTCAGAGTCTGTGCAGGGCAGTTGGCCGGGGTCTTCACGGACATTTTTAATCTGTCCCTGGCCCAGGCAGTTGCCCCACAAGCTTCAAGATCGCCACCATCGTGCCAGTGCCGAAGCATTCCACTGCCACGGACCTGAATGACTTCCGTCCAGTTGCACTCACCCCATCATTGAGAGACTGTCTCTTTTCCTTTTTCAATCTTTTTATTAGTTTCATAAAAATAAACATAACATGTTAATGGTACAAAATTATTGGGAATACATTGTTATAAGTAGCATAAGTGATTATAAAGCCAGTTAACACTTAAATGATAAAACTCCCAATCATATAGGATACAAATGAGCAATATATAACAAAGAAAAATATCAAAAAAAATCATGAAAAAGAAAAAAAAATTATAACCCCCCCAAAAAAAACTAATCTAAACAGAATTAATCAACTGAACTAAAAAAAAGACATGGGTTGTTTTGTAACATCGTAAAAAAAAGAGAAAAGAGAAAACCTTAGTGTCGACGACTCCGTTCCTCTCAACCAATATTACAAAGAAATAAAATAAGTTTGGAAAAGCTCAAATTACGTCATAAAAATGTTGAATAAATGGCCTCCAAGTCTTTTCAAATTTAGTAGAGGGATCATAAACAACACTTCTAATTTTTTTCCAAATTTAAACACAGCATAGTTTGAGAAAACCAAAGAAATGTGGTAGGGAGAGACTGGTTCTATCACATCTGAAATCCTGTCTGCCTACTACCCCAGACCCCTATCAATTTGCCTATCGCACCAACAGGTCAACAGAGGATGCCATCTCCACGGCACTTCACTCTGCCCTGACCCACCTGGATAGCCCCAACTCTTACGTCAGAATGCTGTTCATTGAATTTAGTTCGGCATTCAATACTGTGATCCCCGCCAAGCTGATCGCCAAACTTTGCCAGCTTAGTATCAGCGTATCCCTCTGCAATTGGACCTTGGACTTTCTGACTAACAGACCCCAATCAGTTAAGTTAGACAACCTCTCCTCCTTCACTCTCACCCTGAACACCGGTGTGCCTCAAGGCTGTGTGCTGAGCCCTCTTCTGTACTCCCTTTTCACCTATGACTGCGTTCCTGTACATGGTTCTAACTCCATAATCAAGTTCGCAGATGACACCATGGTGGTGGGAATGATTAGAGGGGATGACGAGATGGCCTACAGGGACGAGGTCCAGCACCTGGCCACATGGTATGCCGACAACCACCTGGCCCTTAACACCCAGAAGACCAAGGAGATCATTGTGGACTTCAGGCATGCTAGGAGCCACACTCACGTCTCCATCTACATCAACGGAGCTGTAGTAGAGCATGTATCAAGCTTCAAATTCCTTGGTGTCCACATTTCCGAGGATCTCACCTGGTCCCTGAACTCCCCCATCCTGATCAAAAAGGCACAATAGCACCTTTATTTCCTGCGGAGCATCAAGAAATCTCACCTCTGCCCCAGGATACTGACAGACTTTTACCGCTGTACCATTGAGAGCATACTCACCAACTGCATCTCAGTGTGTTATGCTAATTGTCCCGTATCGGACCGCAAAACACTCCAGCGTATGGTGAAAACTGCCCAGCAGATTATCGACATCCAATTGCCCACCATTGAGAACACCTGCCATAAACGCTGCCTGGGCAGGGCGAAAAGCATTATCAAGGATGCATCTCACTCTAACAATGGAGTTTTTACTCTCCTCCCATCCGGTAGGCACTACAGGAGCCTCCACTCCCGCACCAGCAGGCACAGGAAGAGCTTCTTCCCTGAGGCTGTGACCCTCCTGAACCTCACATCACAGCGCTAAGCAGTATTGCACCCATATTGTACTGTCTCAGTACCTTTATATTTGTGTGCTGTAGCACTTACTTTTTATTTACAGTTATTTTGTAAACAAACACTATTTTGTAAATAACACTATTCTTTGCATTTCTGGTTAAATGCTAACTGCATTTCATTGGCTTTGTATCTGTACTCGGCACAATAACAATAAAGTTGAATCTAATCTAATCTAATCTAATCAATTCCATTATCTAAATTATTGACAAACAAAGTGAAAAGCAATGGTCCCAATACTGATCCCCGAGGAACACCACGAGTCATCGGCAGCCAACCAGAAAAGGTTCTTTTTATTTGTACTCACTGCTTTCTGCCTGTCAGCCATTCCTCTATCCATGCCAGTATCTTTCCTGTAATGCCATAGGACTTTATTTTGTTAAGCAGCCTCATGTGTGGCACCTTATCAAATGCCTTCTGAAAATCCAAGTAAATTACATTCACTGCCTCTCCTTTGTCCACCCTGCTTGTTACTTCCTCAAAGAACTCTAACAGATTTGTCATGCAAAAGCCATGTCCTTTGACCACTGAGGTTAGGCTCACTGGTCAATAATTTCCTTTCTCTTGCCTCCCTAAGTAGGTGGTTGCTGGGTAGTGAGGCTTGTTGGGCTGGAAGGTCCTGTTCTGCGCTGTATTTCTGAATAAATAAAAGTTCAGGTTGCATGTCCATAATAATTTTTCCTCACATTTGTAGATAAGTGTAGCTTTATGATGAAATAGGAGCCTGACTGACCATTATTTAAAAATATATCCTCAATATATTGTATGGTGGGGTAGAGATACGTCTCTACCTTGGGAGGTGTAATCTGCAGGTCATCCCTGGACAAGGTGTATCACCTGCTTAGCCCCCCCCGATCAAAGTCACATGAAGCCATGGGAGCAGGTGGTGGATGGTCGTATGAGCCAGAGGTCCCCAACCACCGGGCCGCGGACCCGTACCGGGCTGCAAAGCTTGTGCTACCGGGCCGCGAGGAAACGATATGAAATGATATGAGTTAGCTGCACCTTTCATCATTCCCTGTCACGCACCGTTGGACACCCCCCCCCCCACCCCGCCACCACCCCGGTCGGCCAGTCTGCAAGAATACTGTCAATATTAAACCGTTCCGCGGTGCAGAAAAGGGTTGGGGACCCTTGGTATGAGCAGATGGTGCATATCACAAGTCCTGGTTATTCTCACCTATGCCAGGCGAACAAACTCTGAAGAGTATTGATAATGGCTGAGTCACCCATCTTAGCTCCCCAGAAGGTTGCAAACCCCTTCTGTAGAAAAAGTTGCCAAGAGCAATCATGCTTATGGAAAGGCCACGATCACCCACATCGTATGACGCAGCACATAACAAACAAGTGAGCCATAAATCACTGTGCTGGCGCAGTGATTCATTGAGTGGGTGCCTTAACATTTCTGTGTAATAGAATGGAAGAAAATTAGTTCATGTTAATTATCACTTTCTTTCTTCCTCTCCCAAGGATAAAGCATGATGACTTATATTAGTTCTTCAAGCAAGTAGCTTTGCATGTTTTTGGACAATGGTTACTTAACTTGATAGGGGTCGTATCCCTATACTGATATGCAGGTTGCATTGCCATCATTGAGTTACGGAGTCATGAAAAACTACAGCGCAGAAGCAGGCCCTTCGGCCCATCCAGTTCATGCTGAACCATTATTCTGCCTAGTCCCATTGACCTGCACATGGACCACAGCCCTCTGTACCCTTTCTATCCATGTACTTTCCAAACTTCTCAAGTGTTGCTGTTGAACCTGCATCCACTAGTTGTGCCAGCAGCTGGTTGTGCACTTGCACCACTCTCTGAGTCTGACCGCCCCCCACAAAATAAACCTTTCCCGCATAAAAATACAACAAACCATCAGCCCCCAAACCCCCTCCACTCACACAACAAAATGGAAAAGGAACAGGCGATAAAAACGAAGAATATAAAAACCATAAGTCTGAAAAAGTCCGCAGTCCGTAAACACAATAGACCAGTCCATAAACATAGAACCACGATACCATCCTCCGATATCACTGACATTCATTGAAAGAGAGGGACACCACACAAGGCAGAGGCCTACCTGCCTGCGGCAATGAGCTGCACAGCGATAGGCCGCTCACAGATTCCTCAGCAGTGGTCAAAAGAAAGGCAGTCGGCACTGAACTCTTGTTGGCCTTCCTGATTCATCTCGATGTCTCAATCTACCTTGACTCTTTAATTGTTGATTAACGGGCACTTTAATCAGCGAAATGGCGTCGAACATTGGCTCACGTCCTCGCCTCGAACTTTCTTCACCTCGAGGCAGTCAAGTATGTGCTAGCTTCCTGGAATCTTCCTGGAGACAGCAAAGCGCTGGATCACTCAAGCGATCTCCAAGCTGTAAGTCGCAGGCTCTGACCGTTCCAGAAACACACGTAAGGTGAAAACCAGATGTAAAAGAAGTAGACATTTACTGCCAGATGTCAAACTGATCACTCACGTCATAGATCCCCATCTACAAAGTCTTCCCAGAAGCATCTTTGTGCACAAGGCAAAGGAAAAACATCACATTCAAATGTCTGTTTTAGATCGAAGACCATTCTAGCTTCCAAATTAAAATTCCAGAGACATTAGTGCATGACTATTTCGTGAATCTAGACCTGTAAGTGTTTCCATTCCCATTCCAACATGCTGGTCCATGGCATCTTCTATTGGCATGTTGAGGCCTCTCTCAGGGGAAGGAACAACACCTCATATTCTGTCTGGGTTGCCACCAACTTGACAGCATGAACATTTCTCCAACCTCCAGTATTTTCTACCCTTTCTCTCTTTTTTCTTTCCCCATTCTGACTACCCTTTTACCCTCTACCCTTCTCCTCACCTGCTCATCACCTCCCCTTGGTGCCCCTCCTCCTTCTCCTTCTCACATGGTCCACTCTCCTCTCCTTTTATTTCTTCTTCAGTCCTTTACCTTTTCCACCTGTCACCTCCCAGTTTCTTACTTCATCCCCTTTCTCTCACCTACCAACCTATCTTCCCCCCTCACCTTGTCTCACCATCACCTACCAGCTTGTACTTCATCCCCTCTCCCACCTTTTTATTCTGGCTTCTTCCCATGCTGATGAAGGCCCTTGGCCCTAAACACCAACTGCTTAATCCTCTTTGTAGATGCTGCTTGACCTGCTGAGTTCTATCAGTATTTTGTGTGTGTTACTCTAGATTTCCAGCATCTGCAGAACCTTTGGTGTTTCTCTTTTTCACACTAGAGGGCAGGTAAGCTTTAAACATGTTGAAAGCATAGAGGTTTTGATTACATGCCAAATCTATGCAAACATCTGAAAAAGTAGAGGTGTCTCCAACTTGATGGCATAAATATTGATTTCTTTTTCTGGCTGAAATAAAATATCCTCACCTTCCCCTCTTCTATTCTGGCCTCTTACTTGTCCTCATCTGTCTATCATCTCCCCACCCCCCTCCCCCAGTGCCCCTGTCTCCCATGGTCCACTCTCCTCTCTTATCAGGTTCCTTTATCTCCAGCCTTTTACCTTCCCCACCCACCTGGCTTCACTCATTATCTTCCAGCTAGTTCTCATTCACCTCTCCCCAACTTTTCATTCTGCTGTCTTCCCCCTTCCTTCCCAGTCCTGATGAAGGATCTGAGCCTAAAATAGTCATAGTCATAGTCATACTTTATTGATCCAGAGGGAAATTGGTTTTCCTTACAGTTGCACCATAAATAATTAGATAGTAATAAAACCATAAATAATTAAATAGTAACATTTAAATTATGCCAGGAAACAAGTCCAGGACCAGCCTCTTGGCTCAGGGTGTCTGACCCTCCAAGGGAGGAGTTGTAAAGTTTGATGGCCACAGGCAGGAATTACTTCCTATGACGCTCTGTGTTGCATCTCGGTGGAATGAGTCTCTGGCTGAATGTACTCCTGTGCCCACCCAGTACATTATGTAGTGGATGGGAGACATTGACCAAGATGGCATGCAACTTGGACAGCATCCTCTTTTCAGACACCACCGTCAGAGAGTCCAGTTCCATCCCCACAACATCACTGGCCTTACGAATGCCAACTGTTTATTCCCCTCCATAGATGTTGCTAGACCATCTGAGTTCCTCCAGCATTTTGTGTTTGCTGCTTCGGAATTTTAGCATCTCTTGTGTTTACCAAAAGAGTGATGCATTATTTTTCATATTTCAATTGATATACTGGCACAGGAAAATATAAAATATCCAGAGGTACAAATTACGGTAAAGAGGAGAAATTTGCCCAATGCTCCGTTTTTCACTTTTTCTTTTTCAGTACACGGGGACCAAAATCACTTGTTTTTCACTTTGCGTTCTGAAGCACCAGACACTTCCACAAGTAGAACATTATTCGGTGCCTCCTGAACCTAATAAAATGACCACTGAATGTATGTTCATTGTCTTCTGCTGCTGTAGGCCATCCACTTCAAGGTTCGACATGTTGTGCATTCAGAGATGCTCTTCTACACACCATTGTTGTAACGTTAGTTATTTGAGTTACTGTCACCTTCCTGTCAGCTTGAACCAGTCTGGCCATTCTCCTCTGACCTCTCTCATTAACAACGCATTTTCTCTCACAGAATCTTTGTTCACTTGATGTTTTATGTTTCTCGCACCTTTCTCTGTTAACTCTAGAGACTGTTGTGCATGAAAATCCCAGGAGATGAGTAGTTTCTGAGATACTCAAACCACCCTGTCTGGCACCAACAATCATTCCATGGTCAAAGTCACTTTGATCACATTCCTTTCCCATACTGATGTTTGGTCTAAACAAATTAACCTCTTGACTATGTCTGCATGCTTTTGTGCATGCTTTCACTTTATGGATGTGTAATCAATCTACGAATATAAGCTATCTTACATATGTACATTTATTGTGTTTTTTTAATTTTTGTATTCTTTATCTGATTGTGTTTACTTTGTGCTGCATCGGATCTGTAGTAATGGTTATTTCATATTCGTTTAGACTTGTGTACTGGAAATGACATTAAACAATCTTGAATGGAGCTGTTGCCACAGGATTGGCTGATTAGATTTTTGCATTAACGAGCAGGTGTACAGGTATGCTGAATGAAGTGCTTGGTGTCCTCACAGGAGTTTGGGAGGAATACACATTCCTTCTGCTATTTACAAAAGGCTTCTGCATGCACTTGAAGTTCTTAACACCATCCTAAGTGGTCCTTATTTACTTCAATGTATGCCTTACGCCAAGGCATGCTAAAACTGCCCATGTTTACCAGCATTTCACATGAAACTGTACCATTGAAAGACTTTGTAGAGCAGTGGGGACAGGTTGATAGAGTCCTTGTTTTTATGGATGGGGAGTGTAAGATGTATCTATTCATATGCTCCGGTGAACAAGGTGATGGTGTCTTGGAGCCTGACCTTGGAGCATAGATAATCACAATTAACATAGAGAATGGAGCACAGAGGAATACAGCACTGTACAGGCCCTTTGGCCCAGAAGGTGGGAAGGGTTGGATTGATCATCTTCTTCTAAAGCCCATCACCCCTACAGGGGCATAGGTCACTAACAGCAGCTCACCAGAATCATCTGTCCTGGGCCAATAGAAGTTTGATTAGCCCTATGGCTTCCGCTTTCACAACACAACTTCATACATCTACCAGGTGAAGATCCTTCTTCTCTTAGGGATGATGTCTTTGGAGCTTCTGTTGCCATTTCTGTAGCTCTGGATTTTTATGGGATGAGGTTGCTAGCCCCATGCCCAACCCACCTCCTTTCACAGGTGAGCTTGGGACCATCCATGGTGGAGTTTTAGATTGATCTTGGAGGAGGTGAAAAGAATGGCACAACATCATGGGCCAAAGAGCCTGTATTAGGCTGTAATGTCCCATGTTTTCTTTGTTTTATCTGATGAACCTTATGCACATATAGGCACATCCTCTTGCCATAATCACCTTTCTACATTGGACAGACTGAGCACCGTGGGGAAACACTTAATCTCCAAGGAGAAGCATATGAGTTCTGCAAGGTGATGGTGTTAGAACTAGACTCAACTGGCTTCTATAAGCTCAAGTCACCAGTTAATTCCAGTTCATTATAACACGAACTCATCTGATGACTCATACAATGAACTTCAAATGCAGAATGAGTCAGTATAATCCAGTCAACACAACACAAATTGCAGTTAAAATTAAACAGAACGCAATTCTTATCTGACAGCAGTAGTGTCAGGCACTTGGAATTATTAACATGAGTTACACTTCAAATCACACACATACAATGCTGGAGAAACTCATCACGCCAGGCAGCATCTATGGAAAGGAATAAACAGTCAATGTTACAGGCCGAGATCCTTCATTATCTCGTGTTTGTGATGCTACAGTTCAAGTCGAATGGCCTGGGACTATATTCGCTGGAATTCAGAATCAAAAGCAGATTTTGAATCACTGGCATATGTTGTGAAATTTGCTTTGTTGCAGGAGCAGTACGTTGTAATACATAATAGTTTTTTTAAAAAAAATACAGTACTGTGCAAAAGTCTTCGGGTGCGAAGCCTTTTGCACACACAGTACTGTTTTTGTCAATGTGGAGCGGAGAGAAAGTTTGTAAATCTGGCGGGAGCAAATGAGGTTGGGAATGGCGAGGGAGGAGTGCGGGACAGCTGGCAGACAAGGAGTGTCAGGGACAGGGGATGGTGCGAGTGCAGACACCCCGAGACACCAGCCAAGGTCATTTGATTCCAGACAATTGGTTTATTGATCATTACAGATTGTCTCTCTGGTGCTTCCCAGTGCTTCCCATACCATCCTCTCAATCTTCCCATTTTCCAAATGATGATTCTCCTCTCCTTGTCCTCTTGCCACTCTCAGTCCACAATGGAGACCCAAATCAGAATCAGGTTATTCATCGCTCACATTCGTCATGAAATTTGTTTGTTGTTTGCAGCACCAGTACAGTGCAATACATAAAATTACTGCAGTACTGTCCAAAAGTCTTAGGTATATATATATATATATATATATATAAAATTAAGTAAGCAGTGAAAAAAGAGAGCAAAAAAATACTGAGTTAGTATTGTCCGTTCAGAAATCTGATGGCAGAGGGGAAGAAGCTGTTCCTAAAACGTTGAGTGTGTGTCTTCAGGCTCCTGTACCTCCTCCCTGATGGCAGGAATGAGAGGAGCACATGTCCAGAAGACCAAATGACCATAAGCTATAAAATCAGAATTAGGCCATTTGGCCATCATAGAAACATAGATAACCCACAGCACAATACAGGCCCTTCAGCTCACAATGCTGTGCCGAACATGTACTTACTTTAGAAATTACCTAGTGTTACCCATAGCCCTCTATTTTTCTGAGCTCCATGTACCTATCCAGGAGTTTCTTAAAAGACCCTATCATATCCGCCTCCACCACCATCGCCGGCAGCCCACTCCACACATTCACCACTCTCTGCGTTTTTAAAAAAAACTTGCCCCTGACATCTCCTCTGTACCTACTTCCAAGCATTTTAAAACTGTGCCCTTTTGTATTAGTCATTTCAGCCCTGGGAAGAATCCTCTGACTATCCATAGGATCAATGCTTCTCACCACCTTATACACCTCTATCAGGTCACCTCCCATCCTTCGCCACTCTAAGGAGAAAAGGCCGAGTTCACTCAACCTATTCTCATAAGGCATGCTCCCCAATCCAGGCAACATCCTTGTAAATCTCCTCTGCATCATTTCTTTAGTTTCCACATCCTTCCTGTAGTGAAGTGAGCAGAACTGAGCACAGTTCTCCAAATGGGGTCTGAGCAGGGCCTTATATAGCTGTAACATTACCTCTTGGCTCTTAAACTCAATCCCACGGTTGATGAAGGCCAATGCACCATATGCCTTCTTAACCACGGAGTCAACCTGTGCAGCAGCTTTGAGTGTTCTATGGACTTGGTGCTGAAGATCCCTCTGATTCTCCACAGCCAAGAGTCTAACCATTGGTACTATATTCTGCCATCGTATTCGACCTACCAAAATGAACCACCTCACACTTATCTGGGTTGAACTCCATCTGCCACTTCTCAGCCCAGTTTTGCATCCTATTGATGTCCTGCTGTAACATCTGACAGCCCTCCACATGATCCACAACAACCCCAACCTTTGTGTCATCAGGAAACTTACTAACCCATCCCTCCACATCTTCATCCAGGTCATTTATAAAAATCACAAAGAGAAGGGGTCCCAGAACAGATCCCTGAGGCATACCACTGGTCACCAACCTCCATACAGAATATGACTCATCTACAACCACTCTTTGCCTTCTGTGGGTAAGTCAGTTCTGGATCCACATGTCTCTTTACTTTCTCAACAAGCCTTGCATGGGGTACCTTATCAAACGCCTTGCTGAAATCCATATACACTACATCTACTGCTCTACCTTCATCAACATGTTTAGCCACATCCACAAAAAATTCAATCAGGCTCGTAAGGCACAACCGCCTTTGACAAAACCATGCTGACTATTCCTAATCATATTATGCCTCTCCAAATATTAATAAATACTGCCTCTCAGGATCTTCTCCATCAACTTAACCAACCACTGAAGTAAGACTCACTGGTCTATAATTTCCTGGGCTATCTCTACTCCCTTTATTGAATAAAGGAACAACATCCGCAACCCTCCAATCCTCCGGAACCTCTCCCATCCCAATTGATGATGCAAAGATCATCGCCAGAGGCTCAGCACTCTCCTCCCTCGCCTCTCGCAGTAGCCTAGGGTACATCTTGTCTGGTCCCAGAGACTTATCCAACTTGATGCTTTCCAAAAGCTCCAGCACATCCTCTTTCTTAATGCCTATATGCTCAAGCTTTACAGTCCACTGTAAGTCATCCCTACAATCGCCTAGATCCTTTTCCTTTACTGAAGCAAAGTATTCATTAAGTATCTCTGCTATCTCCTCCGGTTCCATACACACTTTTCCATGTCACACTTGATTGGTTCTATTCTCTCATGTCTTATCTTCTTGCTCTTCACATACTTGTAGAAAGCTTTGGGGTTTTCTTTAATCCTGCTCGCCAAGGCCTTCTCATGGCCCCTTCTGGCTCTCCTAATTTCATTCGTAAGCTCCTTCCTGCTAGCCTTATAATCTTCTAGATCTCTATCATTACCTAGTTTTTTGAACCTTTTGTAAGCTTTTCTTTTCTTCTTGACTAGATTTTCAACAGCCTTTGTACACCACGGATCTTGTACCCTACCATCCTTTCCCTGTCTCATTGGAACATACCTATGCAGAACCCCATGCAAATATCCCCTGAACGTTTGCCACATTTCTTCCGTATGTTTCCCTGAGAACATCTGTTTCTAATTTATGCTTCCAAGTTCCTGCCTGAAAGCCTCATATTTCCCTTTACTCCAATTAAACATTTCCCTAACTTGTCTGTTCCTATCCCTCTCCAATGCTATGGTAAAGGAGATAGAATTGTGATCACTATCTCCAAAATGCTCTCCCACTGAGAGACTTGACCCCTGACTAGGTTCATTTCCCAATTCCAGATCAACAGCCTCTCCTCCTGTAGGCTTATCTACATATTGTGACAGGAAACCTTCCTAAACGTACATAACGAACTCTACCCCATCTAAACCCCTTGTTCTAGGGAGATGCCAATCAATATTTGGGAAATTAAAATCTCCCATCACGAACAACCCTGTTATTATTACACCTTTCCAGAATCTGTCTCCCTGTCTGCTCCTCGATGTCCCTGTTACTATTGGGTGGTCTATAAAAAACACCCAGTTGACTTATTGACCCCTTCCTGTTTCTGACTTCCACCCACAGAGACTCAGTAGACAATCCCTCCATGACTTCTTCCTTTCCTGCAGCCGTGACACTATCTCTGATCAGCAGTGCCACGCCCCCACCTCTTTTGCCTCTCTCCCTGTTCTTTCTGAAACACCTAAAGCCTCACACTCTAAGTAACCATTCCTGTCCCTGAGCCATCTAAGTCTCTGTAATGGCCACAACATTATAGATCCAAGTACTGATCCACGCTCTAAGCTCATCCGCTTTGTTCATGATGCTCCTTGCATTAAAATAGACACATCTCAAACCATTGGTCTGAACCTATCCCTTCTACATCACCTGCCTATCCTCCCTCTCACACTGTCTCCAAGCTTTCTCTATTAGTGATCAAACTGCCTCTTCCTCCATCTCTTCAGTTTGGTTCTCACTCCTCAGCAATCCTAGTTTAAACTCTCCCCATTAGCCTCAGCAAACCTCCCCGCCAGGATATTTGTCCCCCTCGGATTCAAGAGCAACCCATCCTTTTTCTACAGATCACGCTTGCCCCAAATGACGTCCCAATGATCCAGAAATCTGAATCGCTGCCCCGTGCTCCAATCCCTCAGCCATGCATTTATCCTCCACCTCACTCTATTCCCAGCTCACTGTCGCATGCCACAGGCAGTAACCTTGAGACTACTACTTTTGAGGTCCTGCTCCACAACTTCCTTCCTTAACACCTTTAGTCTGTTTTCAGGACCTCCTTCCTTCTCCTACCTATGTTGTTGGTACCAATATGTACCACGACCTCTGGCTGTTCACCATCCCACTTCAGGATATCGTGGATGCGATCAGAAACATCCAGGACCCTGGCACCTGGGAGGCAAACTACTGTCCCTGTTTCTTTCCTGCATCCACAGAATCACCTGTCTGACCCCTTAACTATAGAGTGCCCTATTACTGCTACCTTCTTCCTTTCCCTACCCTTCTGAGACACAGGGTCAGACTGTGTGCCAGAGGTGCGGCCACTGTTGCTTCCCCCAGGTAGGCCATCCCCCAAAACAGTACTCAAACAGGAGTACTTATTGTTAAGGGGGACAGCCTCAGGTGTACTCTCCAGTATCTGACTTTTGCCCTTCCCTCTCCTGACTTACCCACTTATCCATCTCCCGAGGCCCTGGTGTGACTATTTGCCTGTAGCTCCTCTCTATCACCTCCTCACTTTCAGACCAGACGAAGGTCATCGAGCTGCATCTCCAGTTCCCTAACCCGGTCCCTAAAGAGCCGCAGCTCGATGCCCCTGGCGCAGATGTGGCCGTCCGGGAGGCTGGGAGTCTCCCGGACTTCCCACATCTGACCCCCAGTACGGGACACCAGCCTCACAGACGTTTTTCCTGTTTCTATTCCTCACAGGTAACCTACCTCACCTCGACACGTTATTGCCGAAGCCCGAATGAGCCAAAGCCGTACCACTCTGCCTCAGATCACCCCGTCGATGGCTGCTCCTTTGATGACTGCTCCGCTAGGCAATGTCTCCCTTTCATGCCTGAACCTTCACTGCTATCTAACTCAAGATCGGTGCTCCAGTTGTAGCTGCTGATAGGCCACGTACAATGGACAAATACTTTCAGAGCTCCCTTTTTAAATAACTACCGCCGACCTGCGAGAATTCCGTCTTGGTAAAGCTCTGTTGACACTGCTAATAGGCCACGTACAATGAAAGGCCATGTAATGAGTCTACCTCATTAATTACACTTAAGACATGGATAGATTTTTGTATAGCAGAGTAATTAAGGGTTATGGGGAAAAGGCAGGTAGGTGAGATCAGTCATGATCTTACTGAGTAGCAGAGCAAGCTCAAAGGCCTGCTTCTGCTCCCATTCACTATGCTCTTAAGTTTGCTCCCCCTTCTCTTTAAAACCAAACAACTCACTCAGAATCTCACTTAATCAGTCTCTTGCAGCATGAATGTTGGAGATATGGGATGAATTCACAGAGAAAGGATCTTAGACTAATTCAGAATGGGGAATAAGTAGAAGATCATAACGAAGCCTTAAAAAAAGTAGGAGCCCTCTGTCTCAGAGGCCAATGTTAGGCTGTCTTTAAAGAGAGTGAACCCTCACAAGGTGGAAGGTCCTGATGGAATATCTGTTAAGGCTCTGAAAACCTGTGCCAACCAACGAGCGGGAGTATTCAAGGAGATTTTTAACCTCTCACTGATCTGGTTGGAAGTTCCCACTTGCTTCTAAAAGGCAACAATTATACCAGTCCCTAAGAAGAATTATGTGAGCTGCCTTAATGACTATAGCCCAGCAGCACTCACATCGACAGTGAAAAAATGCTTTAGAGGTTGGCTCATAACTAGACTGAACACCTGCCTCAGCAAGGACTTGAACCCATTCCAATTTGCCTACCGCCAGTCCCAGGGCATGCCTTTATCTCACTGTTACCATCAGGTAGGAGGTACAGAAGCCTGAAGGCACACACTCAGTGATTCAGGAACAGCTTTTTCCCCTCTGCCATCCGATTCCTAAATGGACATTGAACCCTTGGACACTACCTCACTCTTTTTAATATGCAGTATTTCTGTTTTTTGCATGTTTTTTAATCTATTCAATATACGCATACTGTATTTATTTATTTATTATTAATTTTTTTTCTCTTCTAGATTATGTATTGCATTGAACTGCTGCTGCTAAGTTAACAAATTTCATGTCACACGCCAGTGATAACACACCTGATTCTGATTCTGACACGTGTGTACGGCTGAATGACAATAAACCTGAACTTGAATGCTGAAGACACACTACCCTCTAGATGAAAAAATCTCTTTTCATCTTGCTTCCAAATGACCTCTACCTGCCTTTGAGCTTGTGACTTCTAGTCCTAAAGACTGCAGGCAGGTAAAATACCTCTCCAGCCTCAGGATTTGTAGAATTTTTTGTATTTTCATGAGATCACTTCTCATTCTTTTAAACTCTAAGGACCATTTATCTTCATCTCTGCTCATAGGATAAAGACCTCTACCCCATCAACCCAGGAAATGATCTGCTGAGCCTTCATTGCAATCCCTCTATCACATGTAGAGCCTTCCTTACATATGGGGAGCTGATCTACACACAATGTTTTAGCTGTGGTCACAACAATTGCAGAGTCCAATACAATTGCACCAGTGCCTTTCTTACTTCTGGCACTTCCCCCTTCCTTTCCAGTTGTGATGAATGGAGTCAGGCCCCTGCTGAAGTGTCTCAGCTCAAAATGTCGACTGTTTACTCTTTTCCACAGATGCTGCCGGACCTGCTGAGTTCTTCCAGCATTTTGTGTGTGTCATAGTTATAGTCATAGTCATACTTTATTGATCCTGGGGGAATTTGGTCTTTGTTACAGTTGCCCCATAAATAATAAATAGTAATAAAACCATAAATAATTAAATAGTAATACGTAAATTATGCCAGTAAATTATGAAATAAGTCCAGGACCAGCCTATTGGCTCAGGGTGTCTGACCCTCCAAGGGAGCAATTGTAAAGTTTGATGGCCACAGGCAGGAATGACTTCCTATGACGCTCTGTGTTGCATCTCGGTGGAATGAGTCTCTGCCTGAAAGTACTCCTGTGCCCAACCAATTCATTATGTAGTGGATGGGAGACATTGCCCAAGATGGCATGCAACTTGGACAGCATCCTCTTTTCAGACACCACCGTCAGAGAGTCCAGTTCCATCCCCACAACATCACTGGCCTTACAAATGAGTTTGTTGATTCTGTTGGTGTCTGCTACCCTCAGCCTGCTGCCCCAGCACACAACAGCAAACATAATAGTGTTGGCCACCACAGACTCGTAGAACATCCTCAATATCATCTGGCAGATGTTAAAGGACCCCAGTCTCCTCAGGAAATAGAGACGGCTCTGACCCTTCTTGTAGACAGCCTCAGTGTTCTTTGACCAGTCCAGTTTATTGTCAATTCGTATCCCCAGGTATTTGTAATCCTCCACCGCGTCCACACTGACACACTGTGTGTGTGTATTGCTTTGGATTTCCAGCATCTGTAGACTTATTCATTTTATCTTTATTCTTTTTTTTAACAAACATGTTGGTTATGCTGAATTTGTACATTTCAAGATCATGTGTAGATCACTACTGTTCTGAACAAGTCTCTTATGGAAGTAAAGAGGTTAAGCATTATTCTGTTCAGCATAATTTTGGAGTTATGAATACAATAGTGACAGATTAACTAAAATGAGAATCGGTCTTCAGGAAATAAAATCTGTACACAACTTAATGTCCAAATTATGGCTAGTGAAACCAATAATTGGGTGTGGGACATTTCTGTATCTGTCCCATTGAAACTACATAGGAGAAGATAATCAATGCGGATAAAGTGTTTCGGCCCAAAAGGTTGATTGCTTACCCCCTCCATAGATTCAAGATTCAGGTATATTTATTATCAAAGAACGTATAAATTATACAACCTTCACACTTGCTTGTTCACAGGTAGCCACAAAGCAAGAAGCCTGAAAGAACCCAATTAAAGGAAAAAGAAGACCTACACTCGATGCGCAAGAGAAAGAAGAAAGAAAATCATGCAAACAACAACGTTCCAAACCGAAACTGAGTCCTCAGGTCTGAACCCTGGAGCAGCCTGAAGTAGGCCCAAAGCCTCACCTATCAGTTCATCATATTAGCGGTCAAGGAGCACAGCATGCATTTCCAGCACCAGTAAAACATCCGTTTTGCAACTTAACCCTCTAGTTAGTTTTATATTTATGGAGCTGTTCTTCAATACTGTAACAAAGGAGTATATTATGGGTGTCCATCTTTTGGAACAGATACCAGTATTGAATACAGACATCCCACCCTGCAAGAACTAATTTCAGGGAGGTAGCACCAACAATTTGCGGGAGACTCCCGGAACTTCTGGGAGAGGTGGGATGTCTGCAGTAGAGTAGCTCCTTAGCAGTTGGCCAGCTAGTTTAAATAACGATAGCTGTGCTAATGAACGAATGACACCTGTTAAACTCACCTCAACATGTCTTTTACAGTCTTAACCCACCATGGGCAATAGAAAAGTCACTGTTGCAAACAGTGCAGCGAGCAACACTGTCATTATTTTGACCCCTATTAGGCAGGGGTACACTTTAGTGTAGTCTGGGGTGACATACGTTTTATTTTTTTTTGGAACACTCTGCAACGGCGCGCTCTCTCTCTCGTGGTCGCTTGCGCACTCTCAAGCGCTCTCGCTTGCTTTCTCTCTCGCTCTCTCTCAAAAAAATTGATTTCCGCGATATTGTATATAATTTGCGGGCATCAGGGAGCCACAATTAATATGCAGGAGACTCCCGGAAGTTCCGGGAGAGGTGGGATGCCTGTGAATATCGGAAGGGGCTCTATTAGTTAGGATGTGCTACCACTGTAAGTACGTAATTCTATAAATTTACCTGACTATTTAACATGTGATAATTAAGTAGGTGATTATAGCAATTGAAACTGTAGTTAATCATTTATTATAAACACAGGAGAATCTGCAGTTGCAGGATTCGCTAAAGGTTAATTTGCAGGTTGAGTCAGTTAAGGCCACTGTGATATCAGCATTCATTTTGACAGGACTAGAGTATGAAAACAAGGATGTAATATTGAGGCTTTATAAGTCACTGGTGAGGCCTCACTTGGAGTATTGTGAGCAGATTTGTGCTCTTATCTGAGAAAGGATGTGCTGAGATTAGAGAGGGCTTTAAGGAGGTTCATGAGAACGGATTCCAGGATTGAAAGGCTTGCCACTCACTGGAATCCAGAAGAATGAGTGGGGGATCGCATTGAAATCTATCAAATGTTGAAGACCTTGATTAAGTGGAGGTGGAGAGGAGATTTCTTATAGTGGAGGAGTCTAGGGCCAGAGGCACAGCCTCAGAATAGAGGGGTATCCTTGTAGAACAGAGATGAAGAGCAATTTGTTTAGCCAGAGAGTGGTGAATCTATGGAATTTGTTGCCACAGGCAGCTGTGGAGGCTAAGTTATTGGGTATATTTAAGGCAGAGATTGATAGATTCTTGATTAGTCAGGGCATGAAAGGTTACGGGGAGAAGGCAAGAGACTGGGGCTGAGAGGAAAATTGGATCAGCCATGATGAAATGGTGGAACACACTCGATGGGCCAAAAGGCCTAATTCTGCACCTATATCTTAAGGTTTTATGTTCTAATTCTAGAGCAATGTACACAGAATGCTGGAAGAACTCAGCAGGTCAGGCAGCATCTATGGAGGGGAATAAAGAGTCAATGTTTCAGGCTGAGACTGATGATGAGGTGCTTGGCCTGAAATATCGACTCTTTATTCCTTTCCATAGATACTGCCTGACCAGTTGAGTTCCTACAGCGTTTTGTACTAATTGCCTGTTGTAATCTTTGTGTCGAAGAAATACAAACCACCGTGTCAGGTGAGTGAGATTCTCTTGGGTTCTCCTGGAGGTTCGCTGTGAGAACAAAGATTTTTATATTTCCCCAGTTACAGCTTACATGTGGCTCCGTTTTAGTCAATGACAACGGTTCTACATAGAGTTTGCTGCAGTGGGTTTACCTAATTGATCTCATAAATATGTTACAGTGTTTGTTGTTCCAGTTAACAACACATTGAACTTCCAAACCCTACTCACTGTTCTTGCTAGACTTTGTAATCCTGTTTTCCCTTGGCGAGTTATCAAAGAGACATCTCTGACCACCCTGCTGATGGACAGCAGGATCTGGGGTAACACACACAAACTGCTGGAGGAACTCAGCAGGTCAGGCAGAATCTATGAAAATGAATAGACAGCTGACATCTCAGGCTGAGACCCTTCTTCAGGACTGGAAAGGAAGGGGGAAAGCCACCAGAATAAAAAGGTGAAGGGAGGGGAAGGAGGACTAGCTAAAAGGTGATAGGTGAAGCCAGATGGGTGGGAAAGGTAAAGGACTGGAGAAGAAGGAATCTCACAGAGCGGACCTTGGGAAAAAGGGAAGAAGGAGGGGCATCAAGAGGAGGTGATAGGCGGGTGAGGAGAAGAGGTAAGAGGCCAGAGTGAGGGAGGAAGGGTGAGGGGAAAAAATTACCAAAGGAGAAATCAATATTCATGCCTTCAGCATGGAGTCTATCTAGGTGGAATATGAAGTGTTGTTCATTGCGGTCGCAACAACTGCAAAATTGTAAACTCATTGCGAACTTTTTGCAGAATATGTTAACATTATCAGGACAACTTCTACCCTGCCATTGTAAGTCTATGCACTAGTTCCCCAGAACAGTACAATAGACTCTTGACCCCACAACCTGCCATGTTATGATCTTGCGTACTGTTGTTTACTTGCACTACACTTCTCTGCAGCCGTAACACTCCATTCTGCGTTGCTATTGTTTTGCCTTGTGCTACCTCAATGCACTGTGTAATGAGTTGATCTGTATGCAAAGCAAGCTTTTCACTGTACCTCGGTACATGTGACAATAATAAACCAATTCCAACATCGTCAGTGAACTGCTTTTAACCTTGTGCCACTGCTCACTGGTACTTGTTCATCTTGTTGTGTGTGGTCTTTCACTGATTCGACTGGGTTCACTATGAATGCCCACAAGAAAATGAATATCATATTTGGTGACATATATTTACTTTGATAATAAATTTGAACTTTGAAATTTATGATTTAATTGCTGTTATACACAGCGATGGAACAAAATCTTGCTTCATGGCAGCTTTATTGTTGAACAAAGTCAAAGCTAAAGCTGGGAGAATGTTATTTTGGGTGCAAGTTCAAACTCTGTAAATCAATATGCTGCTGCCATGCCTTTTCCTTTCTCCTCATGGGGCCTGTTGCAGGCAATGAATATCTGACAGTTGCTATGTGAAGAGATGACATATGTTTGAACACAGAAGAGTACTTATAGTCACTTGAGATTACATAGCTTGTCTAAATGTACTGCATGTACAAGTAAACGACAGTCAATATCGTCCCACAAACTCTGCCTACTTACATTCTGCCAGTCAGGTTGGCAGACTATGCCACCTGCATACCACTGCACCTAGCATAACTTTGTGTACATACAGTCTACGTACATAGGCTAACCTAATGTATTTATATTTATAAGACCTTACGTATAGGAGCTGAGTTAGGCTACTTGGCCCATTCAGTCAGCTCCACCGTTCCATCATGGCTGACTCATTTTCCTTCTCAGCCCCGTTCTCATGCCTTCTCCCTGTAACCTTTGACGCCCTGACTACACAAGAGCCTATCAACCTCTGCTTTAATTACACTCAGTGACTTGGCCTCCACAGCTGCCAGTGGCAACAAATTCTACAGATTCACCCCTCTGGCTCAAGAAATTCCTTCTCACCTCTGTTCAGAATGGGGGTCCCTCTGGTTCTAGGCTCCCCCACCATAGTAAACATCCTCTCCACATCCACTCTGTCTTGACCTTTCAATATTCAAAATGTTTCAATGGGAATTCCACCCCTCCCCCCACACCACCCATTCCCCTAAACTCCAGCACATACCGTAAAATACTCCTCATATGTTAACTGTTTCATTCCCGGAATCATTCTCATGAACCACCTCTGGCCCATCTCCAAAGCAAGCATGTCAGTGGCCCAAAACTGCCCACAATATTTCAAGTGCATTCTGACCAATGCCTTATAGAGCCTTAGCATCCCATCCTTGCACTTGTGTTCCAGTCCTCACAAAATGAATGCCAACATTGTATTTGTGATCCTTACCATTGACTTAATCTGCAAGTTAACCTTTAGGGAATGCTGCACAAGGACTCCCAAGTCCCCTTGCACCTCCGATTTTTGAATTTTCTCTCCTTTTAGAAATTATCTATGCTTTACTCCTTCTAGCAAAGTGCATGACATATGCTTTCCTACACTATATTCTATTTAGCACTTTGCCATTCTCCAAATCTGTCCAAGTCCTTTATCATGCACTCTGCTTCCTCAACACTACTTCCTCCTTCACCTATCTTTTTATTGTCCACAAACTTGCCCACTAAACCATCAATTCCGTTATCCAAATGGTTGACATATAACATGAAAAGAGGTGGTCCCAATACCAACTCTTGCAGAAGACAATTTGTCACAGTCAGCTAACCAGAACAGGTCCCCTTTAATCTGACTCTTTAACCTTGCCAATTAGCCAATCCTCTATCCATGGTAGTATCTTTCCTGTAATACCAGGGGCTCTTATCTTGTTAAGCAACCTCATGTACACCACTTTGTCAAAGACCTTCTGAAAATCCAAGTAAACAACATCCACTGACTCTCATTTG
This sequence comes from Mobula birostris, assembly GCF_030028105.1. NCBI lineage: Eukaryota > Metazoa > Chordata > Chondrichthyes > Myliobatiformes > Myliobatidae > Mobula > Mobula birostris. The sequence goes on along the minus strand of NC_092372.1, from coordinate 14,837,205 downwards.
TCTTTCCTGCCCGCCTGTGCTTTGGCGGCGTGCCCGCGTGTGCGCAGCCCTCCGGTGAAAAATGATATTGTATCTGTTAGATAGGGGCCGTGGACAATTCTGACTTGATGGAGAATGGACGTGAAAGCACAGAGGAACATCTGGAGAAATTTCTGAAACGCCCGTTCGCTGCTGTCATTACTATGTGGTCGGGAATCTTTCGAAGGGTAGGCCTCAAAATCCCTGGCCTTGCCTGCTTTTGGCGACCCAGAAGGAGGTCGAATCGTTCGGACAGAGATGGCGCACAGTACTCAGTGTCGGAGAGCTGATCAGAGCTCGAAGTTTTCGGATGACTCAGAGTCGTATTGTGGTCAGCATGTCAGGGAGAGTTTTTCTTCCTTCTCCCGTCTGCATGAGATGTGGGACATTTGAGAGACTTTGAACTTTACTGTGCTCATGGACTTATTCATCAAGTTATGGTATTGTTGCACTGTTGTAACTATATTTTATAATTATGTGGTTTTGTCAGTTTTTTTCAGTCTTGGTCTGTCCTGTGTTTTGTGATATCACACCGAAGGAAATATTGTATCGTTTCTTAATGCATGCATTACTAAATGACAATGAAAGAGGACTACGTGTCTTCATAATCTAAATTTATTTCCTCAAAGAATTCCAACAGATTTGTCAGGCAAGTTTCCCTTCAAAGAAATCATGCTGACTTTGCCTTGTCTGCACCCCCAAGTATCCCGACATCTTCCCAACCACTGAAGTCAGGCTAACTGGCCTATAATTTTTTTTCTTCTGCCTCCCCTGCCTTCTTGAAGAGTGGAGTAACATTTGCAATTTCCCAGTCCTCTGGAACCATTCCAGAATATAGTGACACTTGAAAGATCATTACTAATGCCTCCAAAGGACTGATTGTTTTATAAATGGAGAGAAAATACAAAAAACTGAGGCCCAAAGGGTCTTGGGAGTCCTTGTGCAGGATTCCCTAAAGGCTGAGTCTGTGGTAAGGAAGGCAAATGCAATGTTAGCATTCACTTCAAGAGGACTAGGATATAAAAGAGTGGAAGTAACGTTGAGACTTTATAAAGAACTGGTGAGTATTGTGAGCAAGTTTGGGCCCCTTATCCAAGAAAACATGTTCAGAAACTGGAGAAGGTTGAAAGGAAGTTCACAAAAATGATTCCAGGATTGAATAGCTTGTCTTATGAAGGGTGCTGATGGGCCTATATTCACTGAAATTTAGAAGAATGAGGGGCGACCTCATTGAAACCTATTGAATGGTGAAAGAGCTTGTGATGGGAGAGTCTAAGGCCAGAGGACATGGTCTCAAATTGAGGGATGTCCTTTTAGAATGGAGATGAGGAAGAATTTCTTTAGCCAGTTAGTGGTGAAACTGTGAAATTCTTTGCCACAGGCAGCTGAGGCGGCCAAATCTTCATTTAAGGCAGGGTTGATAGATTCTTGATTGGTCAGAGCTTGAAGGGGTACAAGGAGAAGGCAGGAGATTGGGGCCAAGAGGATGAATGGATCAGCCATGATGAAATGGCAGAGGTGATGGGCCAAATGGTCTAACTCTGCTCTGATAGCCTATGGTCTTATTACCATTTCTCCAGCGTCATTTTCCAGCGGTCTAATATCCACTCTTGCTTCTCTTTTACTCTTCATAAATTTGAAAAAACTTTTCATATCCTTTTTCATATTTTTGGCAAGTGTGAGGTGTAGTATTTTGGAAAGGCAAATCCAGACAGGAGTTTCACAGTGAATGGCAGGAGCCTGAGGAGTGTCTCAGAACATAGGGACCTTGGTCTACAAATGCATAATTCCCTGAAAGTGGAATCACAAGTAGACAGGCTGGCGGAGAAGACTTGATGACATGCTAGCCTTCATCACTCAGGGCATCGAGTATGAAAGGTAGGAGGTCATTGTCAGTGTATACAGAATGCTGGTGAGGCTATACTTGTGTTCATTTCTGGTCATCCTCTTACAGGAAGTATGTTATTACTTTGGGTGGTGGGGTGGAGATACTGTACATCTCTACCAAAGGAGGTGTAAGGCGCTCCTTCCCTCCGCTATCCTGCAGGTCAACTTTGGACAAGGTGTAGCACCTGCTTAGTCCCTGATCAGGGTCATGTGAAGCCATGGGATCAGGTGGTGGATGGTCGTATGAGTAGCCGGTGCATATCACAAGTCATGCGACCGCTGATGCCAGGCAGACAATCTCTGAAGAGTATTGATAATAGCAGGGGTCACTCGTCTTGTAAAGACACTGTCCAGAAGAAAGCAATTGTAAAGCACTTCTGTCGAAAAAGTTGCCAAGAACAATCATGGTCAAGGCCTTGATCACCCGTATTATATGAAACAGCACCTAATGAATGAATGAATGGTGCAGAAAAGATTTACAAGGTTTTTGTCAGGACTAGAGGGACTGAGTTAAACAGAAACTTTGGACTTTATTTCTTAGAGTGCAAGAGAGTGAGACGTGATCTCATAGACATGTAGAAAATCATGAGGGGCATAGATAGGATGAGTTCTTGATTCTTCAACCCTTCACATTGCTATCATCAAGGAGGAGGTACACACCCAAGGATGTGAGGGTTGGGGAACCAAGAACTCAAGGATACAGGTTTAAGGTGAGTGGGCAAAGACTTAATAGAGTGAAGGAGCAAATTTTAACAGAAAAAGGTGGCACCTATGTGGAATGAGCTGCCAGAGGAACTAATTGAGACAGGTACAATAACATCTTTAAAAAGACATTTGGGCAGGTGCATGGATTCAAAAAGGTTCAAAAGTTTATGGGCCAAGCATTGGCAAATGGGACCAGGATAGGTGGGACATCAACATCTTCTCTGTGCAGGACATTCCCTCTTCTTATTGCTGAGATTCAGGAGCCTGAAGATACAAACTCAAAGTTTTAGGAACAACTTCATCCCCTCCATCATCAGATTTGTGAATGGACAATGAGCACATGACATTTTGTCTTCTTTTGTACTACTTATTTATGGTATTGTAGTCAGGATTGTTTAATGTCATTTCAGGTACACCAGTGTAAAAGAGAACAAAGTAATTGTTACTCCAGTACCAATTCAGCACCAACAAAAACATAAAAGATAAAGAACACAATAATAATAAAAAACAATAAATATATATTCATATGATAGCTATGTACATAAATTCATTGTATATCCATAAAGTGACACCAGGCTGTAGATAAAGTGACTAACAGAAAATGGTAAAGTAGTGGTAGGGTTAGTGGGTGGAGATGTTGATCAGCCTTTCTGCTTGGGGAAAATACCTGCTTTTGAATCTAGTGGTCCTGAAGTGGATGCTATGTTACCTCCCCCCTGATGAGTGTGGGACAAGCAGTCCATGAGCAGGGAGGGTGGGTTCTTCATGATTTATAGGGATTGTTATATCTTGCACTGTACTGCTGCATAAAACGACAAAACAAAACGCAGTCTGGGTCTCTGATCTGTGCTCGGAGGCCAGCAACAGTGGGTCCTGGAATTGCACGTTCATGTGAGCAGGAAGCACGGGAGCCGGTGAGTCAATGTGTTCTCAGTTCAAGCCTCGAGTTTGGAAGCCAAAAAATCAATCAGAAGTCCGGAAGTTGACGCCTGTTGGAAACTGAAGGCTAAAAGCCTGAGGCCTGTCCTGGAGTTAGAGGACTGTCTGTATGTGGGGGTGGGAGGGATGGAGGACAGGGGCTTGTTGTGTTCCGTGTTGTTCTGTTGAGGATTGTGGGCACACTATGCTGGCACCAGAATCTGTGGCGACACTCGCGGGCTGTCCCCAGCACATCCTGGGGTATGTACCTTCTTCTTGATGATAGCAACGAGGAGGGTTGTTAATGCAAATGACACCTTTCACTATATGCTGCATGTACTATACATGTTATAAATAAACCTGAATCTGAATATTTGTTTTTCCGATAATCTGTCTCTGATCTCTGTTTATTTGCAATGCTATATTGGCACCGGAATGTGCAGCAACGCTTGTGGCCTGCCCCCATCGCATTCTTTGAAGTGTTGGCTGTCAATGCAAACAACACATTTCACTGTGTGATCCACGTACACATGATAAATAAATCTGAGTCTCCCAGAGGAAGCGATTGAGACAGGTGCAATAAAAACTCTTAAAAGACAGTTGGGCACATACACGGATTGGAAAGGTTTTGAAGGTTATGGGCTAAATGTTGGCAAATGGGACTAGAATAGATGGGACATCAACAAACTCTCAGTCCAGACATTACCTCTTTTCGTTACCAAGAAGATACAGGAGCCTGAAGACACACATTTAAAGTTTTAGGAACAGTTTCTTCCCCTCCTCTATCCGATTTGTGAATGGACCATGAACCCTTCTGAGTAATAAACCTAAATAGGAATCTGAATTTGAATCTGATTTCATGACACCGGTCACTGATAAAAAACCTGATTTTGATTCTGATCCGGTCAGCATGGACTGGTGGAACTGAAAGCCCTTTTTCTGTGCTGAATGACTCTATGAACTCAAAAAATGTCAAGGTTTCCTTGTGGGTGGAGTTGTAACTTTAGTATTCCACCAGATGACAGAAGTATTATTGCACCTTTCAACACATAAGAAAAGTGCTGGAGGAACTCAGCAGGTTCACAACATCAATGGAGAGGAATAAGCAGTCAACACTTCATCAGTCCTGATGCCTTCATCAAGACTGGAAAGGAAGGGCAGAAGTTAGAAAAACAAGATGGGGGAGGGAGGAAGCTCTGGAATTCATGGTCCCATTATTGGTGAATCTGGAGTTCGAGGTGGCTGAGGAGATTGTGGAGGCATTAGTAATGATCCTTCAAGAGCCACTAGATTCTGGAATGGATCTGGAAAACTGGTAAATTTCAAATGTCACTCCACTCTTCAAGAAGGGAGAGGCAAAAGAAAGGAAGCTATATGTCAGTTAGTCTGGCCTCAGTGGTTGGGAAGGTGTTGGAGATGATTAGTAAGGATGAGATCTCATGATACTTAGAGGTTCATGATAAATTAGGCTGTAGTCAGCATGGTTTCCTCAATGGAAAATATTGCCTGACAAATCGGTTGGAATTCTTTGAAGAAATAACAAGCAGGATAGACAAAGGAGAATCAGTTAATTTTGTGTGCTTGGATTTTCAGAGGGTCTTTGGTGCCACACGTGAGGCTATTTAACAAGCTACTAGTCCATGGTATTATAGGAAAGATACTAGTATGGATAAAGGAGTGGCTGATTGGCAAGAGGCAAAGAGTAGAGATAAAGGGAGCCTTTTCTGGCTGGCTGCTGGTGACTAGTGGTGTTCCACAGGAGTCTGTGTTGGGACCAACTCTTTTTATGTTATATACCAGTAATTTGGATGATGGAATTTATGGCTTTGTTGCAAAGTTTGCAGATGATATGAAGATATATGGAGGGAGTATAGAGGCTACAGAAGAACTTAGACAGATATGGAGAATGCAAATTACTGGCAGATGGAGTACAGTGTCGAGAAGATTATGGTCATGCACTTTGTTAGAAGAAATGAAAGAGCTGACCATTTTTTAAATGGAAAGAAAATACAAAACTGAGATGCAAAGGGACTTGGGTGTCCTTGTGCAGGATTCCTTAAAGGTTAATTTGCAGGTTGAGTCTGTGGTGAGGAAGGCAAATGCAATGTTAGCATTTACTTCAAGAGGACTAAAATAAAAAAGCCAAGTTGAGACCTTATAAAGCACTGGTGAGGCCTCACTTAGACTATTGTGAGCAGTTTCGGGCCTCTTTAGAAAGGATGTACTGAAACTGGAGAGGGTTCAAAGGAGGTTTACAAAAATGATTCCAGGATTGAATAGCTTGTCATATGAAGTGTTTGATGGTTCTGGGTCTGTATTCATTAGAATTTAGACCAGGGGTAGGCAACCTACGGCCCGTGAGCAAATATTGGGATACTATGCTTATCTGGCCCGCAAGCGATTTTTTCTTATTCTGAGTGTTTCACACGACCACACTGACGGACATGCATGGCGTCTTGTTACACTGGCCCCAGGTTCCATTTTGTTCCAAACCAAACACTGGTAATTACGGATGACAGGAAGGCAGACTACCTTATTAATACTCACCGTGCATGTGCAAGTTTTGAGATGGGATTGTTCGAATTTGTAAACAGAAACAGCGTCACTGTGTTTTAACAAGAAATCCACGCTAAATATCCAGATACTTACATGTGCTTTGATACTTGTTTCAAAATAAAATCGAAGAAAAAAATTCCAATGGCAATGAATGCAAAATGCAGGAAGGTAGACAATGAATGCCGAAACAGGCAACATTACGAGACCCGCCATAGTGGAAATTTTAACAAGTTTGCTGGGCAAGCAAGGAAAGATGAAGTTGAGTAAATGAAGGCTAGTTTCGGAAAACAAACGTAATTTTTTGCCAAGAAAAGCAGTGAAAATGAAGGAAATACCCGTGCCAGCTACGAAGTCTCAAAACATATTGCAGAAAAGATGAAGCCTTTTACAGATGAAGAGTTTGTCAAAGAATGTTTACTGGCAATGGTGGATATTGTTTGTCCCGAAAAGAAATCTTTATTTGCATCTATCAACCTGTCAGCAAGAATGATCACACAGCGAGTTGAAGAAGTGTCAGCAGATGTTAGTTGTTTAAGGGATGCCTACAACAAATTGCAATTTTTTTTCAATTGCGTTTGATGAGAGTACAGACTTAAGAGACACTGCCCAATTTGCAGCGTTTGTGCGAGGAGTGACCTCAACTTTTCAAATCTTTGAAGAGTTTATTCAATTAATTCCTATGAAGGTCACGGTTACTGAAGCAGACATTTTTGAAGCTTTGTTGAAAATGATGTCAGAAATGAAACTTAATTTGTCAAAGCTAATTGGCATCACAACTGATGGGGCACCAGCAATGCTGGGACAGAAAAAAGGCATCATCACATTGCTGCAAGGACAAATGGAAAACCTTGGAATCGCAGAGAAACTGGTTAAAATTCATTGCATTATCCATCAAGAGGCATTATGTGCCAAGTCTTTGAAATTAAAGAATGTTATTGACATTGTTGTGAAGGCACTGAATCTGATCCTATCTCGTGGATTGAATCATTGCCAGTTTCAGTAGTTTTTGTTGGATACGGAGGTAGAATATGGGGACCTGGTTTATTTCTGCAATGTACGCTGGCTTAGCCGAGGGTCAGTACGAGAAAGAGTATTTGCATTGCATGAAGAGGTGGCAATATTCCTTGAAAGCAAAAATGAGGATGCTTCACATTTTTGTGATCCTGATTGGCCTGCAACCTTGGCATTTCTTGTGGACATTACATCTCATTTAAATAACTTGAATTTACACCTTCAAGGGAAAAAAATCAGCTGATACAGGAGATGTATGGTCATATTGTGGCCTTTGAAAGAAAGCTGCAATTGTGGGAGTACTAGCTACAAAAAGGAAATTGTGCACATTTTCCCACTTTTCAAAAAAGTAAAGCACAACATCTAGGTATTTTTGTGAATATGGTCCAAGAATTGAGAAAAGAGTTTTCATCTCGTTTTGCTGATTTTCACTTGCATGTAAATGAGTTCAAGCTGCTTGCTACTCCATTTGATGTGGAAGTGGACACTGCATCAGAAATTTTTCAAATGGAATTGATTGAGATGCAGTGTGATGACATATTGAGATCGAAATTTCATTCTGAAGATGTGTCAGTGCTTGACTTCTATAGATAATTTATTCATCCAAGTGGGAAGTATCCTAACTTAGAGGACCATGCAAAAAAGATGGCATTATTGTTTGGTAACACTAATCTGTGTGAGCAATTATTTTCAAAAATGAAGCACACCAAGCACCATTTGAGAGCAAGATTGACTGATGCCCACCTGGACAATGTCTTGCTCTTGGCATCAACAAGTCTGACATCCAATATTGAGAAGCTTTCAAGCAGCAAACAGCATTAAGTTTCACATTGATTTATCAACTGTTTGCATTAAAATTTTCTTTTTTATTACACTTAATTTACCACCATTCAACGCATCATGTTCAGACGTTTTGTGTTCAAAGATCCTTTAATAGATTCAAAGATGCCTTGATTGAAATAAATTGCAATTAAACTGAGTTCTTTGATTACTAATTGGCATCCTTGGTTAAGCATTATTCATTAATTTGAGGCAAAACATAACTAGATGTATTTAAATGGATAATTCTCATATTTCAAGTTTTTTATGGCATTTATCTGGACCACTGCCCGCTCATTAACACACAATCCAGCCCACGGGGGCAAAAGATTTGCCGACCCCTGATTTAGAAGAATGAGGGGTGATCTCATTGAAATTTACGAATGGTGAAAGGGATTGACAGAGTGGATGTGGAGAGGATGTCTCCTAAGGCCAGAGGACATGGCCTCAGAATGGAGGGGCATCATTTTAGAATGGAGATGAAGAGGGATTTCTTTAGCCAGAGAGTGGTGAATCAGTGGAACTCGTTGCCACAGGCGACTGTGGAGGCCAAATCTTTATTTAAGGCAGAGGTTAATAGATTCTAGATTAGTCAGGGCATGAAGGGATACAGGAAATAGGGCCTGAAAAAAAATTGGATCAACGGTGATGAAATGGTGCAGCAGACTCGATGGGCCCAATGGCCTATTTCTGCTCTGATACTGTACGGTCTTATGGTCTTATTATTACCTCTCCTGCGTCATTATCTAGCAGTCCAATATCCACTCTAGCTTCTCTTTTACTCTTTATATATCTGAAAAGTCATTTGGTATCCTTTTTCATATATTTGGCAAGTGTGAAGGATTTTTATTTGTTTATTGAGATACAGTGCAGAATAAGCCCTCTGGCCTTTCGAACTGCACTGTGCAGCAATCCGCCAATTTAATCCTAGCCTCATCACAGGACAATTTACAATGGCCTATTAACCTACCAATCAGTACACCTTTGGACTGTGGGAGGAAACTGGAGCACCCAGAGGAAACCCACGCGGTCACGGGGAGAATGTACACACTCCTTACAGAGAGTGGCAGGAATTGAACTCTGGTCGTCTGTACTGTGAAGTGTTGTGCTAACCACAGTGCTACTGTGATGCCCCGAAGTCAGTGAGCCTGATGGCCAAAGCCCTTGTCCTACAAGTGCACTGTGGAATCTGAATCTGGATGGCAGCAATCTGGCAAGCGATATGTGAGATAAGGTGAGGGGTAGCTGGGTGGGTGTGAGATGGAGGGGGGATGAAGTAAGAAGCTGTTTATTCCCCTCCATGAATGCTGCCTGACCTGCTGAGCTCCTCCAGCATCTTCAGAACCTCCTGTGTTTACGATTGCAACACTCACTTGGCCCCAGTGAGTAGTTTTACAATGAAATCACAGCACTCTATTGGGCAAGTCTAAGCAAAGATATGTATGGTTGTACTTTAACACAAAGATAAAGCACTATTTGATGACATCTGAACCTGAGGGAATGAATCAGCAAGTCGATGGCGTGAGCAGCTGCTTCAGGAACAAAGGTGTAAACTACTTATCTCCAGCCAATGCTAAGTTGATTTTACACAGCATCAGTGATAATACAACCTTTAAAATTATTTTTAAAATAAAATAAACCTCAAGCTGTGCAGTGCCTTTTCATTCTTACTATCATAGTCAAGTCAAATTTATTATAATTACACTATATACATGTATACCGTCAAAGGAGACAATGTTTCTCCAAACCAGGGTGTAGCATACTTAAAACACATAAGAACTTATGAAAGTAAGGATGAAATCTACAGATGGATCACACATAAATAAACAAATACTTTTCACGTCTTTTCGCAGGTGTGCAGTAGAGAGCATCGGTGCTGGGTACGGAAACTGCACCGTGGCGGACAGGTAGGCTCTACAACAATTCGTCAGAGCTCCCCAACCCATCACCAGCATCAGCCTGCCCGCCACCAAGTACATATATAGTATATAGAACAGTACCAGTAAAGGGCCAGTAACATCACGAAGGATCCCACCCACCCTGCTCGTGGACTGTTTGTCCCGCTCCCATTGGGGAGGAGGCTATGTATCATCCACGCCAGGGCCAGCAGACTCAAAAACAGTTACTGTTCCCAAGCAGCAAGGTTGATCAACACCTCCGCCCAATAACCCACCCCTCCACACCCCCAACCATCAGTACTTTGTCATTTCCTGTCAGAATCACTTTATGTACAGACATTTCCGTGCCTGGTGTGATTTTCTGTACATAAAGCAGTCTATGTATATAAGTTATCTTATGTATTTATTTTTTTTTGTGCTGCATCAGATCCGGAGTAACAATTATTTTGTTCTTTTTTACACTTGTGTACTGGAAATGACATTAAGCAATCTTGAATCTTGAATCCTTTCATAGTGTCCTTTTAAATTCCTTAAAACCAATATGACTATTGCCACTCATGTGGTCCTCTTTTTTTTAATATACAAAATATCTTTATTACAAATTCAGTGCTATATATACAAAACAGTGCCTAACACTGTTTCAAGTTAATTATGGATAAGGATAGGTCTGGTCCTCGAGTTAAGGTTCTAACTTGGAGAAGGGCCAATTTTGAGGAAATGAGAAAGGATCTAGGAAGAGTGGATTGGGATAAGTTGCTTTCTGGCAAGGATGCATTCAGTAAGTGGAAGGCATTCAAAGGCAAAATTTTGAGAATGCAGTGTTTGCATGTTCCTGCCAGGATTAAAGGGAAAGTTAAAAGGCATGGGGAACCTTGGTTTTCAAGGGATATTGGTGATCTGCTTTAGAAAAAGAGAGAGGTGTATAGCACTTATAGGCAACAAGGAACAAATGACGCACTTGAAGAGAATAGAAAATGTTTGAAAATACTAAAGAAGGAAATCAGGAAGGCGAAAAGAAGACATGAGGTTGCTTTGGCAGATAATATGAAGGTAAACCCGAAAGGTTTCTAAAAGTATATTAAGAGTGAAAAGATAGTAAGGGACAAAATTGGTCCCCTAGAAGATCAAAGTGGTCGGCTATGTGTGGAGCTTCACGAGATGGGGGAGACCTTAAACAATTTTTTTGCAGCAGTATTTATTCAGAAAACTGGCATAGCATATATGGAAGGAAGGGAAATAAGCAGCAGTGTCATGGAACATATAGAGATTAAAGAGGAGGAGGTGCTTGCTGTCTTACAGCGAATAAAGGTAGATAAATCCCCCAGGCCTGACATGATATTTCCTCGGACCTTGAGAGAGACTAGTGTAGAAATTGCAGGAACCCTGGCAGAAATACTTAAAACTAAACGATGGGGTGACCCATTGGGGCACCCTTTGACAGAAGGGTAGTGCAGTCTGATGTGACCAGAATGAACATTAAATTTTCCTGAATGCTATTGGTATCGCTTTGCTCTGGAAACTGAAGTAGAATACCTCCGTCTATTAAAGAAGAACGATGCGCAGCAAAGCTCCTCCTCATTTAACGAAGGACACTTTTCTGGTTTATCTGCCACCCTCGTGCCTCTCGTTGTCATTCTGGAGACGTGCAGTCCTTTCATCCCCCGTCACTTCATCTCTTCTGCTGTTTGTTGTTTGTCTCTGATCCTGAAGATATGCATGCCTCTCCTCCTCTGTCTCTTCTTCTCTCATCTTTTTTGTCCTGACTCTTTGATCCCGGAGTTGTGTGGCCCTGGCCTCATCCGATTCTTGTTCTGTCCCTCTCCTTGCCGCTTTCCGACGATGTTTGGCGTCATCTCTTGACCATAATGTCCCTCTTCGCTTTCCACGTGGCATAACTAGGCTGACCATTTCTTTTAAACCTAATGCTGAATAGAAGATACGAAGCAATAACACCAAAGGATGCTGATTATTCTTGATGATGTGGTTGGCACTCTCCTAAATGGACGTGATATAGTCACCACTATCCTTTGACTGCAGCAAAGGGTTTGATGGGTGTCTCGAATTACGTCATTACAATAAGATTTAATTATCTCTTATTGATGGGTGGCAGTTAGATCTGTCCCAATCCTGCACATGCTGATGGTGATCGGCAGAATGTGACCCCTCGAAATAGAGCTGCCCTGCCCTTTTGTTCCAGTAGGTGTCGCTGCTGAGGCTGGCCGTGTGCATGTGTTGGGCTGTCGCATCCTAATTTCCATGATGGCCAATTGGGTCTTGGGTGAAAGCTAGCCTGTTGATTTTTGGTGGATGAGCAATTTTATATGAAAATATAACCCTGAACTTTGCCTGCATTTTGTAAGTTAGTGCATTTTAATTCGATTTAGCCAAAAGAAAGCGCCGCTGTAATGCACCGTTTGCACTAATTGGAGGTCACAAACAGACAAACAGACAGATAGAGCATGAGGGTTTTAGTAGTATATAGATGTCCTTAGCCACAGGTATGGCGCTGGAGGATTGGAGGGTAGCTCATGTTGTTCTGTTGTTTAAAAAAGGCTCCAAAAGTAAAGTAGGTAATTACAGGCCGGTAAGCTTGACATCAGTAGCAGGTAAATTATTGGAAGGTGTTCTGAGAGATCGGATATACAAGTATTTGGACAGCCGAGGGCTGATTAAGGATAGTCAGCGTGGCTTTGTGTGTGGTAGATCATGTTTAATGAATCTTATAGAGTGTTTCGAGGAGTTTGCCAAGAAAATAGACAAAGGAAAGGCTGTGGATGTTGTCTACATGGACTTTAGTAAGGCCTTTGACAAGGTCCCACAAGGGAGTTTAGTTCAGAAGGTTCAGACACTAGGTATCCATGGAGAGGTTGTAAACTGGATTCGAAATTGGCTGTGAGGGAAAAAGACAGAGAGTGGTAGTGGATGATTGCTTATCAGACTAGAGGCCTGTGACTAGCGGTGTGTCTCAGGGATCTGCGCTGGGACCATTGTTGTTTGTTGTCTATATCAATGATCTAGATAATAATGTGGTAAACTGGATCAGCAAGTTTGCTGATGATGCTAAGATTGGAGGCGTTGTGGACAGTGAGGAAGGCTTTCAAAGCTTGCAGAGGGATCTGGACCAAATGGAAAAATGGGCCAGAAAATGGCAGATGGAATTTTATGCAGACAAGTGTGAGGTGTTGCATTTTGGAAGGACAAATCAAGGTAGGACATACACAGTAAATGGTAGGGCACTGAGGAGTGCAGAGGAATAAAGAGATCTTGGAGTTCAGATACATAATTCCCTGAAAGTGGCATCACAGGTAGACAAGGTTGTAAAGAAGGCTTTTGGCATCTTGGCATTCATAAATCAAAATATTGAGTATAGGAGTTGAGATGTTATGGGGAGGTTGTTTAAGACATTGGTGAGGCCAAATTTGGAGTATTGTGTACAGTTCTAGTCACCTAACAATAGGAAGGATATCAGTAAGATTGAAAGAGTGCAGAGAAGATGTTCTAGGATGTTGCCGGGTCTTCAATAGTTGAGTTACAGGGAAAGATTGAACAGGTTAGGACTTTATTCCTTGGAGCGTAGAAGAATGAGGGGAGATTTAATAGAGGTATACAAAATTATGAGGGGTATAGATAGAGTAAATGTGAATAGGCTCTTTCCACTTAGATTAGGAGAGATAAATACGAGAGGACATGGCTTGAGGGTGAAAGGGGAAAGGTTTAGGGGGAACATTAGGGGTAACTCCTTCACTCAGAGAGTGGTGGGAGTGTGGAATGAGCTGCCATCTGACGTTGTAAATGCAGGCTCACTCTTAAGTTTTAGGAATAAATTGGATAGATACATGGATGCGAGAGGTCTGGAGGATTATGAACTGGATGCAGGTCAATGGGACTAGCAGAATAATGTTTCGGCACAGGCTAGAAGTGCCAAATGGCCTGTTTTCTGTTCTGTAGTGTTCTATGGTTCTATCACAATTACTTCACTACTAATAGACAATACACATTAAACTAAAATGTTTCCATCTCTGTCAATGATGGCAATAACCGACCCCCCCCACCCCCCCGCACAGCACAACGGTCCCGGAACACCTCTATTGCCATGGACAGGGTGTGCTCCTTCTCAATATTTACCCGGGCATGAACATTCCTCCTAGACATTGCTAGGCAGTCTGCCCGGGCAGATCCCTCTGCCATCCGTTTCCAAGACCCATGGATGGCTGATTTCACCAGCCCCTGAAGCAAGTTGACAAGGATATCCTCATCCCTCCATGCCCCCCTCCTTACTGGGTGACTATATAAATAAGGTGGGGCTAAAATGCAACCAGAAGGCAAGAAACAGCCTACGCAGATACGTAAAAAGAGGCCGCAGCCTCACACACTCCACGTACATGTGGTACTGGTTTCCCCCAGCCCGCAGAAGTGACTTGTGGCTGGGAGATCCATGTACAGACTAAAGAACTTATTGCAGGGCCCCGCTTTATGCAGCAGCCTCCGCCCCAGATTCCCCAGGTGCATGGGAAGAATTCTCTCATAAAGGGACTTCCATTGGGGATCTCCCTCACCTCTAGGTGGAAAGACCAACCACCATGGTGTGTCGGAACAGTGGACAAGGGCAAGGAAGTGGAGGGTGTGGAGCATCAGCCCATACTGGTACCTCCTACTTGCATCCCGGTGTGGTCCTCTGGGGTGGGGCATTACTACAATAATTTAGATTAGATTAGAATATGAGGACACACAGTCCTCTTTTATTGTCATTTAGTAATGCATGCATTAAGAAATGATACAATGTTCCTCCAGTATGATATCACAGAAACACAAGACAGACCAAGGCTGAAAAACTAACAAAAACCACATAATTATAACATATAGTTACAACAGTGCAAAGTAATGCCATAATTTGATAAAGAACAGACCATGGGCACGGTAAAAAAAAGTCTCAAAGTCTCTCAAAAGTCCCATCATCTCACGCAGACGGTAGAAGGAAGAAAAACTCTCCCTGCCATGAACCTCCAGCGCCGCAAACTTGCCGATGCAGCACCCTGGAAGCACCCAACCACAGCCAACTCTGAGTCCATCCGAAAACTTCGAGCCTCCAACCAGCCCTCCGATACCGAGCACCGAGCACCATCTCGCCGAGCACTTCGACCCTGGCCCCGGCAACAGGCAATAGGCAAAGCCGAGGATTTGGGGCCTTCCCCTCCGGAGATTCTTGATCACACAGTAGCAGCGGCAGTGAAGCAGGCATTTCAGAAGTTTCTCCAGATGTTCCTCTGTGGTTCTCACGTCTGTCTCCATCAAATCATGATTGTGCATGGTACCCTACTTAACAAATACAGATATCATTCTGGAGCGGCCGTGCGCGCTGCGTCGCGCCGCCATCTTCTCCTCCCCTCCAAGATTGGGGGACTTCCTAACTCAATTTGGCCACCTCCCTCTCCAGTTGCAGAAGAACTTGACACTGTGGTGCACCCCCAAACAAGCTCCTGCGGTGGCTTCACGAAGCCTCAGTGTGTTCCTCAGCACGTGCTCCTGCAGCTTGGGATGTGCCAGTCAGCAGCATTCCTCCATGGACATCTCGACGTGCTGGCAAAGCAACACGTTTTGGGCAGATCAAAAGTCGTCGTTCACCAAGCTGATGATCTGCCAGCAGTACTTGATGTCCGTCTCTATGTGCGTCCCCGAGAACAGCCATAGCTCAGAGAGTCCTCTGTCATGCTGCTGTTCAGGATGAATTGTTACACAGGCCCTTGCTTCTTTCTCCACACTCTCTTCACAAACCCACAGTCTACAAAGAGGTGAGCAACCATCTTGTCGCACTACAACACACACAAAATGCTGGTGGAACGCAGCAGACCAGACAGCATCCATAGGAAAAAGCACAGTCGACGTTTCGGGCCAAGACCCTTTGTCAGGACTAACTAAAAGAAGAGATAGTAAGAGATTTGAAAGTGGGAGGGAGAGGGGGAGATCCAAAATGATAGGAAAAGACAGGAGGGGGAGGGATGGAGCTAAGAGCTGGAAAGTTGATTGGCAAAAGGGATACAAGGCTGGAGAATGGAGAGGATCATGGGACGGGAGGCCTAGAGAGAAAGAAAGGGAGAGGGGAGCGCCAGAGGAAGATGGAGAGAAGGCAAGGAGTTATTGTGAGAGGAACAGAGAGAGAAAATAGGAAAAAATAATTAATAAATAGATACATAGATAGATAGATAGATAAAGATAGATAAATTAACCAATTTCCCTCGGGATCAATTAAGTATGACTATGACTATGACTATATGACTAAATAGATAGATAGATAGATAAACAAACAGACAGACAAACAAACAAACAAACACATAAATAAATAAAGGCTGGGGTAACAACGGGAGGAGAGGCATTAATGGAAGTTAGAGAAGTCGATGTTCATGCCATCAGGTTGGAGGCTATCCAGACGGAATATAAGGTGCTGTTCCTCCAACCTGAGTGTGGTTTCATCTTGACAGTAGAGGAGGCCGTGGATAGACATATCAGAATGGGAATGGGACGTGGAATTAAAATGTGTGGCCGCTGGGGGATCCTGCTTTCTCTGGCGGACAGAGCATAGGTGTTCAGCGAAACGGTCTCCCAGTCTGCGTCAGGTCTCGCCAATACATAGAAGGCCGCACCAGGAGCACCGGACGCAGTATATCATACTACGGTCATTCTGTGGGCAGCACACAGTGGGAGTGATGTTACAGCAAGTAGGAAGGACCCCTCTCGCTGCCAGTCAGGCAAGGTCTTGGTGCCTGTTTCCGAGGTCTGGCAATAAACCATTCTGCCAGATGGTCTGGCTGGTCTGCTCAGGAAACCACCCCACTGTGTCCATTGAGTCCTTCCTCTGCAGTGCCTGCAGGACGCTTCATGCCGACCACTGCCTGATGGGCTTGCGTGGTCAAAGATGTTGGCATGGAAGAACTTTTACACAAAGGACAGCTGACTATGACATTGCACAGTTTTGATTGCTAAGAAGCAACAGCAGACAGATTAATGTTTCTTGTGGGCAACATAGTAACATTTCAATTAGCGTAAAAATACAACGACTGTGAAGCGGGTTCAGTTGCAGCTGTTGTCTGTAAGGAGTTTGTACAGTTTCCCCGTCACCATGTGGGTTTCCTCCAGGTGCTCTGGTTTCCTCCCGCATTCCAAAAGTATACGGGTTAGGGATCGTAAGTTGTGGGCATATTTCTCTGAAGTTTTAATGTACGTATGAATCAGAATCAGAATCAGGTTTAATATCACTGGCAAATTTGTTGTCTTTGCGGCAGTACATTGCAATTCATAATATCAGAGAAAAAGCATGAATAGTGGTAAATATAGGTATATATATTTCAGGGTTCTATTTTTCCCTTTCTTTTGAAGACCCTGACCTGGAGTTACACGCAGGCTTTGGTTCTTTGCGGGAATGGGACCCGTTCTTGGGGTTCCACGACTGGCCGTTATTCGACATGCCAAGGGTTCGGCCTGAGGGTCTCGATTGTGTTTGGAAGCCTAAGATCTTGGGGCTTTGGAGACGGGCGGATCGAGGGTCAGTGTCATGGCAGCAGACTCGTGCGTCGTCGGGGAAGCCGGAAAATCTTTTGCTGTGGGCCCAAAGACCCGAGGTCTTTGCGATTTTCAGACACAGAGCTCGAGAAAAGCGATGAAACGGATTTTTAACATCGTAAACCAGCGGGTTGTTGTTTTGTCTCCGGCTTGCGAGAAAATGGGGGAGACCTCCTTCTCCCTTGCCAGGGAGAGAGAGAACCTTTAGTTTGTCAATTGTTGGATGAAATGTGAGGCCTTTGGGGTAACTTTGGTCTGTGTCTTTGCTATTGCTTAGCACAGGCTTGGGCTTGGTGATAGTACCAATGTGCATCTTTTTTGCTGGTGGGGGGAGGGGGGATTGTTGCTCACTGCCACTTACGCGTGGGAGGGGGGAGCTGGGGGGGGTCTTTGGGGTTCTCACGTTTAACTGTCATTCATTCTTTGGGGTACTTCTCTGTTTTCGTGGATGTTTGCAAAGAAAAAGCATTTCAGGATGTATATTGTATACATTTCTCTGACATTAAATTTGACCTTTGAACCTTTGATATGTTTGGAATGCAGGTGAGTGGTACGAGGTAGAAGATCAGCTGAGCATGGACTGGAGAGGTTGAAGGGTCTGTTTCTGTTCTGTAGTTAACCAAAATGCTCTTAGGAAAGGTCCAGCTGTTTGATGCTTTGCTGGATAGCTCTAGTGAAGAGCTAGTACATACAATAGACCCAAGTGCAAAAGGGTTGAAATATTTTATTTTTATTAGAGTCATAGAAAAGTACAGCATAGAAACAGGCCCTTTGGCCCATCTAGTCCACGTCGAACTATTTAAACTGCCTAATCACATCAACGTGTACCAGGACCATTGCCCTCCAGAACCCTACCATCCAAACTTTGCTCAATTGAGTCCGCACGTACCACTTACACCGCCAGTTCACTCCACACTCTCACGTCCCACTGAGTGAAGAAGTTTCCTCTCATGTTCGCCTTAAACTTCTCGCCTTTCACCCATAAACCATTACCTCTGGTTGTAGTCCCACCCAATGTCAGCGGAGAAAGCCTGCTTGCATTTACCCTATTTATACCCTCATAATTTTGTATACCTCTATCAAATCTCCTCTCAGTCTCTACGTTCTAAGGAATAAAGTCCTAACCTCTTCAATCTTTCCTTATAACTCAGGTCCTCCTGTTCCGGCAACATCCTTGTAAATTTTCTCTGTACTCTTTCAGTCTTAATTACATCTTTCCTGTAGGTAGGTGACCAAAACTGCACTATCTTATTTTCAATTTTAGGGAGTAGGCCCTCCCTTCCCTTCGAGCCATAGTCCCTCAGCAACCCCACAACCCCAAGTAACCCTAACCTAATCACGGAACAATTTATAATGACCAGTTAACCCACCCAGCACGTCTTTGGACTGTGGGAGGAAACCGGGGCAACCAGCGAAAACCCACACATTCCACTAGGAGGATGTACAGAGGCTCTTTACAGAGCAGAACCAAACTGAACTCCAAACTCTGGAATGCCGCGAGCTGCAATAGAATCGCGCTTACCGTTATGCTACCATAGCGCACACTTTCAGAGAACGCAGAACAGTAGAGCACAGTACAGGCACTTTGGCCCATGATGTTGTGTCAACCTTTTATCCTGTTCTAATATTATAGCATTTATTGCATCTGGAAAAATAAAGGAAGATAATGATGAAGATAACAATGCGGTAAGGATGTAGTAGGTAACTCCCAAACAAAGGCTGGGTTTGTTGTGATATAAAAAAATAAATTTCTGTTTTTATGGTGTGAGATAATCTAATTTTGAATAGGGAACATACATTAGAATATCAAGCATTACAGCACTGTACAGGCCCCTCAGCACACGATGTAATGCTGACCTTTTAAACTACTCCTGTCAATCTAACTCTTCCCTCCCACATATCTCTCCATTTTTCTTACATCCAGATGTCAATTTGAGAGTCTCTTAAATGCCCTTGATGTACCTGCCTCTACCACCTTTCCATGCACCCCCCACTCTCTGTAAAAGAACTATCTCTGACATCGCACTGTATTTATAGTGAAGAGAGAAGAGAAGATGGCGGTGCGACGCAGCTCGCAGCGGCCACTCCGGAATGAATATCTGTTATCTGTCAAGTAGGATGCCGTGCACAATCCTGATTCGATGGAGAACGGACGTGAGAAGCACGGAGGAACATCTGGTGAAACTTCTGAAATGTCTGTTTCGCTGCCGCTGCTACTGTGCAATCGAGAATCTCCAGAGGGGAAGGCCCCAAATCCTTGGCTTTGCCCGTTGCTTGGCGGCCGGGACCGGGGTCGAAGCGCTCAGCAGAGATGGTGCTTGGCGCTCGTGTCGGAGGGCTGGTCGGAGGCTCGAAGTTTTCAGACGGACTCAGAGTCGGCTGTGGTCGGGTGCTTCCAGGGTGTTGCATTGGCAAGTTTGCGGTGCTGGAGGTTCATGGCAGGGAGAGTTTTTCTTTCTTCTACCATCTGCATGAGATGGGACTTTGAGACCTTTTTTTACCGTGCCCATGGTCTGCTTTTCATCAAATTACGGTATTGCTTTGCACTGTAGTAACTACGTGTTATAATTATGTTGTTTTTGTCAGCTTTAGTCCGTCTGTCTTGTGTTTCTGTGATATCATACTGGAGGAAAATTGTATCATTTCTTAATGCATTCATTACTAAATGACAATAAACGAGGACTGAGTGTCCTCATAATCTAATCTAATTTTCCTTCAAACACCTTAAAATTAAGCTCTCTTGTAATAGTCATGGGAAAAAGTCTCTGGCTGTCCACGCCATCAATGCCTTTTATCATCTTTTACACATCTATCAAGTCAGCTCTCATCCTCCTTCACTCCAAAGAGAAAAGCCCTAGCTCACTCAACATTTCCTCATAAATCATGGTCCCTAATCCAGGCAGCATCCTGGTAAATCTCCTCTGCTCCCTCTCTAAAGAGTCCACATCCTTCCCATAATGAGGCAACCAGAACTGAACTCAATACTCCAAGTATGGTTTAACCAGTGTTTTACAGAGCTGAAATATTGCCTCTCTTATCCTTTACAATTCTGTGTGGTTGCTCATCTGAGGCAAAGCTGGTCGCTGGTCCTTGACCTCTCAAAGTGGAGGAACAATATCTGGGACGGTTTTGAGAACCTCAAGGTCATATTTTGGGAGAACAAGTAGGCCTGTAATAAGCGAAAGGAGGAACATAACAGATTGTCCACTCACCACCCTGCAGTATCCATGTGACCCGTCTAAGAAAGAGTCTGCTGTACCCACAGTGTTTTATCAGACACCTGAGAATTCTTGAACCAGAATGGAAAGTATTCTCCACCCTGAGAGACTGTCAAAGAGAATTCAAAGTTTAAAGTAAATTTATTATCAAAATACATATACGGTATATCGCCATATACAATCCTGAGATTCAATTTCTTGTGGATATTCACAGTAAATAGAAAGAAACAAAATAGAACAACAAACGACAGATGGACAACCAACCAATGTGCAGAGGACAACAGATGGTGCAAATACAGAAAGAAAATTAAAAGAATAATAATAAATAAGCAATAAATATTGGAAGTACAAGTTGTGGAGTCCTTACAAGTCAGACCATAAGTTGTGGAATCAGTTCAGTGTTGGGTTGAATTTAAGAGTCTGATGGTTTATAGCGGAGATTCATATTCTGATTTATTTATCACATACATCGAAACATAAAGTGAAATGTACTATTTGTGTTAACAACTAACATAACCAAAGGATGTGCTGCAGGGCCAGACTGCAAGTGTCACCAGACATTCCAGCTCCAACATACAGAGGCATAGCCACAATGTTGAGCAGAACATCAACAGCCAAACAAACCCCTTTCCTACCCTTCCAGCCACTCACACACGGAAAGGCCTCCGTTCCAGGAAATGTTACCATTGGGCCTCCAGTCCTTGGCCCCGGACTCTCATCCCTGCAGATATCAGGCCTCCAACCTCCAGTCCTTGGCCCAGACCGGCAGACTCACAGACATCGAGCTTCCTACCACCCCTGGCACTACAGATCACAGGACTTTGACCCTAGGGCCTCCATGCCAGGACTTGCCAATCATGGGACTTTGACCTTTGGCCGTACATGGAAATTTTACTCTTCCAAGCCTGTCTCCATCGCTCCTTAAGATTATGAAACATAGAGGATAGTGCAATACAGCAAAGGAACAGTGCATTCAGCCCACAGAATCTGTGCTAACAATGATGTGACATTAACCTGCGCATGGTCTGCACCCCTTTTTACCTTACCTGTATGTGTGTCTGTCTAAGAGCCTCTTAAAGATTGTTTCTAGTTGCTGCTCACTACATCGCTGGCAGCACATTCCAATAAATGCATACAAATCTCTTAAATCTCATTTATACCTTTCTATCAACCACACCCTTTGCCTTAAAGTTAAACTCTCTGATTCTCTGGAAAAATGTTTGGTTATAGCAAGAATTTGTCTCACGCAGGATCTAAGGCTTTTCATGCTAATTCAGTTGAGTATTGCTGACCAGCTTCAACAGTGAAAGCCAAATGAGATTCACTTCACTGTTCCCTGGGAGAAAAGGTAGCATGTGGAAACAGAGAACTGGTTTCAACAGAGCTGTAATCTGATCTGTTCAGATTAGTACATGAAAAATTGTCAAGTGCAAAAGGGAGTTATCTTCAGAATCATAATCAGCTTTCGTGAGAGTGCAAGGAAAAATCCAGCAAAAAAGAAGCGATAATTTTTTATATATTGCATGTTTGCTTAGTCCATGTTGATACCCGTTTCCTCAACTCTCACCCTTTCTAATAGAATATTCCTTCTCCAATTACCAAACACAGGAGATTCTGCGGATGCTGGAAAACCCGAATGGTTGGTTGGCATCCGTCTGTCTCGAAGGACAATAGGTGATGATGATCATCACAAGTCTGGCGAAAGGTATGGAGATCCTGAGATGCCCAGTTATCAAGATCCCGCTCTCAGCCTCACCAGTGTCGTCCAATGGAAAGCCTATGAAGCAATAAGTTTGGCACCCAGCTTGGTTGCAGGAGCTTCCAGAAGGATGTTCAATGATGTTCAGCCGCCTTAGGAGATCCACTCTGGATTTGCTGTCTGGGTTTACTCCCTTGGCCTTCATCTCTCCCAACATAACATACACAAAATACTGGAGGAACGTAGGACATAGAACAATACACCACAGTACAGACCCTTTGGCCCATGATTGTGTGCCAACCTTTTAACCTACCTATTGACTATTGACTCCCCTCCATAGATTTCCTCACTTGTAGACCCCACTCAATTCAAATTGGCAAAAGCATCTCCTCCACAATCTCCATCAGCACAGGAGCACCACGGGAATGTGTGCTTAGCCTCATGCTCTACTCGTTTTACACATGTGACTGTGTGGCTAAGTACAGCTCCAACACCATATGCAAGTTTGCTCATGACCCCACTGTTGTGGACTGTGTCAAAGGTGGGATGAATTAGCATACAGGAGGGAGACTGAAAACTTGGCTGAGTGGCGTAATAACAATAACCTCTCACTTAATGTCAATATGACCGAGGAACTGATAGTGGACTTCAGGAGATGGAAACCAGATGTCCATGAACCAGTAATCATTGGAGGATCAGACCATCAACCATCAGGCTTTTGAAAAAAGGAGATAACTACACTTATTCTACTTCTAGTGTTCTCACAACCGATTGCCTCAATTTAAGGACTTGCTTGTTAATGATTGTTATTTATTTATATTTGCATTTGCACAGTTTGTTACCGTGTTCACAGTTACTGCTCTGTAGATTTGCTACATATGCTGGCAGAAAAAGAACCTGAACGTTGTACATGGTGACATGTATGTACTCTGATAATAAATTTTACTTTGCCTTTGACTTAGATACTAAGTTCCTCCAGCATTTTATATGTGTTTCTCCAATTGCTGATGTTTTCAGACGGGTGACTATTTATTTTTAAAAAACGTATGCAATGTTGTGTATTACTTCAGTTTTATTATTAACAGTTACTAAACCAAAAGAAGTTAAAATTTTTAACTGTTTCAAAACCTCAAAACAGGTTTGTGTTGAAGTTCTTAAGACTTACATTGCGAACCCAATTTCCAGTGACAATGTGGTGTGCAAAGAGCAAGTCAAACAGTAATATATCTCTTTATAAACATACTCACTTGAATTATTAGCCATTCTGTAATAAAGCCCAGCTGTGTAATATTGACCTCCAAGAGGACCACAACTTGATTGTGGTTTGGAGGCTTGCGTGCTTCAATGATCTGGAAACCTATGGCAACTGGAATCAGGGCCTTATGCTTTGGCCTTGGTTGGGTCACCCATGCCGAACAGGTAAAGGGGTAAAGGACAAATTAAGAGTGGTCCTCCAGG
Source organism: Mobula birostris (assembly GCF_030028105.1). Lineage (NCBI taxonomy): Eukaryota > Metazoa > Chordata > Chondrichthyes > Myliobatiformes > Myliobatidae > Mobula > Mobula birostris. The sequence continues at coordinate 14,813,464 of NC_092372.1, read as the reverse complement.
TTTGAGAGTTCAACTCATGGCTAACAACCCTGACTGTTATGGAAAACAGCAATGGAGAATCCTCTATATCTGGGTGTGACTGAGTGAAAATCGAGCTACTGACAAGATGAAGGAAACCCTGAACACCATCAGAGATGAAAGACCTTCATTGCCGCCGGAAACATCAGCAGCGTAACGTGCAGTAGACTGCAATACTGAAACCTGTTTTATTTTGATCGATCTGCAGAGACGAACAAGCCAATACAAGATAGTGCACATCAATAAATGAAAATGTAACATTGATAAGAATGAAAGTGATGTTCGTCATTTGAATCTTCTTCTTGTTTTATGAATTCAACACAGATTGTCAGTTCGTTCAGATAAGGCCCAATGCGGAGAGAGAGAGAGAGATACTGAAGCAGGTCGATAGCTCACAAACTTTAATGCAAACAGAGTTTCAAGGGAAAAGAAAACAATAAACGCAAGGCTAAATAGGGCCATTAACAAAAACTCTCAAATGGAAAACTAGATGCCAGCACCGCAGCTGAAAGGAATAACTAAATATAAAACGAATACCGCTAGTCTTCAGCGTCATTCAACTCGACTGTCCACGTTCTCAGGCAAGGCTGTACACAATGAAAAGAAGAGAGATAGATACTGCCGTAATGAAATAATAACCAGCTGACATGTGCATATTCATGAGAACAATGCCAAATGTGCTGCACTGTCAAGTCCCTGGTTGAGAAACAGATTTTCTACAGGTTATGCCAGGTTGATATAATGACTGTCTGGAACGGTGCAGTTTATATAGAAATACTACAGAATCAAGAGAGAGCCATGGGCTACATCAGAGGCACAAGAGATTCTGTGGGTGCTGGAGATGTATTGATTTATTTATTTTACAATACAGTGCAGGATGGGCCCTTTCAGCCCATCAAGTCACGCAGCACATGCAACCCTTGACAAACCTAATCATGGGACAACTTACAATGGCCAATTAACCTTCCCGGTATGCCTTGGAGCCGTGCGAGGAAACGGGAGCACTGGGAGGACACCCACACATTCCACAGGGAGGACGTATCGACTCCTTAAAGAGGAGCTCTGAGCCCTGAGCTGTACATTACTGTGGCACCCTCTTGAGCAACACACACCAAAAATGATGGAGGAACACAGCAGGTCAGGAGGTATCTATGGAGGGGAGTAAACAGTCGAGACCTTTCATCAGGACTGGAAAGGAAGGCGGCAGAAGCCAGAATAGGGGAGGGGGGTGAAGTGAGAATCTAGGAGGCGATATGTGGAAAAGGTAAAGGGCTGAAGAAGAAGGTGACGAGAGTTGACCATGGGAGAAGGAGATGGAGGAGGGGCACCAGGTGAGGAGAAGGGTAGGGGTAAAAGTGTAGTCAGGATAATGAAAGCAAAAAGAGAGAAAGTAACAACTCCTTTAATATCAACTAAATACGGAACATTAAGCGTGGTAAAAAAAAGTCACGTCATTACATCATCACATCAGACCATTTTTTAATCATAACACAAGAATGAAGGATCTGCCAACGGCCAAGGTCATACAGACTATGGAAGTTACATTTTTGCTGCTACTAGTATACTACTACCGAACCTCATCTTGGCCGCACTGTTTGGCTCCTCTCCCTCCTGTTGGTGAAAGATTGACTGATCAATACTTCCTTAGTTTGACCAAGTATGGACATGTAGGAGGATTTGTTTGATCCACATCACTCTGAAACGGCCCAAAACATCGACTATATTCTTTTCCATAGATGCTGCCTGGCCTACTGAGTTCCTTCAGCATTTTGTGTCTGTTTCTGTGCTGTATCTTACTTTTAGCTTTTGTCATCAAAATTCTTAGAAGTATCTTGGTGATATGACTCAATAAACTTAAGGTGTTATGCAATTCACATTCAATTGCTCCAGGTTTCTTTGGAAGAGTGATAAATACTGATTTTTTTCATCACTTCTGGTATTATTCCAGTCTCATAAATGTCATTGATTAAATTTAAGTTTTTCAATTCCATAAGCTTCAAGGGCAGTAATTTGTTCTATTACTAATTCATCAGGACCTGCTGCCTTTCCTTTCTTCATCTTATTTATTGCATTACGAACTTCAGATTTTAAAATACTTGGACCTTCAATGTTTTTCTTAATTTTTGGTTTTTCACCTCAATCCTCTTCAAACAATTCCTGAATATACTCAGTCCACCTGTTCATAATCTGATCTTTTTCCATGATGATGGTACCATCCTTTGCTTTCAAACAATGTGGTTTTGCGAAAGAAAAAAGTACAAGAAATGCAATATTGATGTTAAGGATACTATCAGAACGAGCTATTCAAGTGTAAAAAGATTTGTTTGTTTGTTTTATCGACTACACAAAAGCATCTAATAAAGTGAAGCACAATAAGTTATTTGAAATATTACAGAAAACTCCAGATCTAGATTTGAAAGTCCTGTGCCTAATCAGAAATCTGTACTGGGAACAAACTGCCGCTGTAAGAGTAGATGGAGAAGTGAGTCAGTTTATGAAAATCAAGAGAGGCGTTAGACAAGGGTGTGTTTTCTCCCCTGATTTGTTTAATGTGTACAGTGAAACAATATTACAAAAAATAAGAGACATCTTGGGAATCAAAGTTGGCGGTGAAAACATCAATAATTTCAGGTATGCAGATGACTCTGTGTTAATTGCAAGTATGGAGGAGGAACTACAAACTTAACTGATATAGTTGTTGAAGAAAGTGCAAAAATGGGTCTATCAATTGCAAAAAGACAGAATGTATGGAGATGCCCAAAAAGAAGGAGAATCCTATCTGCAGGCTGAGAATAAACAGGGAAGACATAAAACAAGTACAAAACTTTTGCTACTTAGGAAGCTGGGTGACATCAGATGGCAGGTGCGATGTGGACATCAAAAGAAGAACAGGGATGGCAAAAGACACTTTTACGAGAATGAAGAGTATACTGATTAAACTGAGTACTTATCTAAACTAGACATGACAACCCGCCTCAGAGCACTGAAATGTTACGTTTATCCAGTTATGTTATATGACTCAGAATGTTGGACAATATCTAGTAACATGAGGAAACGAACTGAAGCAGCAGAGATATAGTTTTTGAGGAGGATGCAAAGAATATCATGGACGAAATGAATATCTAACGAGGATGTCATGAACAGAGCAAACACAAAAAGAGAAATAATGTATGAGATCATGAAAAGGCAACGTAATGTCATTGGACATGTGATTAGGAAAGAGGAGTTAGAATGCACGGTAATTATGGGAAAGATTGAAGGAAAGAAAGCAAAAGGAAGGCAAAGACAAATGATGATGGAGACAGCAGCCAGAGAACTGGAATGAATACCATTGAATTGATCCACTTGACCCGAAACAGGAGTGTGTGGGCCATGGCAGTCAAAGCTCAAACTGGGCACGGCAGCTGATGATGATGATGATTCTGTGCTGTACTTTTCCATGACTCTATCTGAATCTGAATTTATGTATGAGTCTCTTGAGGCTTTTTCTGAGTCGAATGCCACGTACTATATCTGAACAGACAGAGCTCTTAGTGTAAAAGGAGGTCACTTTTGCTACAAAGTCTCTGAATCTGAATCAGATTTATTTTCATTGACGTATACAGTCTGTAGCCACTTTATTACCATCCGGGAAACAGTACCGCAACATAAAAGCTAGTTTATAGGCTCCGGGACAGCTTCTTCCACCAGGCCATCAGACTGATTAACTCACGTTGATTTGAGTGTATTTCTATGTTACATTGACTGTTCTATTTATTATAAATTATTACAAATCACTATGATTGCACATTGCACACTTAGATGGAAACAAAACGTAAAGATTTTTACTCATATATAAGCATATGAAGGATGTAAGAAATAAAGTCAATTCAGTTTAATTCAATTCAAGTTATTAGATACACCTGTACACAAGGGTGATGGGGTGGAGATATGTCTCTACCAGAGGAGGTGTAAGGTGCACTTTCCCTCCGCTAGCCAGAAGGTCAGCCTTGAACAAGATGTAGCACCTGCTTAGCCCCTTCATCAGAGTCACATGAAGCCTTGGGAGCAGGTGTGGTTGGGCGTATGAGCTGGTGCATATCACAAGTCCCGGTTGTGCGACCACTGATGCCAAGCAGACAATCTCTGAAGAGTATTGATAACGGTTGTGGTCTAATATCTAATCAACCAGTCATGTAACAGCAACTCAATGCATAAAAGCTTGCTGACATGGTCAAAAGGTTCAGTTGTTGTTCAAACCAAACATCAGAATGGGGAAGAAGTGTCATTAAAGGTGACTTTCTCTATGGAATGATCGTTGGTGCTAGGCTTGAGTACCTCAGAAACTGCTGATCGCCTAGAATTTTCATGCACAACCGTCTCTAGAGTTTACAATATCCAATTAGCAGCAGTTAGAAACAGAAAAACATAGAAAACCTACAGCACAATACAGGCTCTTCAGCCCACAAAGCTGTGCTGAACATGTCCTTACCTGAGAAATTATCTTGGGTTACTCATAGCCCTCTATTTTTCTGAGCTCCATATATCTGTCCAGGAGTCTCTTAAAAGACCCTATCATATCTGCCTCCACCACCGTCGCCAGCAGCCCATTCCACGCACTCACCACTCTCTGAGTAAAAAACTTACTCCTGATATCTCCTCTGTACCTACTTCCAAGCACCTTAAAACTGTGCCCTCTTGTGTTAGCCATTTCAGTCCTGGGAAAAAGCCTCTGATTACCCACACGATCAATGCCTCTCGTCATCTTATACACCTCTATCAGGTCAGCTCTCATCCTCTGTTGCTCCAAGGAAAAAAGGCCGAGTTCACTCAACCTATTCTCATAAGGCATAATTCCCAATCCAGGCAACATGCTTGTAAATTTCCTCTGCACCCTTTCTATGGTTTCCACAGCCTTCCTGTAGTGATGCGACCAGAATTGAGCACAGTACTCCAACTGGGGTCTAACCAGGGTCCTATATAGCTACAACATTACCTCTCAGCTCCGAAACTCAGTCCCACAATGATGAAGGCCAATGCACCATATGCTTTCTTAACCACAGAGTCAACCTGCACAGCAGCCTTGAGTGCCCTATGGACACAGAATCCAAGATCCTTCTAATCCTCCACACTGCCAAGAATATTACCATTAACACTATATTCTGTCATCATATTTGACCTACCAAAATAAACCACCTCACACTTACCTGGGTTGAACTCCATTTGCCACTTCTCAGCCCAATTTTGCATCCTATCAATGTCCCACTATAACCTTCGACAGCCCTTCACACTATCCACAACACCTCCAACCTTTGTGTCATCAGCAAATTTACTAACCCATCCCCCCACTTCTACATCCAGGTCATTTATATAAATCATGAAGAGTAGGGGTCACAGAACAGATCCCTGAGGCACACCACTGGTCACCAACCTCCATGCAGAATATGACCCGTCTACAACCACTCTTTGCCTTCTATGGGCAAGCCAGTTCTGGATCCATAAAGCAATTTCCCCTTGGATCCCATGCCTCCTTACTTTCTCAATAAGCCTTGCATGGGGTACTTTATCATATGCGTTGCTGAAATCCATATACACTACATCTACTACTCTATCATCATTAATGTGTTCAGTCACATCCTCAAAAAATTCAATCAGGCTCGTAAGGCATAACTTGCCTTTCACAAAGCCATGCTGATTACTTCTAATCATATTATACCTGTCCAAATGTTCATAAATCCTGCCTCTCAGGATCTTCTCCATCAACTTACCAACCACTGAAGGAAGACTCACTGGTCTATAATTTCCTGGCTCCCTTTCTTGAATAATGGAACAACATCCACAACCCTCCAATCCTCCGGAACCTCTCCTGACCCCATTGATGATGCAAAGATCATTGCCAGAGGCTTAGCAATCTCCTCCCTCGCCTCCCACAGTAGCCTAGGGTTCATCTCGTCCGGTCCTGGTGACTTATACAACTTGAAGCCTTCTTAAAGCTCCTGCACATCCTCTTTTTTAATATCTACATGCTCAAGCTTTTCAGTCTGCTGTAAGTCATCCCTACAATTGCCAAGATCCTTTACCATAGTGAATACTGAAGCAGAGTACTCATTAAGTACCTCTGCTATCTCCTCCGGTTCCATACACACAGTTCTCTGGGTGAAAATGCCTTGATAATGAGAGATGTCAGAGGAGAATGGCCAGGCTGGTTCAAGCTGACAGGAAGGCAGCAGCAACTCAAAGAACCATGCGTTACAACAGCGGTGTGCAAAAGAGCATCTTTGAATGCACAACACACTTAACCTAGAAGTGATTGGACTACAGCCGCAGAAGACCAAAAGGACGTATCTGCTAAAGTGGCTATTGAATATACCACATTGGTTGTTTGTCTGCCTTTGTGTGTAGTTTTTCATTGATTCTGTTGTTTTTCTTTGTTCTACTTTGAATGTCTGCAAGAAAATAAATCTCAGGATTGTATATGGTGACATATATGTACTTAGGTAATAAATTCAATTTGAAATGTGACATATGTTGTGAAATTTGTTTTTTTTTGTGTGGCAGCAGTACAATGCAATACATAATCTGGTGCTCCTCTCCCTTTTTCTTTCTTCCGAGGCCTTCTGCCCTCTCCTGTTGGGCTCCTCCTTCTTCAGCTCTGTATCTCTTTCACCAATCAACTTCCCAGCTCTTTATCTCACCCTTCCCGCTCCCGGTTTCACCTTTCACCTTGTGTTTCTCCCTTCCCTCCCCCCACCTCTTAACTCTACTCATCTTTTTTTCTCCAGTCCTGCTGAAGGGCCTTGACCCAAAACATCGACTGTTCTCATTTCCATAGATGCTGCCTGGCCCGCTGAATTCCTTCAGCATTTTGTCTGTGTTGCTTGGATTTCCAGCATCTGCATCCGGGTAATTTTTAAGGTAAGGACATGCTCGGCACAGCTTTGTGGGCCGAAGGGCCTGTAGTGTGCTGTAGGTTTTCTAGGTTTCTATGTTTCTGTATTGTTATAGCTTTATCTTGTTCTGTTTGTCTGTTCATTCCCTTGTTCATTCTATCTGTATCAATAGAACTAAAGACAAGCTTTTCACTGTATCTTGATATATCTGACAATAGTAAACCAATCTTAATTTCAAATTCCAAAAGCAAGCTCACAATGGAATGGAAGCCTCCCCCGAATGTTTGGAACTCAACCTTCTGTGAATCTGGTTCATCAAAGAGGCAGGTGGCAGCTCACCCATTTCAGACAGATACATCTGTTAAATAACGTCATTGCCCAAGCAGTAAATGCAGAGACGTCCGCATCACATGTACTATTGAATGATGACTGTAAAAGCTACATGAAATCCAAAAAGAAGATTGAAAAATATTCAAAAACTTTTACTCAGGTTGATCGGACAAGGTAGTTGTTACCCTTCAACCATCAGGCTCCTGAACTGACATGGATAACTTCACTCCAACTCTGAACTGATTCCACAACCTACAGATTCAAGGACTCTGCAATTAATCTTCTCTTTATTTTTATTTACATATTAATTTATTAATATTATTATTTGTTTCATTTGTATTGGCACTGTTTGTGTTCTTCTGCACGTTGGTTGTCAGTCTTTGTGTGTAGTTTTTCATTGATTCTGTTGTATTTCTTTGCTCTACTCTGAATGCCTGCAAGAAAATGAATCTCAGGGTTTATATGGTAATATATACAGTACATACTTTAATAATAAATTTACCTTGATCTTTGAATAACAGTTCAGCATGGAGCAGATGGTCTGAAGGGCCTGTTTCTGTGTTGCTGTGCGCTATGATTTTCTGACTGCATTAAAATTTAAAGGGTGCAACAAATTTAAAAGCATCTTTCATTCGTATGACGTGGGTGATCATGGCCTTTCCATGACCATGATTGCTCTTGGCAATTCCTCCAGCATTTTGTGTGTGTTATTCTGGATTTCCAGCATCTGCAGAATCTCTTGTGTTTTTAATTTACAGCACTAGTGATGTGCAACTGAGATTCAATTGAATTTAGTTGTCTCCATTCCTCCTGCAGCTGTCTATAAGAAGTTTGTACATTCTCCCTGTGACTGTGTCGGATTCCTCCACGTGCTCTGGTTTCCTCCCACATTACGAAGACTTGTGAACGTGCTATTTTAGTTAAGTTAGAGATACAGCACGGTAACAGGCCCCTCCGGCCCAGTGAGCCTGTGCCACCAAATTATACAAACATGACCAATTAGCCTACTTATGTGTAAGTCTTTAGAATGCTTACCCAAAGGAAACCCACGTGTTCACAGGAAGAATGAGCAAATTACTTACAGAGAGCAGCAGAAATGAACCCGGGTCACTGGCACTGTAATAGCGTTACGCTAACTGCTAGGCAACTGTACCGCCATGTTGCCACGCAACGCATGGTGGTACTTGAAGCTGCCCAGCTCAATCCTTTGCTGATTTGATCTCACACAAATGATGCACTTCACTGTGTGTTTCGATGTTTCAATGTACACGTGACAAATAAAGCTAATCTTCAAAGACATGTTCCTCTCCATCTCCAGAAACAAACCGCTGCTACTGATATGAGACCAGAATTATGTGTTCAACTAAATGAAGCCTCACTTCTTTTGAGAGGAATTTTGATGCAAAGTCATGGAGCCACAGAGCACTAAAGCATAAAAACTAGCCCTTCAGCCTAGCTACAGTGGTCCATACTAAACTGTTATTCTCCTAGTCCCATCGATCTGCACCTGGACCATTATCCTCCATACCCCTCCCATCCATGTACTTATCCAAACTCTTTTAAATATTGAAATTGAACCTCCATCCACCAGTTCTGTGGCACATTTTGCCACACTCACACAACCCTCTGAAGGAGTATTTAATGTATTTAATGATATTAGTCCAATGGTAATATAAAAGGGTTCAAATGGTTCAATTTAATATCAGGGAATGTATATGGGATACAACCTGAAATTCTTACTCTTCACCGACACATCCACAAAACGAGAAACCCCAAAGAATTAATGACAGTAATATCAAAACCCCAAAGCCACTCCTCCCCCTCCCTTGAACAAGCAGCAGCTGAAACATCGCCCCCCCCCCTCCCCCACTTGCACAAACTAATGCAACAACCCACCCTGCAAGGAATAGCAAAAGCCCCCAAACAGACCTTGATCTCAGGGAGCTTAACACATACAATTGTGTAAATATCAGAAATGTGAATACCATAGGGGAATAATTAGACGAGAAATTGATTAGCATCGTTTAAGCATCATCTAAACAGGGTATCAGATTCTCTATACAGGCCACATAAATAATATGGTGAGAAAAAGCAGATTGTATCCTGTGCCAAACAATTTACCTCCTGAGTCGTCAAGGCTTTCCCACAATCGACAAGGCCTACTACCTGCACTTGCCTGGATGAGTGCAGTCCCAACAGCTCTCAAGAAACTCAACATCACTCAGCCCCGGTGACTGGTTCCTCATCTACAAATATTATTCGCTTCTCCACTATCTGCAAATGCTTTGCAGTTATTTCCTCTTTCAACACCTCCCAAACCGGAAGCGTTGCGTTTTGTACAATGCTATTACAGAGACAGAGACCTGGGTTTGGTTCCTGCTGCTGCCTGCCACTGAAGAGTTCGTATGACCATGTGGGTTTCCTCCGCTTGCTCCAGTTTCCTCCCACATTCCAAAGACAGATT